>NW_028277485.1:600000-1200000 GCF_059751315.1 Micrasema longulum | reverse complement strand
CGATGAAGGCAATGTTAAAAATAACAGCAAACACTCATTTAGGTAGACTGGTTCCAAAGATGTTCATTTGTCCGAATATTAAGCAGTACTTCAGTAGCCTAGTAATTAAGGGCTGTTTGCGTGTATTTTCGTAGTCTAAATAAGGGGTTCGAAGTAAACAAAACAGTGCCTCGCGAAAGGATTTTCCGCCTGAGCAACCCTCGCCTAGAGCCTCGGTTAACCTTTACCCGAGAGTCGACCAAACCACAGTCAACAGGCGGCTGTGGAACAGTCACCATCGTCATCATCGCCTCCGATGTTTAATCATTTCAATTCTGTATTCTCAATTTCTCGAGCTTGGGTCAATACATGTCGTTTACTTGTGTTATATCCTTATAAATCAATCATTTCATAGGCATTTTGAGTGCATTAGGTTGAATCGTTTTATTTTTACGAAAATACGCTCTCGATATGTTTTTAAAAATACTTTGGTCGACGAGGATTGTTTCCAAAAACTCAAAGGCTTTTTATTAAATTTAATGGATTCTTCATTCAACAAGATTTGGAAGAATATAATGTTTCTCTTTACGTGGTGTATTAAAGGATTGTACAAATACAAATCTGGTAGGTTTTTTTTTATTATGGACACTTTTTACTGACTTGTTCCTCGTAAGATCAAACGAAATTGTTATTTGAACCTTATCATAAAGGGCTAGACTTGGTAAATAAGTAAAAATGATATATTTTAATCTATTTTACAATCTCTATAAATATTTTTTTGCCAAATTAGTGCAGGAGACAACTCTAGTTCACCCTACTAACGGTATGACACTATAAGGCGTCATTAAATCGTAATGAATACGAGTATTTCAAACTTATTTATTTTATTCAATTTTCATTATTTAATAAATATACTGGAACCTCGTTTTATACGAATACACCGTCTAAAAATTTATTTATTTTTTAAATCGAATATTAACTTAAAAATGCGTAGTAATATAATTATGCTATTCGTTATTGGAATGCCCTACATCGCTATTTTAATTACTTGGTGTACTTTATGTATTACGTGCTGAACCCGGCAATGCTTTGCATTTGCTAGATTTGAGTACATACTCGCATATATATTAAATGAACACAATCGAATAAAGTCATTGACTAACATCTTCGCTAGAAATCTCATATAGACACAACAACTGGTAGATTAAGAAAACTAATAAATGTATTCTACAATTTAAGAAATGTGTTAGACCACAGAACTCTTCGTTCGGTGTATTGCACTCTTCCAATCACTAGCAACATATTTTTATTTTATTTATTTATTTACTTAAGTTAGTTAATATTACATTGTATATTAACTAATATATTTACAATTATAACAAATACTTATTAAATATTTCTTACATAACTACATTATTACAATAAACATAACATTTTTTTTTAAATCCGTAAGTTTTCTTTCATTCTTCATACTTTCAGGCAACTCATCATACAGTTTTAACCCTTTATACATAAAGCTATTTTGTGATTTTGTTTTTTTCTTAAGTGGTAGTCTTATCCTATTTCTATTTCTTGTCCTATATTTATGTACATTTCTATTTAATATAATTTCACTTATAAAATACTTTGGCATGAGATTATTAAACACTTTATATATAAATACAAATACATTATACAATAGTCTTTTCTTTATTCCTATCCAGTTCAATTGTTTTCTCATTTTTTCAACACTATTATATGGTATTATCGGATGGGATAATTGTCTTCAGGCAATCATGATAACTCGAAAAATAATACCAAAAATAATATGTAAATATCCTTCTACCTTTTCATCTGATTTATTGTTTAGAGAGGCCAAAGTCATTTTAATTAGACAAATTTACTTTAAGTCATGTCTGATCAACTTTTGGACCACTAGTAAAAAAAAGAACTCAACCAAAAATAATAACAAGATATTATACTACCTACTGAAAAGTCAAACAAATTCGGCTAAGAGGCATTTCTCTGTGGTAGGTCCAAGGATCTTTAATTTACTGGCTCAGGTGACAAAGGAGTTTGAATCGTTTTCAAAATTTAAATCTGATTTAATTAATTGGTTTTCTCGAACAGGAATGGATCACTGCGACAGAATGTGGAATAACTGCTGTACGACCAATTCGTATGTATAAATGTAAAATGTAATAAGTGGTATGATGTATAAAGTATTCATGGTATTAATAAACTTAATATGTTTGTATAAAACATAATATGAATATGTTTATGCGGATATATATGTGTGTATGTATGTTTATGAATGCATTACAAGTGCCCTGACTCCACACGGATTTTCTAGCGAGTTGGGGCAAGTTTACAGGCATGGGTCGTTCCTGATTGTGCCTCTATAAACGTTGTCTCTGTCGCTAATACATGTGTGTACAATGTTATTAATAAATACAAATAAAAAAAGTAAATTGATTATTGGCTGATTCCAACGTCAGAATTGTTCTTTCTATTTTATTTTATCTTCTTCACTGGTTAAAAACAATGTTTCGACCAGTTTTTGCCCGGTATCATATGATTATGTATGCATATTTCCTATTCGTGTTTTGCTCGGCATACTCGAACATAAAATCACCTATACTTACTGGAAAATATTGATTTTCGTCTAATAAAGCACGTTGAAATAAATATTATTGGGGAGACCTTTCAATTGAAAGTGGACAGGAAATAGGTATATCCGCTTGCCTTGTGTTTTGAAATAATAATTTCTTCCGTCGGTAGGGACGTAGCAAAACGAATTTAATTATTTCTTTCGGTCGAACTGAAGCGGCAATCACCTTTTGTCTGCCATGATTAATTCATTTTAAATGTAACTGAATAATTTCAATGAACAAAATTAAGCATACTTATCAGCTTTCAACATTTTAATTAAGTGCAATGAAGCCTTTCTAATAATTTTTGTTTTAAAAAAACTTAATGTGCTTTTTTCTTTTTAACTTAACTTTTTAAATGTGTATTTTTCTGAATTTATTTTTTTAAATTATCACACAAAAAACGACATTCATATTTTTTCATATCGAAAAATTGGTATTGATAAATAGTTGTAGCACCTTTTCCTAAAATAAAACGCTTACTCTCTTCATACACATTCTATTAAAACTTATGTTTCCAAAAAATATATTTTGGCATAACGAAATATACAGTAGTATTACAATATTTATCTTTAATTATAAAACTCTCCTCGTAATGATTATAAGCTGCAAAATAGCTGAAAGCTACGAGTGCATTCAGTCGTATTTCTACTCGTGTCTATTACGCTTTTTATTGCGTTTTACAGAGGTTCGCTTTTTTAATGAATCGATGGAAGTATTTTTTTCTCTATGATAATATTCGACTGCCAAGTGCATGATTGTTACAATATATTTGACGCACAATAAAGTCATGCAGTATTATTTTCAACAAATATTAATTTGTGAAAACCAGGGTAGATTTTTCACGTTGCCAAGCAAATCTATTGTTTAATTATATTTATGTTCGTCATTGGGGTTTCAGTATAATATTGGATTCCACTTGTATTTGTGTTGTGTGTTGGTTTTACTGTCAAAAATACAATATAAATTGCGGTGCAATATCAAATTCGTCGACTGGTTTTCATCGAGTACAAAAAATCTAGAATTATTTCGATATCTATAGGGTTTTCCGTAAAGGGCGCTCGAACTTTAAACTCAAATAAAGTTTTGTATGAAACATCATTATTTTTTTATGAATGAAACATGATATCGCCAAAATGGCCGCCGCCGCTTAGCTGGACGGTGCGTATCCTAGAAGTCCGATTCCCGATGACTCGACCCCTTGAATCGGGCTCGATATCATTCCTGGCATTGTTTTATTGACTTTTAAGGCATCAAACGTCTGCGGCTTATTCGCATAGACCAGTGATTTAACGTAGCCTCACAAGAAAAAGTTTAATGGCCTTAAAACACACGATCTCGGTGGCCAGTTGATGTCGCCGAAACGCGAGATAACCTAACCTCGAATTTGTCGTGTTGTTACATGTGCTGTATGGCACGTTGCGCCGTCTTGTTGGAGCCACGTATCGTTGAGATCCATATCTTCTAATTCAGACTACCAAAAATTGGTAATCATTGACCTGTACCTCTCGCTGTTGACAGTTATGGCGGTGCTCGCTCATTTGGGAAGAAGTACTGGCCAATTTTTATTTTTTTTAACACTTTATATACATATACAATTTATATACATATGAGCCGGCATATTGCCTTAAGGCAATTTCTTCCTACCTACTCAAACCTTTCAGCTTGAGAAAATTACAAGTACATGGACATATTCTAGGTAATTATACAGAATCTTATACAAAATTTAAAACAAAAATTAACAAAATATTTACACCATACTATGAAAATAGGAGAGGAGATGGGAAGGTGAGAAGGAGAAAGGAAGAACTTAACTTTTTAAATAGTGACATTTCAATCTGACCAATGACCGAAGACCCCGCCGGACGAAAATCCACACCGAACAGTGACTTTTTATGGATACATTCGCAACTGATAGCCATTCATCCATAAATGGGTCTCGTCACTGAAGATGGTTTTCTATCCGAGACGTACCTCGAACAACACGAGCTGAAATGATAGTAAATATACGTTTTCATCCTTGTATTAAACATTTTTCTTAGGAAATTTCAAAGATTTTTTAAAACTCTTCTAAATAATAATATATATAACTAATATTCGTTTGCATCTATAATTCAATGAATTAAATTCGATTATGGGCAAATAAAATATTCAAGTATAAATATAAAATATTTTTTATCTACTCGTATTTGCGAGATTATTTGCAAATCGTTTATTGCTATAGCCAACAAGCTATTACTTTAAATTTTTATTTTAATTCAATACACTGCAAAATAAATCTGAGATAAATTATATGAAACCCTTCTTTATTTCTAATATGTTTTTTTTTTAATACGCGATTCTGTTTATATTTTAACGCACATAAGACCGTTTATAACAATTTGTTTTCAAGATCGATAATATGGAGAATATAAATACTGTGTGTATAATTTATTCCATTGAACTTACTCGTTCCTTGCTTCCTCTCATTTATGCCAATTATTATTTAAGAACATTTTTTGAAAGCTTCATGAAATACATTCTTTGTGTAAATATATTTTTTAATTCCCTCACTAACATGTCTAGTTTCGAGAATACGTAATTTTATCGAGTTATACATTTTGGATATGTATTATTGAAGACAAAATACAGAATATCCAAGTAAGCATTCTATTATTTATTTGATTTATAAAAAATAACTATTACAAAGTAAACGCCTAGTCTTTCCTTGAAAATTTTTATTTCCTTTTGTATTATATGTTAAAAAAAACACACTGAATTTTTTCATTTTCTTTTGAAACAATAGTTCATATATTTTGTATTTCACGTCGAAATAAAAAATCATTTACCGCCTTCTTTATTATTAATCTTACATGCTCTATTTTATATGAACAATGCACCACCTACGTGTTTTTTATTTTATTTGGGTTGGTACTATGCCATAATTGATATGCTATGGTTTTGACCTAAATCTAAATAATTCTCTGTACACGGATTATCTTCAAATACATATTAATCTGTTTTCGTCATCCTGTTTTGAATGAAGTTTCCAGGTTTCAGCTCTCTAACTTTGCAAACATCAACAGACGAAAGAATTGAAGGAATATAGATGTTCAAATATGGGCCGAATGGTGAATGTTACACAGTGTGTAAAATGGCTACTTAAACCAGCCACTGACAGGTCATAAGCCCTGTAGATGCCTAGACTTCTATATTACCTTCTCTAAAATGTTCTTCATCTCTTTTGTAATATGTTAAGTTTCTAGGAATTTAACAAATTATATTTTTAGAATTCATTTTAGAATGTTAAATTAATTAGTGAAATTTCTAATGACGTGTTCCCTAGAAAATGTTTTCCGATATTATGGTCACGTTTAGCTCTCAAAAGCCTATGCTACAAAATATTCTGCAAACGGTGAGTAACGTCGTGTTATATCAATAAAAACACGAGATATTCTGATATACAGGTATTTAAAAATAAAATTAAAATCGTATATTTGTACCGTTCAATAATATGTTTTCCACATTTTATAAAAACATAAAAATTTGGGCCTATTGTAGCAAAATACGACTTCATTATTTTAAAAAATAAGGGATATATCAAGTCTTGCTTTATATTTAGACTCGTATGACATAGCCACGCAGGAGTTGAGGGAAAATTGAAAACTTGTTAGATTTTCTAATAATGCACATACTTTTAAAATCTTTTAAGCTCGAATTTATCATAGTATTTAGAATACTTACTAAAACGCTGAAAATGATTTCATTTTTTTAAAGTTGAAAATCCATAATTTATTTAAACATTACTTAATGTATAAATTATTCAATCGTATATTCATTCATTGCTTTACTACCCATATTTAAAGAAATTTCGTATCCTTACTGTGTCTTCGATATGCTTGCGGATTTTTTTGATCATCTAAAATCATCAATAAACCTAGAAAAACAATATATCTTGCTTATGTGAAGACGCGATATGACAAATATGTAGACAATATATACTAAGATAATATTAAGTTCTTCATTGATTTGACCGATTAGTGGTTGAAACTGGTGTTATTTAGTAGTTACGTAGTTTAGTAGTACGGCGGCCTCCGTGGTGTAGTGGTCAAGAGGCTTGACTCACGCACGGAAGGTTCCGGGTTCGATTCCCGGTGAGAACACAAAAATTAAAAATATGATTTTTCTCAAGCCTGGTTTTTCTGTAATGTAATTCACCACTGTAATTGGGCCTCCTGGCCTGTTGTGGTGCAAAAAAAATGAAATGAAAAAAAAAAAAAATGAAATGAAAAAAAAAAAAATGAAATAGCCTATTTTATAGTATACCGGAATAATAACAAGAAGTTATTGCTTTTAAAACAATACTAATTTATTCACACATGTACATATTTATGTTATTGTTACACACTAATGAACTGCAAATACGTTGATTTTTAGTACTTGATAATTTTTAACCCTATAAATATACTAATCATTACAGATATTCTGGTAGTTGCGAAATCGGAATTAAATACCCTAGCTACAAATCATGTGGTCATAAGTTCGTTCACCAATTAATATTAATTATCGGTTATCCATTCAAGAAGTACTTATTAATTAAAAAATATAAGCTTTGTTTATAATTATTGAACTTTCTAACGGATTTAAATCGTCGGACCCATATTCAGTTCATATAATCACCAGTTTCTAATTATGTTTTACAACTCTGCTTCTTCATAAAAATTAAAAAGGAAAAAGTTATCTCAAAATGAAATGGAAACGTTCAAACTATCGGAGCAGCGGTTACTTCTAATTTATTGTTCTTATGATACCTACTATCTAGGCATAGAATTAAGAAATTAATAAATCCAGAAGGAGCGTAGACTCATATTTGAATACATCGGACTGTGTCAAAAAATAGCCCCACTTTGCCTCATTTTCGCCGCGCACATGCGTGAAGTCGTCGCGTAATGTTGCCAGATCGCGAAAAATATAACCATATTGCAAATTTAAAAAAAAAACTAATTCTCTAAAATTGTATTGTACACGCGAAAACATTGATTGAGAAAACAGAGTAGATAAGTAATGGGTCATTTAATAAGAGTTATTGAATTAATGAACTTTAAACTTAAAAAATTAAACAAATTTTATTTTACATTCTTCTTCTTCACGTGTCATGTCGGGTCCCCCCGACGTTGGCGATCACTTGGGAGAAAGCTTCCCTATCCTGAGCAGTGCAAAACAGCTCCTCCACAGTTCTAATCCTGGTCCATGCTCGGATGTTTCGAAGCCAGGAAAGCTGTTTTCTTCCGACCCCTCTACGTTCCTCGATCTTCCCCTTCGTGACAAGCTGAAGTATGGCATATTTATCACCTCTTAACACATGCCCAAAATATGAAATCTTACGTAGCTTAACAGTGGTGAATAGTTCTCTATTAGTATTGGCTCTACGTAATTCTTCATTGTTGGTTATCATATCGTTTCAAGATATTCTTAACATTCTACGGTGGATCCACATTTCAAATGCTTTAAGGCGGTTTATAATATTAACGTTTAAAGTCCACGCCTCTACGCCGTACAGTAAGACAGGCCATATATAACATTTGACCATTCGTTGTCTCAGCTTAAGGTTTATATTATCGTCACAAAGAAGATTTTTCATTTTGTTAAATCCTGTTCGGGCTGCTTCTATTCTGCATTTTATCTCAATGTCCCGATTTTAAAAATTGTCTAGATTTTCTGTGATGATACTGCCTAAGTACTTAAACTGTTTCACACTCTCAATATTGCTACCTTTGAGTTGGAGATTTACATTTAGATGACTCTCTATTTTACATAAAACAAATATTTTTATATCATGTTAAATAATATTTAATGCTTTAGTAATAATGTCGGTCAAATGTCCACCACGGCGTTGTTTAATCCGAGAGGTTCAATTTTTGTTCGTTTTTTTATTAGATGAGCAAAAAATAAGCTAAAATTCTACTAAATCAATTGAAACCATTGTTCTTATTAATAAAAAGTAGCGTAAAAAAATTTACTACCCTGACAACTCTTACAAAATGTCCATTTTGATTTGTATTACAATCTGACAGGTGTAAAATAGTAAATTTTTTGAGTAATGCATTGGCTACGTATACATGCATTTGATACTTACACATAAAATGTGATCCCATCCTGTTTCTTTTTAATCCCAGCAGCATTTCTACACTTTTAAACGACATAACACGGCATAGTTAAATTCAAATCGGGAGTTGCGTACTGAATGACGTCTACAAAAAAACTAATGGGCCAACACGTAAGAGTAGTTTAGTCGGCTTCTGGACCATTCTAAATTCTATGTATCTAGATTATATTTTATCGATTTCATTTTCTCGCCCTGAAACTGAAATTATCCAGAGTGTGACCGATGTTAATAATTATTATTTAAAATTACAAAAATGTTTTAAGGACCATTCGAAGGTTGCACATCTACGCATTATCAATATTACGGACTGCACAGAAGTGTGATCAAAATTCAAGTACAAATCCGCCTTGTTAGAGATTCGCACAATACATGTACATATACATGTCATTAATCTTTGTAACATGTATTATACATATTATTACATATGCATAAGTTCTTTACTATGTTGCATTGTTTTTCATAACGGACCCATTGTGAGAAAGTAATAGATACGCAACACTCGCATAGATTTGCTCTGCGTTCTACTACAAATCTAACAATCCCAATGTAAAAAATATTTTTTTATAGTTTACTAATATATTTATAATTTTGCAGATGTCACTTCTGGGAGTGGTGAAGGTGCATCTACTTCAACCTCGAGCCCAGTCAACAAGAGGCGTGGATTCAGCAGGTAAGCATTTATATCATAAATATATATAATGAATTACTTCATTGATACTTCATAGACTTATCTTTATAAATATAATTTCTATGTACGTGTGATGTCACTGAACTCCTAAACGGCTTAACCGATTTACGTACGGTTTTCAGAAAAATATAGATCTTTGCGCTGTGCGTGTTCGTAGACATTAATATTTTCAATTTAATATGTAAAAAAGAAGTAAGGAGCATAAATGTTTTATTTGTCGATCTACCAGGGTTGCATTCGAGAAGAATGCATTTACAAAAAAATGAAAAGATGTTGTTTTTTGTTTATAAAAAAGTTTGTTTTTTAATGTTTACATACAGCATTTGTTTTCTGTGGATCTCAATCAGATTATTTCCTTAAATTCCTTATAATTTTTACACATTTATTTATTTTTACTGGATTTTTGGTAATACTAAAATAATATTAAATTCAATACATTTTTAAAAATCGTATTCCTACATAAGTACACCCCTCTATTGGTGAGAAGATCGGAGTTTGACGTTTGCAAAAATAATGCCATATTTGAAAAAATATTTATTTCTCATGTTTTGAAATTTAACCATAAACAAGTACCCACTTAAATTCAATATTTGAATATTAACAATTTTTAGTTTTGGAATTTAATCACAAACAAGTACCTAGGTACCTACTTATCAATGAAAAGTCTTTTTCCAAGAAAAGCCGACGTTTGGGCAGGACAACGTCTGTTGGGTGAGATAGTATTTTATATACTACAATAACTACCTAACATAATATCCTATACTTAATATCGCGAAAGATGCGCTAAGTACGATTTCCGATAGCCGAAAGCGCAGAACCTCCGAGATGATCCAATAAGGTCACCCAACGCACACGCTATTAAGGACGTTTACTGTCACTTCAATATAATATGGATATCGACTCACCTGTTCAAATTGATCCCCTTATTCTGTCAAATAAACGTATACTCGTATTTAGAGACATGGGGAAAAAATATATTTTTGTGTCCTCTCTTTTAAGTTATTCTCTGCATAATATGATATCAGAATGTAGTCACCTCACATTTTGTTCTTATCTGAATACGGGCATTAGCGTACTTTCTTTGAATTGGGGAAATCTTTGTAAATGAGGGTCAAACCGAATAGAGAATTCGCATGAATAATTTGCACTTCAACATTATTGTCGAGTAGAGATCACTCGATCGCGAATTTCGAAAATGTTTAATAACTTATGAAATGTTGTTGTGATGTTGTCTTAGTTGCTCGGGTCCCTACTTGTTACAGCAAAGCCGACTACTAATAAATAAATAAATTGCCGAAAAATCCACGCGTGACCAATATTCATTCCAACATGCTTCAGGAAACAGGACCTCTGTATTAGGTAAAATACGGTTCGGAGATAGTACTTTTGCCGTAGCTGGCCCCTCATCTGGAACCAATTGCCATCACACTTACGAATTATCGACATTCCCGGTTAGTTCAGGGCCCCGATTACAGTGGGAATTTAACACAGTTATCTTCTTTTTTTATTATAGAAATAAAAGACGAGTGATACTTTAATCCACAAATTTGGAATATCCAGTGACCGGTTTCATCGCTTTCGCGACATCTTCGAGACTGGTATCTTTATTAAGGAGTTCAATGTATTTATATATATATATATAAATAGTCTCTAGAGTGTATGATGTATGCCTGGAGAGCGAATTGGCGATGAACGAAAGTAAGTCAAAAGTTTTGGTATTTGAAAGGGATAGTGAGGTTACTGACTGCATAATAAATGTAAACAACAAATGTCTCGAGCAAGTAGAAGAATTTGTGTATCTGGGAAGCATGTTTTCAAGAGATGGAAGAGTAGAAAAAGATGTTGAAAGAAGAGTGAATGCGGGCAACAAAATAAACGGAGCACTAAGCACAGTAATTTCTAATAAAAATATGTCAATCGAAGCTAAACTGGCAGTGCGCAACGGAGATTTAGTCCCAACACTTATGTATGGAAGTGAAACATGGAACTGGCAGAGGAAGGATGAAAGCCAAGTGAACGCAGTGAACGATCAATATGGTTAGATATGCAAGCCTCTTATAGGACATTTATAAAAGAAATAAAATCTAGTTTCTGGTGTACAAAAATCACTGAACAGAAAAAGTCTCCAAAACAACTCTGGCGAAGCCTTCAATCTGTTCGTGGTGACTGTATAGCAGAGACATCTAACACAAGCGCTACTGCCACTGATTTTGCCGACTTTTTTACAAATAAAGTCGAAAAAATCAGACTGGCGTGTAGTTCAGCGAAAAAACCTGTAATTTTAGATAATGCCCTTCAAAAATTCAGTAAATTTGAACCAACGTCTATAAATGAGGTTAAAAAAATTGTTGCGGCATTACCCAACAAACAATGTATATTAGATCCGATGCCAACATGGCTTTTGAAAAAATGCATTAACGTATTAGCTCCATTTTTAACAGATTTATTTAATACATCCATGGAGCGCAGCATTGTTCCGAGAGCCATAAAAAAAGCAAATGTAACTCCACTTTTAAAAAATTCACAACTAGATGTGGAAGATCTTTCCAGTTTTCGCCCTATTTCAAATCTTCCCATCGTATCAAAAATACTAGAAAAAATAGTTTCTCACAGGCTCGTTAACTATATCGAGCGGAATTCTTTATTTTCGGTAAGGCAATCGGCATACCGACGTTTTCATTCCACGGAGACGGGAGTGATAAGAGTACTGTCTGACATTATAACGTCGGTGGACTCTGGTAATCTGGTGTTGATGGCTCTTCTGGACATGAGTGCTGCATTTGATACTGTAGACCATAATATTTTGCTTGAATGTCTGGAGAAAACTTATGGTATCCGTGATCAGGCACATATGTGGTTCAGTTCATATCTTAATAAAAGAGAATATGCGGTCGTGTTCCAGGGTAAAAGCTCAACCAACTTTCGGGTGTCTACAGGAGTGCCTCAAGGGTCAGTACTCGGACCACTTCTCTATCTCCTTTACACTAAAGATATAGAGAACATTATCAAAGAATGTGGATTGTGGTCGCACTGCTATGCAGATGATACGCAGATTTATTTTTATTGCAAACCAGGCGAGAGAAGTGTGCTTGTCAATTTAATTGATGGATGCATCAAGAAAATAGGAAACTGGATGGCTGAAAACAGACTAAACCCATCAAAAACTGAACAACTGTGGGTGGCTTCAGCCAGACGACAGAATTTGATCCAGGATACGGCTCTACCCAATGTAGGGAGTGCCGTTTTACCCACCGTTAAACTACTGGGAGTTTTACTCAATTCTGACCTATCTCTTGACGCTCAAATTAGTAGAACGATAAGTTCGTGCTTCTACCAGCTGAGACAAATTAAATGCATACGCAAACATTTGCCGGTTGATGCCGCCCGTCAATTAATAAATGCGTTTGTAGTATCTAGAGTCGATTATTGTAATGGTATCTATGCAGGTCTACCAATGAACAAAATGACTCGCCTACAATCTGTATTGAATGCCGCAGCGAGACTTATTTTCGGAATCTCTAAGTTCAGTCATATCACTCCACTACTTCGGGAACTACACTGGCTACGTTTTCCACAGAGGGTCGAATACAAACTCTGTTGGCTTATGTATAAGTCACTGCACAACTCGGCTCCGGAATATCTAAGGGAACTATGCATTCCAGATGAACTAGCTGACAGGCGTCTCACGCTTAGATCAGCTACGTCTACGGCGAGAGGAAAAGTTATTATACCTCTACGCAAACAGCGCACTAAATTTGGTGAGCGCGCATTTGCTGTCGCAGGCCCTATGGCATGGAATGCTCTCCCAGCAGAGGTGCGAGGCTGTGAAAGTGAAGTGATGTTTCGGAAAAAACTTAAAACCCACTTGTTCTCTAAATCATTTGAATAAATCCGTAGCACGTGACAACAAAATAAATTATTTTAATTAAATTACAAATTTAAAAGCTTCAATTAAATTAACTTAACAATAGAATCACCATGTAAAGCGCCCTTGAGGTATTTTATTACGAAAATGGCGCTATATAAGTTATCCACAATAAATAAATAAATAAAACGCAGTTGAAATGCGATCTCTTAGACGAATGTGTGGGAAATCAATGTATGACAGGGTTACGAATGATAAAATCAGGCGAGAGTGTAAATCTGAGTCAAGTATAATTGATAAGATTAAGAAAGGGTCTCTGAGATGGTTTGGTCATGCTGAACGAATGGACGACGAAAGAATGGTAAAATAAGTATATATGGCGATAATGAACGGCAACGTGAGACGAGGACGACCAAGGAAGACGGGGCATGATCAGATAAACCAAAATCTTAAATCTGGTCATGTCAAAAGCAGAATGAACCGAAGGGCATCTATGACAAGATGTATGAATGTGGAAGAAGCTAGGAATGTATGCCAGGATAGACGTGTGTGGCGGTCCATTCTCTCTGCCTACTCCTACGGGGAAATGGCGTGATAATAGTAGTAGTAGTAGTAATGTATTTATACATACATTCTAAAATAAATTACAATAAACTTCCATCAACAATTTTTGCTTAGAAACTTAAACAGTTATCTTTGACTGTCTATTAAGAAAAATCGACATTTGTGTACGAAAATGAGTATATTTGCATGAACATTTAAAGTATCTTGATTGGTAACCTATAATTGAACATGAACATGTTTAGAAGAAAAAATCTATGCATATTCTTCTTTTCATACAGAAAACTTAATTTTACTTGGTAGATAAAATTGAAGATAAATTTTAACTTCCCATTGTAATCGGGGCCCAGGTGTCAACTGAAATTCCACTTCTTTCGTTTGTCATTCGCTCAAATTTAGAATCAGAAAGTTTAATTATTAGCTTGAATTTAAGTTTAAGCATACAATTATAAAGCGCTCTTGACGTGATTCACAAAAACAGCGCTTTGTAAGTCACCAAATACTAGTATTATTATTAACATTTTTATACTATATTTGTAGGTACGTAATTCTTTATTTTTAACTAATAAAATGTTCAGTAATTTGTAGCACAATATATTTTTTATGTATCACCGTTATAAGCAGAAATATGCCGTTTTTATGTATTATATTATATTAAAACGCGGTTGATCAATTTGCATTATAATTATTTGCTTTTTCTACATTTTTTTTCATACCTTCTTTGCGAATTTCAAAGTATTTTTGAATCTACAATAATTTCAGAATCAGCAAGTTTTTTTTATACAGTCTGTAAAGTGAGCACTTATACCGTCCAATGACATCTCACAAGCCTATCTAGACTTACATATTATTGCTTTATAATTTCTTCGTCTCTGTTGAGAGAATTGTCTATCTCAGGTAACCTTTCATAAGACAGTTTGTCTATGCGTTTTGTATTTTTTTTATAATGAATTATAATAAAAACAATTTCAGCTGAAATAAACGCCGATTTTTTCAACATTGACATTTAAATTAAATTAAGTGACAGATAAAATAAATTTCATGTTGATTTGATGATTTTGCGTATGTTAATGGTCCTGTCTATGTATGCAGAATGCCCTCCATTCATCATACTTCCCTTGTATGTAAAGTTTAATTAAAATATAGAGTGGTTAAAATATAGAATTAATAAAATATGGCGCTATTAAAATATTGTTGTTTACTGCCGATATAATCACCAATATAATTATCGTTTTAATTGGACGAAGATGCATTTCAAAGTGCACTGCTCATTGATTCTGATCAGTTTATATTAATTTATAACTACTTAAATATCATGATGTGTTTGGGTGGTATTTTGCTACCGATATTTTCAGGTTTATTGTGTAATAAGTTATTAAAGTCATAATTTTCTCTCGTTTTTTATTTTTTAATATTGCGTTAAAGCCGTAAAATACATGTATAACATTTTTCAAATTATTTTTTTATTTCTTTATGTATGTTTTAATGTTTAATTTATATAATTTTTTTTCAAATTAAAAAAAGGTAATTTTGTACCTCCTTTACTTTTTTTTTTTATTATTTTTATTTTTCATTTTCTTTTATTCAGGAAACATACAGTTGTTCGGTTACAAGGTTTAATATTTTACACAATTAGACTTAATTCTAATGGACCAGTGAAGTTTCCATATTATAAAGCAATTATATGTAAGGTTAATTATGAAAGTATAAAAAATAGAAGGAAAAAGAAAAACATAAATGAAAGTTGTTTAAAAATTAAAATTTAAGTGAAAAAAAGATATTTTAAAGTTTGTAGTTTGTAGTGAGTATTTACAAATGGAAATAATATTAAAGATGAAGAAAGTTTGTAATTAAAAATTAAGAATTGAAATAAAGAATATCTTACCAATACATCAGGTTCTCGTGTAAAATCCCACAGGAAACTGTTTACCAAATTGATGTGCCATATATTTGTTTTTTATTATTATTATTATTATTATTATTACAAAACAAACAAACCATTACGCCGTTTCACCGTAAGGGTAGGCAGAGAGGATAGAACGCCACAACACTCTATCTTGACATACAGATCTCGCTTCCTCTACATTCATACATCTTCTCATGCACGCGCGCCGATCATTCCGACTTTTGACATGTCCATCTTTAAGTATTTGTTGGATTTGGTCATGCCATGTCTTTCTCGATCTTCCTCTATTTCTGCATCCATCAACATTCGCATTGTAAATATTCTTAGCCGTTCTTTCGCTGCCCATTCGTTCTACATGTCCAAACCAGCGCAGAGCTCCTTTCTTGATTTTGTCGATAATGCAACATTTGTGCATCTATCGTACATAGTTTTACCACTCACTCGCCTGAGAGATCGCATTTCGACAGCATTCAGCCTACTTTCATCCCTGTTTTTCCAAGTCCATACTTCGCTCCCATACATCGGGGACGGGACCAGGACTCCGTTGTGAACTGCCAATTTTGCCTCTTGTGACAAACATTTATTTGCCAAGGTCGATTTAAGTGCACCGTTTACTCTGTTCCCGGCACTCACCCTCCTTTCAATATCTTTCTCAGTCATTCCATCCCTAGTGAACATACTTCCCGGATACACAAATTCCTCTACCATGATTGTTATTATTATTGTTGTGTTTCTGATCCCATGTGATATTTCTGATGATATTCTCAACTCATGTGTCTGTGTCAACTAATTGCTCGTCCCACCTCAACACAGGAATTTATGTTCCATAGAGTTGGGACTTACGTTTCAAATAATCTGTAATAAACTGCCTTTAAGCAAATAAATACATTTTAAAAAGTAAAATTATAAAAATATGTAGTATATCAACAAAGAGCAACATCGTTTGAAAATAAGTGGGCGGTAAGGATGTCAAAAATAATAAATTAATTCTTAAAATTTTATAATTGACTTGCTTTATCTATGGTTTGTTTTGTTTGCTTTGCGTTTTAGTTTTGCAGTAGCATTTTTTATTTGTGAACAAAATAACGATGCTACGTCACCATGGACTAACGTATCATCGTATTTCTTTCATAGCGATAGTTGGAAAACCAAGCTATTTTCGATCTCGATAAAATATATCATTCTATCGGGATTTTTTTTTATTGATTAACGAGAACTCTTATTGACAAACGACTCAACTTATTAATTATCTTAATAAATTTTTGTCGGCCTCTTAGTGTAATGGTCAGAGCGTTTGCCTGCCATGCAAGAAGTTCTCGGGTTCGATTCCCGACATGGTTGAAATTGAGCATTTATTTAAAGGGGTGTTCCTGGACTGGTACCTAAATCGTAAGACTAATCATCTTACCTTAATGTAACAAAAATGATCAAGATGGGATGATGAAATTCTCCCTAATACCACGTGAGTTAAACTGAGGTGAGGGAAATCTTCTATAGATATTTATTTATTTATTTAATTTTACAATACGCCCAAGGGGCATTTACAAAAAATATACAGGTAAGTACAAACATAGTGCGTAAAAATTTAAAAGATAAACAATGCTTTTTTGTATACATTTAGAAACAACAAGAAGCATACTGCCATGCAAAATAAAAAGTGAAACTTTACATAGTAAAAAAGAAAAAAAAATAAATGGATATAAGAAAAGTAATTGAATTAAAAAGCAAATTGTAAATAACTTGTAAAGAATTCAAACAAAAAAATAAATACATTTTCATATACTTATAAGTATAAAAAAATGGTATCAACAAATTATTGTTAAAAACAAATAATGAAAATTAGTTAACAGTAAGTATATATGTGAAAATACTATAATATACGGTACACAAAAATATTTGATAAATTAATATCAGAAAGAGATAAGATAATAAAAATACACATCAAAAACAGAGCAAGAATTGTATGAAAAATACAGTTTTATTACGACATTTATAATTTGTTTCAAACAGTGCATTTAAGAACGTTTTAAAATTGATATATAGGTGAATGTTGCACAATAAATAAAGTGATTTATTAAAGCAGCCAGTGAAAATTTTTTTCAGTGTGACTTCCATATTCATTTCTGAAAAATGTTTTCCCTCTCTGTTGCAATAAATTTCAATCGAAATATATTTACGTCATGTCACAGTGAAACATTTTCCCTACAAATAGTAACGTTATCTTTGTACGTAAACATTAATCTTACTAAACATAATATATATTATCTTATCCGCATGCTTGTTATTACCATCCACTATTCACTAAATTTAGGTTCTGCGCATCCACAGAACAGTTCTAATCAGGCGTGCTCAAACCTTGGCTCGCGGGCCGCATGTAGCCAATCGATAAGATTTCGTTGGACCCTTTGGAGGTTTTCAACTTTCTCTACGTTTTGCATTTTGTTATTGGTGAAATTAACCAATTTAATTAACAATTTTTAACAGACAATTAAAAGGACAAAACACATAGACGGACTCACTAAAGTAATGGCATCACTACATAGCCTCTTCTACAAAATTAAAGATTTTATACCGAGAAAGGAAAAAATTATAATGTACGAAGCCTATGTCAAAAGTAAATTGAGTTACATGATCGCCTTCTAGGGAACTGGTAACAAGACAGACATAACAAGAATACAAAGACAACAAAATAAAATTCTTAAACTAACATACAACCTACCCTACCTGACCTCTACGACTGAACTGTACAAAAAAACACACCAGCTTGACATAAACTACTTGACTAAAATTGAGACCTTTAAAATTGTGCACAAAATAACACTGGGAAACATACAAGACGACGACATAATATTAGTCAAAAATGCTGACATACACAAATATAACACCAGACAACAACAACACTATCATATTGAAAAAGCAAAGACACACACAGCACAGTCAAAAATACTACATAATGGACTTAAACACTACAACGACCTACCTTACTACTTGAAAACTTTTACTGGAGACAAATTTAAAATCAATCTGAAAAAGCACATGATGACTGAACTAACTAGACTAGACGAGAAATAAAATGACTAGACAATATTAAATTTCTAATGTAACCCTAACGGGTTTTTTAAAAGTGTAAATATTTTTTTTTTAAATATGCATCGATCAATGTGGAATTCGGAAATCCCTACTACATCTATATCGACATTCTGAATTCGCCACGTGTCGACGCCCTTTTTGATGTAAAGGTTAATACGGCACTTTCAGATTTACAAATAGTGCATATTTATGCACTATTTGTAAATCTTTATATTTATAAACATTCAATCAAAATATTGTTATGAAAACCGCGTTCAAAGGTACAAGAAATACAAGAATTTTATCAAAAATATATCCTTGAAGATGAATTTCCAAAATTAAGGCAACGGCAAATCAATTTTCTGAAATTGAAATATCCTAAAATTGAAGGGTTTAAGCAAGTTGGTTGATAAAATTTTAATAAATCTACTCCGATGCCCGACGCCCAAATTACCGGTTGACATTTTAAAAATTATCAAACAAAACAAAAATGTTTTTGTTTTTTTAAATACTAAAATACTTATATCAATTTTGAGATGTTAGTTAATTTTTAATATAAAAAAAATCGTATTAATGTTGGGGGTTGGATATTTTTTTATTTTATTAAAAAAATATATATTTCTCAAGTTAGCTTCTATTACAATTATTAGTACATAAAATAATATTTGGACTTACTTTAATTACATATCTATTAACATCATCATCATTTACACTAAACTTAACATGTCTTTTTAAATTCATTCAAATTCTTTTCATTCTTCATACATTCAGTCATCTCGTCATAAATTTTAAAACCTTAATATTTAATGCAATTTTGGTATTCCGTTTTTTTTTTAGTATACCATTTTGCATCATTCCAACAAAAGCAATCTTACTAAAGACTGAACTATCAATTCGAATAATAAACTAATAGTTAGATAATTATCTACAATATATGATTGAAATTCCAAATTTATATTTTCAAAATCCCATGAGGAATAAATGCAGGAACTTCCGTAAAAACACGCGAAAATACATTTTCTGTCATACTCCGTGCGCCTATTACAGACATTAAAAAAAATCTTTCATAATCCCTTTCAGATAAAATAAGTTTTAAAATACTCTAAATGCATTAAAATCACTTTCAAGTCATTAAATTTTCTCTGTAATTCAATCTGCCTTCGGGAATATTTCGAGCCGCCAGTCTCCATAAAAATTGATATTGCCAGTTTTTGACTCACAGCCCGCTGTGGCGCTTAAAAATAATTTTAGCAATACACTTTTTATTTGTGAGTTTGGAAACAAACTTTGAGCTAGACGCCCGTCGATACGAATTGTAAAATGTTTAAAAATTAAAGTCGAATGTGTAAGTTATTAAAATACCTTGCATCGACTGTCTGCTAATTTGTGTCTTGGACCTGTTGTAATATGTATTACTAGGGACCATATGACAGGCGTTGGCTGCGTTTGACAGGCATTTTAAGGTTTATTTGCATTTCTCTGTAACAGGATTTTTTTCATTTAGGCGATATTTGTAACAAAAGAATATTTTGAAATTTCCTGTAAATATTTTTACTTTTACTGAAAAAAAAAGCTTTGTTGAAAACAATCTCATCGTCTTTCCTTTTTTGCACCTAATGGTGCATATGGCACCGCATTAGTACACAAATCGCAGTGTATCTTTATCATTTTTGTCACATAAAGGTAAGGTGATAGGTGTCAGGTGTCTAGGGACTATGAAATATTCTAGTGTAAAAACACTTCTTTATATAAATATTTCCTGTTTAGCATGTCGGAAATCGAACCTGAAACCTCTTGCATGGTAGGCAAACTCGCTGACTGCTACACCACGACGCTGACATGAAAAAAAACTATCATCTGAAAAATATGTCAGTTTACGCGCAGTAATCGCATACTTTTGTTTATACGCGCTGTATACATATAAATCCCAAATATATATAAATCCCATGCAATTACAATTGGTAGCCATAGACAAATCTCCTTTCTAAATTTCTCTATCTTTCTTACCTTAGTAATTGACCAAAATGGGATTCCTTTCACAAAAACAGTTTTAAATCTTAGCATTATTATGGACCAACACTTCACTTGGCAAGAACTGAGGTTGGGAAGAAATTTTACCGCACCCTTCGTTTACTGAAAAGACTTCAGAATGTTCTTCAACCACAACCAAAAAAAAATCTTTCCCGATGTATTATATTGTCTTTTTGTGTTATGCTTATATTTTCTATCTTGACGCCAATACGGAACTCATAGATCGTCTCGAGCGAATCAAAGCATCCACTTTATTTTCAATCTCAAAAAGTGTGACCATGTATCACCCTTTCGCTCCCAACTCGAGTGGCTTCGTGTTTATCAGCGCATAAACGTTCAATCTCTCGCACTTCTTATAAAAATATCTTGCTGGGAATTTCATTTACCTTTCTGACCGTGGTTTTTCGCTTCGCTCTTCTGGGAAGAGAACACATTGTATTCCTAGACGTAGTACATAATTTTTCAGCTATTCCTTTTCCGTTCAAGCTGCTAGACTTTGGAATGAGCTACCTCTTCAAATAATAAATGCACCTTCTCTATCCACCTTCAAGAAACGCCTGAAACATTTCTTTATATCCTCACAATCCTGAACTCCCTGTATTTTAATGTTTTTTTAAATATGTTTTTTTGTCTCTTTTCTTTCCTTGGTTCCTCCTTCTCTCTTCTTCCATACAGTATCTGATTCCGCATTCATCATCCTTCAACATGTATAACATAATGTACTTTTTAAAAGTTAATATGTGCAAGCCTTATCTCCCAATCAAGAAAACCGCTGTCATTTTTAATTAATTACGTTTTTTTATGTTTATATGTTCGTTTTTTAGTACAAATTTTTAAGCTTTTCTTTTGACCAGTCTGTTTTTTGGTTGGCTGGAAGATATTCTTCTTGAAGTTTTAAAATAAATAGTACTGAAATAAAATTTTAATGAAAATATTTGTTTATTTGTGTTAATAATTGTTTTTTTTTTGTAGAACTCCATATTTAAACTTATAATAAAAGAAATCAATCACTGATTTGAGTCTACTGAACACTTTATTTTATTTTTTAAAATATAAAAACAAAAATTTCGTGACAATTGTTTCGCCTTATTAGGGCATTTTCAAACGAATGTGAAGATTAAATGGATTGAATGTCCGTATATAGTTATATAATTCAAGAAAATAATAATCTTACAAACTATAGCATGTACATTTATCATAATTGTGGGAAAACGCAAGGCCAAGTGTTTAATAATGGGGAATTTAGGTATTTATATATTTGAATTTCGGAAAAAATTATAACAAAGTAAGTATTTATTGACATACATGTATGTATTGTGAGATAATTAATGAAGTTTTATAGTTTTATGCCTTCGTTTGAAAATGTCCCAACAAGGCGAAAGAATTGTCACGAAATTAATTTTTTTTATTTGTAAAAATAAAATCAAGTGTTCAGTAGACTCAAACCAGTGTTTGATTTCTTATATTATAAGTGAAAATATTTGTTATTTTTTTACTGCATTTTACCTTAGACAAGCATTCTAGGCACACCGAACCGGCACGCCTTCATTTCGAAATGAAAACTTTATGTGTGACCCACCGAAAACATGAATTATTTTATTTCGCTCTCGAGTGGTTTCAGTTGGGCATCCCTGTTCTAAATGAATGCTTGATACGAGTGGTATTGAATTTTTGGCATTCGTTCTAGTAACACTTGTCCCGGCAAATGAAGTTCAGTGGTACACTGTTGCTTTGCGGTCTATAATTATAATTAAAGCCAGTATCTATTGAATCAAGGTTTTTATCATACATTCAACCATTTTAAATAATGCCACCTTGATGTTGATTGGATTTACGTGTCAATATATATATATATATATTTAGCTACTCTTTGACACTCGTTTTTATCAGTAACTGTTTCATGATAATTTCGTAACTGTTTGTATCCAAAAATTGCGTTTTAAGGTTCAAATTAGTGAAATTTCTTGGTGAATGAAACTTCGTTGCAATTTTTATAATAAATGCTTTAGTTTTGTTGTTTGTTGACCGGTTTCATCGCTCTTGCGACGCGTGGCTGAAGGTTCGTATTATTTTAGAAAGGTAAAAGTAATACATTCAGTTGGGGTAATGGAATTATATATATTTTATATGATAATGTAAGACTGGTCATCTTCCCTTCATGTAACAAAAATGATCAAGATACACTCAGATTTGTGTACCAACGCAGTGCCCTATGCACCATCAGGTGCGGAAAGGGAATGATGATGATGAACGAAATTAATTTTAAGTGGAAAGGCGTATTCAACAATTTTCGAATGTATTTTTTTTCGTGTTTCCAAAGGATATATTAGTATATCATTGATATACTATTATACGAGTATATATCACGACATATATCGTGATATTTCTAATACTTTTAATTTACTAGATGTCTTTGTTTTTACGAGGCATTCTCGCATTTCTCCGTGTTTAGCTTTATTGAGATTCCACGGGCACCATAAAGTCGCGTTTGCATAGGAACGGGGATTTACCCGGAGCAAGGAAAATAATATGCAGTTTAGTTCAATTTCAGTTCAGTTCAGTGCGAAAAAACCGGCGTTCTTTATAGTAAATAATACAATGTGTTCTGTTTGCCAAACAGTAAAAAGGACTACAATGAGGAACTTCAGCCCTACGGGAAATTGGATACAAAAAATGTTTTCTTACGCGGGGTAAAAATTAGTGCATTAAATTGTACTGCAAAGTTTCTTGAAAATGTACAGAAAAAATAATAAAAAATATTTTGATAAAAACGCACTACTTTAAATGACGTCACTGGTTCATGTGAATCAACCTATGATCTGAGAGCTATGGAAGATTTCCGGTCTGCTTGTCGCTTCTGGACCAATAGGAAGAACTGAATGAGAATAAGCGGAAATGAACCTCTGACGTCACACGCGGAGTTATTTCAGAAATACAAAACTTTAAAAAATCGTAGCGCCGATAATACGATATGTAAAAATTTAAAAAACCACTGAACTTCCTCATTAAGAAAAATTAGGTGTAATACAGTACATTAAATTATAAGCAAACATATTAGATAATGTCTATCCTCACTGGGTATAGTTAATACCTGTTTTGAGGTAGGCAACATTTATTTATTTTTATAAAATACAGTGTTTTAGTCTTAGTAATGTTTAGAGATGATTTAAATATTTACGACAGAGAGATTTTCATCCTTTGATTTCGTACAGTCCAAACTTAGAGATAGGCTGGGCAATGAACATGTCGCGAAACTGGTATTCCTCTTTAATTTTTTTAACCAGCACCCTAAAGCCAGACATACTAATTTGAATTGAGTTTAGGAAGTATTAGTCATAAATACTTATGAAAAATCCTCGACGTATGATGATATTCCAATAGTTTAGAGATTGATTTTGGTTTTATCCTTTGTTATTTTCATTTTACGTGTTGTATATTAACTACCTACCTAATAAAGCTGTATTTTTAACGTTTATTTCCCTTGAGTAATATAAATGCAAAATAAATAGTCACCGACCGATGTTTCGGTTTCGGCTAGTTTCAACCAATGAAACTTGTTTCGGCCAAAAATTGGCCGAACCTTTTGTCGGGATGAGTCGGATTACGTTCGGCTGTAGTCGGGTGCATCTTATGGCTCGTTGCGCGTGAACGGTGGGTGTTGTCGGTTGTCACTTTAAATGTATGCCTTTTCTTTCGTTGTTTATTAAAATAAATAAAATACACATTTTATAAAAAATAAAACTCTTCGTTCTAGTGACGAAAGAACCCTTTCAATACCTATTATCCGCTCGATTTTTTTTCTCCTCTTTCACAGTAGTAGCTGCTCGATTATGGAATAATCAAACCACTAATGTCACAGACCTTCTTTATTTACATTCAAATCACGTATGAAATGTCACTTCCTGAATATTTTAATTTTTCCTTTCTCCTCTCTCTTTCCTACCCTTTTTACTTTCATATTTCTTTCATAGCATAGTGTAGATATTTAGTAAATTTTTATTTCTTAAAAATATACATCTGTTTATCAATATTTTGTTCCATAATGAAATTAATATACCAACAATATGTTTATATACCACTGATTTTCTCAAATTGAACGGTTTAGGTATGTAGGAAGAAATTGCCTTAAGGCAATATGCCCGCCGATGTAAACTGTATATGCATAATATAAACTGTTTAAATACATAAATAAATTTAACTCTTATTTAAATGAACTCGTAAAGTTTAACCATAAAAGCGCCTAATTTTTGGCGTTTCAAAGTGACTTAACTCATTTAAGTAACAAATTACAACAGGGATGGACAATACCTTAAAGAAGGGAATATGAAAGTCTAGGCATTTACAGGGCTTGTGATCTGTCAATGGCTGATTTAAGCGGCCACTTTACATACTGTGTAGCATTTACCATTTTGCTTATGTTTGAGTATCCATATTTCTTCCATTCTTGATAATTTTAGTGAAGTTAAAGAGCTGACTCCCGAGGAGGTGAAATCCAGTCTTTTGTCTGCAAACATTTGAACAAACTCAAATATTGTTATTTCGCTCCTACTGATGTAACCAAACATACTGCATTTGACCACAGTCGATTTTTATTTATTATAACGTAAATATCCAAGTTATTTACAAACAAAGCCAAGCACAGCTACAAAAGCATCCGATCGAACCGTTATGTTTATGTTGTCAAATAAAACAAAATGGCCACCAATTGGGTGCTAACCTAAAAACCAACATCGCTTGCGTTCTATGAAACATAGTAATACGGCTTCTCTATAGGTTCACGCATTATTACTCTGAAGTTATTTCATTAATATTGTTTTTAGTTAATTCAATTACTATTATTGAATTTCGAAGTACAGCAAAGTCAGTGGGGAAGTACATAGTTTTATTCAAACGCATTATCAGTTTTGTTTTATATTTCAAGAATGGCAAGACAGTATCTTATCTTATATTACATGTTCTTTGGTGATTAATATTACCAATTAATTGGTAATTTCATTTGATTGCAGGGGAAATATCGTCTGTATTTTACTCGTAATAACAACCATGTGTCATTTGTCCTTTCTGTGGAAAACTTATCTTATCTTTGACACAGTATTCTAGAAATTTGAGTTTTAATTCAAATTAGTCAAGTCTCGATAACGTTGAGGAACGGAGGTTTAGTTTTATTTTTAGGATCATTAAATTCTAATAATTTATTCCTTGTGAATCCAGTATAACTTTAATTAACCGTAATTTAACTAAAATTTGTGTTTCATTCAGTGTTTATCGCTGTATTCAATAGAAAATATCGCTAAATAAAAGCTGGCGGATAACAAAGTGTCTCCGTAGATATCAGGTATGTAGGCCATTTTAAAGGTGTTACAAACTGAATATCATTTATTTTTCAATATTAGAATCCGTACTTCGTATTACAATGAGAGGGTAATTAAAGGTTATTGAATTACAACCAGGATGGAGAATACCTTAAAGAAGGGAATATGAAAGTCTAGGCATTTGCAGGGCTCATGACCTGTCATTGGCTGTTTTACTCGGCCACTTTACAGACTGTGTAACATTCACTATTTTGCCTTTGTTTGAACATCCGTATTTCGTGAATTCTTCCATTTGATGATTTTAGTGAAGTAAAAGAGCTGAAACAATTATTGTTGTGAAGAGATTCATCTGACTGAATTATTCCACATACGAAAACAATTTTCCAATTTTTAAACTTCTTCTTGGACCAGTTGGTTTTATTAAAATATTTGAGTTTGTCCAAATGTTTGGAGACAACAGTCTACATTTTACCCCCTCGGAAGTCATTAAGATTAACAAATTACCACAGGGATGGAGAATACCTTAAAGAAAGGAATGTGGAAGTATTATATTATATTCTCCATCCCTGTTGTATTTGTTAATCTTAATGACTCCCGAGCGGGTGAAATCTAGTATTTTGTATACAAAAATTTCAGACAGACAAACTCAAATTTTGTAATTAAAGATTATTGACTGATGTTTGATAATATTTTGTTACTTCTTTATTTAGTTACCCGTAATGTTGGAACAGTGCTTTATTTATTTATTTCTGTATTGTTTACTTCTTAGCACGAACACTTGACAAATTATGTACTCTGCTCAATATTTATTTTTAAAATAATTTTAAATTGTTTGAATTTCACTCGCCCATGCGCTTTGTAGCTGCAAGACGATTGGTAACCTTACTTTAAAGATATATTTTTTTTAATTTTATTTATCTGTTGTGTTATGGTTATCTTTATATATATATATAATTCTTATGTACGTGTGATGTCACTGAACTTCTCCTACACGGCTTTGCCGATTTACGTCCAGTTTTTAGCGAAATGTAGATTTTTGTGCTGTGCGTGCTCGTGGATATTAAAATTTTCAATTAAATCTGTAAAAAAAAAGTTAGAAGCATAAATCTTCTTTCATCGGCCTACCAGGGTTGCATTCAACGACAATACAAATACAAAAAAATGGAAGGATGCTGTTTTATGTGTTCAAAAAAGTTTGTTTTTGAATGTTTACAAACAAAATTCGCTTTTAATGGATCCCAATCAGATTCTTTCCTTACATTTCTTATAATTTCTTCCCATTCATTTATTTTTACTGGATTTTTGATAATACTAAAATATTACTAAGTGACATCCAATACATTTTTGAAAGTCGCATTCATGAATAAAGTGCACCCCTGTTGGTGAGAAGAGCTGAGTTTGACTTTTGCAAAAAGACTTCTATATTTGAAAATGAATTATTTTATGTTTTGGAATTCAATCATTAACAAGTACCTAGGCACATACATATCAATGAAAAGTCTAATTCCAAGATAATAGCAGGCAAACCAACATTTGGGCAGGACATCGTTTGTCGGGTCCGCTAGTAAGAAATATAATCCTTCAATAAATGTTAGTAAATATTTGTATATGATCACTTACCGACTTTTCTATGTCGTATATGTATATTTTCGTGACAAATCCGTCTCTTCGCCAGGACACTAATTACACTAACGCGCAAATCCTAATCCCAAAAAGTCGGTAACTGGATATATATCGTATGAAGACTCTTCTTCTTTTCATAATTTAACTTCCCTTACTAACCGTAGAAACATTTCTGATCTGTCTTTCCTCTTTAAAATTTTAAACAATTTTATCGAAAGTCCATATGTCTTGGAGCGTATTTTAATCAATTGTCCCGTAAAGTCAACACAAGTTCATTCTTTTTATAATTCATTGCCCAAAAAATATCATGTTCAAAACTCGTTTATTTATCGTAGTTGCTCCAAATTTAATTTACTTTGTCCCCATTTAGATATTTTTAATACAAAATTTTGTGACTTCAAAAACTTTTTGAAACACAGTAAATTGAAACATTTTTCAGTGTGTAATAAGTTTATGCTCATTTAAATATGTTTATTTTATTATGATATCAAAATTTTGAATTGGTCAACTATATTATGAATTTCCTCTCCTGCACTCCTCCACTCTATTTCCTCATCCCTTAACCTTCTTACGAGCTCTTTTTTTTTCTCATGTCTTATATAATATATATTCATTTTCTCTTTCTCTGTAACATGTTCTCTCATTATATTTGTGAAAAACTTTAACTGGATGGATGTATGTACTATTTTTTATATTTTGTATTCTTTTATAACACCTGTTGTTTTTCCTTAATAAATCAAAATAAAGTTAAAATAAATAAAATTGCTAATTTTTAATGAAATCTGTGACCACAAAGTTAATGCTTTAAATTCTAAAAATATAATTATAATTATTGTTTTAAATACTGTGATTTGGAGGAAAATCTTTTGTGAATGAGGGAAGTTGACTCATGGTTTTAGTCAATATGTATTTTTACTTGTGTTGTACGATTAGGTATGCGAGAAAGTCTTATCACTCCACGGTTTGAGCTCTTAGTAAAAAAGTAATACAATATAATGTGTGTGTCTTCTTGTCTACATTTTTTTTTTGTTAGTCATGATTTTCATAGCATATTTACCCATACTAAAATGTTTTTACTAACACATGTTCTTCTGAATTTAGAAATGCTTATTTTACTATAAATAATGGTATAAAGCAATACATTTAAGAACACGATCAACACACAAGACTTCGAGCTAAGCTATGCTAATTTTTTCTCATTCCATACTCGCCCGTCTGATGGCAAGACGATGTACTTGTATCAAAAAGCTCGAACTGAGATAATCGTCTTTGAAATGTTTAATGGAACTTAAATCAGAACATTTCTGTAGTGACACCAAGTTGCCAATGAGGAACTACAGCCCTACGGTAAATTGAATACAAGAAATATTTTCTTACGCGTGGTAAAAATTAGAGCATTGAATTATACGGCAAAGTTTCTTGAAAGGGTACGAAAACTATATTTAAAAATATTTTCATGAAAACGAACGAACTACTTTGAACGACGTCTCTCGTTTATATGAATCAACCAATTATAGTTGCAGAAGATTTCCGGTTTACTTACCGTCAACGGACCAATCGGCAGAACTGACCGAGAAAAAGCGGAAGAGAACTTGAGAAGTCACACGCGGAGTAATTTCAAAAAAGGAAAATTTAAGAAAATCGTGGCCCTGATAATACGATACATAAAATTTTTAATAAATAAACCACTTAATTTCCTCATTGGCTAGGAAGCCTAATAAAACATAACCTTAAATACCATGTGACAGATCTCAGAGAGGAGAATATTTTGAGCCATATTCCATCTATAGATGCCAGGGGCGAATCGTCAGTGTATGCGATTACGCGCAGCCTCCCATTATATTTACACATCGATAATAATATTTTATAGTGGTTATATTTTTATTTTATTTTATTTTATTATCATAAACGGCAAATCTGCCTTTTACAAACATTTATAATATTAACATATATGGCTTAATATTTTTTTCCTTTTTTTAAAAACATGAATTTTAAAAACAAGATTTAAAAAAAAAAAAATCAAACCAAAAATTATACAAGATTTATATTTAAAAAAATAACCTAAAAATTATACAGCATATTCAGTAGAAAGTTTAAATAATAAAACATTCTACAGTAAAACAACAAGAAAATCATAAGTACTGTTTCACACAGCTAGGCAAAGTGAACAAAAAACTGTATATGAAATGCATGAATAAATAAATATAATTACCATTCACCATCTTTGAAAAAATTCAAAAGGTTTGTTCTATAGGAACAATACCCTACACTAAATATATCAGATATGTGGGAATAACTATTGCCGAGTTCATGAAGTCTATTTAATACTGCATTACAAGTATACACTGTCCGTGAATTGTTGCTAAAAAACGGTGGCACCTGTCTAGTCATTCTTCCAGGCACCCTGAAGTTGATGAGAGATAACAGTTCAGGGCAATCCCATATTGAATTTACAGTTTTAAATAAATTTAAAAGGTCTATAATTTTCCTTCTATCGTTAAGTTTCAATAAATTCAATGTTTTTAGTAAAAAATCGTAATTGAAAAATTCATGACTGATTCTAAGTTTAAAATTTAAATACCATAAGAATTTTATTTGGACTCTTTCAAGAGAATTTTGGTGACAGTTGTAGTAAGGAGACCATATTGTAGAGTTATACTCTAACTGGCTTCTCACTAATGAAGTATACATCAACTTCAAAGTGCCTATGTTTTTGAATGGAAAAATAAATCAAATAAGTCATTCATTTAAAATTACCGCTACCGTTTATAAAGTCGGCCTCGTGGTGTAGTGGTCAGCGCATTTGCTTACCATGCAAGTTGTCTCGGGTTCGATTCCCGACATGGTTGACATGAAATATTTGTTTAGAAAGGCGTTTTTACGCTAGAATATTTCATAGTCCCTGGACTGGCACCTGAAGCGTAAGACTAATCATCTTACCTGCGTGTAAAAAAAAAGATCAAGATACGCTGCGATTCGTTTACCAATGCAGTGCCCTATGCACCATCAGGTGCGGAAAGGGAATGATAAATGATGATGTTTATAAATTTCACATAGTTAGTGTTTTTCCTTCTTGAGTAAACTTGCAGATTGCGGATATTATTTGAATATTGTGTATTTGAAAAATAGTATTTCGGACATGATTTCCTAAGGCCTATTTTTCTTTAATATAATACAATTCACACATGACAGAGCATGTGGCGCTTGACTCGGTCCTTTTTGGCACTATTTATGAGTAGAATAAGTAGAAGGAATCGGTGCGGTGCTTCGTGTTGACATTTCAATCATAAAGAAAATAATACCTACTGGATGCCATTGTGGTATTTTAATGAACTTTTGTACATATGTTACAATAAAGTAGTGTAGAATGTAGCTACATATATATATCGCGAAGTTACTAATAATGCTGTTTGAGTTGATTTGATAGATTATTGGTTATAATCTCCTGTTGTCTGCAGCTTAAGCAGAGAGATGATGTTCACAGAACCACAGAAAAATAACCATTTACGTATTATTTATATGTACCTATATGTAGGTACAAATTAATAAAAAAAAAATGCAGATTACCCATCTAAAAAAAAACACTGCTCGCCACTGATATAAAAATGGTTTTGCCATCACAGACGGGCGTACGATGCTAACGATGCTAAGAGATCTACGAAAAGCGTGAAGATCCAACCCAAAGAATTTCAATTTGTGCGATGAATCGACTAATCTACACATTCTGGACATTGGAGAAATTTATTATCAGTGAAATTCTTTCTATTGTCTAAAAATACCTTCAGGGGGTTGAATAAAGATGCCCCTAGTTTCATTTTCATTATTGCTATTATCTTTAATCTGGTTTAGTCCAGCGCCTCAGCAAGACTCAAAGATCTAAGAGTTAAATAGTTCGGTACCGAAAATAAATAACATTAACTTTCTGAACACAATTATTGTGCCATAAAAATACTTTTTATTAAAATTAATACGAGTACAATTATGTATTTTTACATAACTTTGTATTCGGCGATATAATTATTTTTTTTAGTTTTCACAAATATTGGTATATTAAAATAATCACACGTATCTAGCCACTACGATTTGATGCGATTCAATTAAAATAAACTTATTTTAGGAATCTAACTTACGCAGACATCATTGTTCTTTTTAAGGATTGAGTATAAGTAATATCACGACGCTGCAATTATATGGGTTAACTCTTTGATACCTGAACATAAACTTAGGATTTTTTTCATTTTGAATTATGGTATTTATAGCCTGAAAACAAATACGTATTATCTTTTTTTTAAAACTCCATATATTAAAAAAATCATCGTCATTCCCCTTACCGCACCTAATGGTGCATAGGGTACTGAATTAGTACATCAACCGTAGCGTATATTGATCATTTTTGTTACATGAAGGTAGGTGATCATTATTACGCTTCAGGTGCCAGTCCAGTCAATAAATAAAATTCGTGGTACAAATTTATACCATCAGGGAATTCCAATATAAAAATTAGTTTTTTTTTCAATACGATATATTCTCATAAATTAATGAAAAACCAACAAAGCAAACAAAAGTATTGCAAAAAAAAAAACAACTTACCTGCAATCACAATTATAATATTAAAGCTTGTAAACGAGTTATAATTTTACACAACCAAATATGTGACAGCTATACGCAAAACCGATCCCCACCATTCCCATTCTGCACCTAATGGTGCATATAGCACTGAGTTGGTACATCAATCGCAGTGTAACGTAATCATTTTGTAACATGAATGTAAGATGATCAGTCTTACGCTTCAGGTTCCAATTCCAGGGACTATGAAATAGGGGAGACCGGGGAAGTTTGAAACAGTTTTTTCATTACCTAGTATATCTCGGCCAAAAATAGCCGTACCTTTATGAACTTGACACGTTGACGTAGACAATTTTATACACTATGTAATATTAATAAAAAATAGGTAGCAATTATCAGGGTCAATGAAAAAATCGTCTAAAACTGAAACAACTCCCTGCGTTACATCTCTCCTAGCACCTAGGTAAGTTGAAACAGAGGTCAAGATAAGTTGTAACAGTCTGGTGTTTGAGGATTATATTTTTTTAAAAATAAAAACTATATTATTGTTGAATAAAACAAAGTTTATTTAGAATAATTCACCTAACATAAATTTAACTGCTGTAATCAACCGTTGATATATTATGTTTATCATTAAAAATATAAATATGTTATAGCAATAATACTTTCGTATTGTTATTATTTTCTCTTTTTTAAAAGAAGAGAAGGCCGATCTTGGGTTACTCCGTATGGATCCGCTGGCGAAAAGATTTTTAAGATCGAGTAAACAAAAAACTTTTTGAAATCATCTCTTCATAGGCTAGTTTATCGATTTCTATGCTAGCTATGCCTCTATCTGTCTTTTTTACATATTGACTGGGCATTCTGGAACAAGAACAATAAACAATTTAGTGTTCAAATTCACACCACAAAACATTATAGTTGAGAAAATAGATTAAAGAGGTGAGTTGAAACAAACTGTTTCAACTCTCCTAGGCCCAAAAAATCACGCCAGGCTTAGCATAATGACTATTAACATCAAAACTAGAGGCGAGCTATAAAAAAAAAATATCTCGCTTTGAAACTTGAATAGTGAGTGCATATTGGAAATAATATCACTTCAGCGTTTACGTAACACATAAAGAATAACAGGCCTTCAAAGTACTAGCCAAAAGGTTATTTTTGTTTTTTTTTCGTCCAGATGTCGTATACACCCAACCACTCCCTGTAGACTGCTATTGCCAGCTCCATCATGTGGCGCATCAAAAAAGCAATAAGTGCGCGATGTTGCCAATTCTCTATCGATCATAGATTTCTTGAAATCGCCATTGTTACAACTCTCCTCTGTTACAACCCTCTTCGATCTCCCCTACTCGAGTGTGAAAACACCTATTTCATGTAAACCATGTTGGAAATCAAACACAAGACCTCTTGCATGGTAGGCAAACGCGCTGACCAGTACGCCACGAGGGCGATAATTTCCAGTATTGTAACCTATATCAATTTAATAAATTACTTTGACGCCCTTGATACAAGAAACAAACATTCTTTATCATGCAATTAAGGAAGTTCTGGAGTTTTTATTTGTTAATAGACTATTAAACTGGCCCAAAAGCATTATTTTTTATTTTTATATACCGTATTATCATCGCTACGATTTTTTGAAAGTTTTGTAATTGTTTAATTACCTCCGCGCGTAACGTCACCGGTTCTCTTCGTTAAATTGTCCTGAATGGTGAATTGGCTTCCCGGAAACCGAAAATCTATCACAAAACTCTATCGTTGGTTGATGAAGAACTTCTGACGTCATTTAAAGTAGTTCATTTTTTTTTCATTAGTTTTATAGAAACTTTGCCGCACACCTAAATGCTCCAATTCTTACCGCGTGTAAGAAAACAGTTTTTATGTCCAATTTCCCATAGCACTGAACTTTCTCGTTAATTATTATACTTCTTTGTTCTAGCCGCAAGTGGCTGCCCCCACCCCTAAGGAAGCTGTCTCAGGGGAAGGTGGATAAGGTGACTCCGCCGCCGCTGAAGAAGACCGCGTCTGATAAGCGATTCAAGGTATGTCCAAGTCATATTTTATTTATTTGTTTATTTTATTTTGTCTGTCTGAGCAGATGAAAAATACGGTTATGTCTGTGAAATGGAACCGGAATCTTAGACGAGTGCTTTCGACCCGATGCGATGGCTGCTCTCAGGTAAAACTGCCGATAAAATAGAGCGAGTGGATAAATCCGCTACGTTGTGTAGTGCTTGGCGCACTCGCCTACCACGCTTGAAGTCCTGAATTCGATTCCGGGTCAATGAAACATTTATTTATAAGGTGGTTTTACACTGCAGTATGTCACTGTCCCCGGACTGCTACCTGAAGCGTAAGACTGATCACCTTATCTTCATGTATTAATCAAGATACGCTGCGATCGGTGTACAAATGCAGCACCCTTTGCACGATTATGTGATTATATTTATAGTATAAAAGTTCTTAACACATACGAGTAAAAACACTTTGAAACTTCTGATTATGCAGTGCTTATGGAAAGGATTGTCTTTTGTAAATGATTTATGTTGTCATGGCAAATGATGATGGACGCAGAAATCGCAAAAAGGTAGACCGAGAATGACGTGGCATGACCAAATCCAACAAACACTTCAAGATGGACATGTCAAAAGTCGGATAATCGCCGCGCGTACATGAAATCATAGGCTTCATTTTTCTTTAGAGGCAGATAATCACTTGCACTTCCTAATGATGAATACACTTCCTAGTTGCCGCTTACTGAAGCTGGACGCTCTAGTGTGACCGAAGCCGAGGAGCACGTTTCCGACCTGGAGGAGATCCTGGCCGCAGGGTCTGCACGACGTGGCCTTGCCACTCCCGGAGCCGGTCCTGAGGAGCAGGAAGACGAGGCTCCAGTAGAAATCCCACCACCGATGAAGCCCATCCAGGTAAAACAGAATTCTTTACTTCAGAGTGAAGTGTATGAAAAGTCGCTCTCATATTGAAATCAAAAATTATTTTACAATGTCTATATTTGATATTTAATCCAAATTCAAAGCTTCCAATATTTATTCTAATGAAACTGGTTTAATTTTTTCAAGAGCAGTTTTGATCTAGTTGGATCTTGTTAGCCACAAAATAACCTCTGATTGTATTAACTAATTCATTTATATTTCAACTAAACAGTGTGGTCAGATAACTAAAAAAAAAACTTGTCTTTGACCATCTAACGGAAAAACTAAAGGTTTGACAGGATTACAGCCCCGGCAAACAACACCCAGGCTTCATAACAATAATCCATGTTTTTAAAAATAAAAAAAACTGCAAATCAAACCTGAAACCCCCCATGCGAGAAACCAATGTCTAAGTCATTGCTTCACTTGGCCAAAATTTGATGCACACAAGATGATGTATTTATGTCTTAATTTTGACCTGTTTACAAATTTGCTTTGTTTTCAAATGTATTTTTAATGTCAAATTCATTTATAAACCATGAGTAAGAACTCATTATCGCACAGCTCAGCTGTTTAAATATATGTTTCATTGAAAACCAGTTTAACAATGCATTGTATTGAATAAAATACACATCTTTTGTGTATTGTAAAATATTTTTTGTAGAGGAGCGACTTATTAAACACAGTTTATTAATGACATGTTAATAATATATTGTAGTTATTATTATTATTATCATAAAAACATCCTTCATGTCTCACTATAAAGAAATTTATGTTTCATTTAATATGAATGTTCATGTATTTGATATTTGTCATCAGAATTTTCATGGTAATTTATGTTTGGATTGAGAGAGAAAATGGCTACTGAAATTTATGAAAGTACGCTGTGGCAGTCTGATGATGTCGGTTAGGATTAAATGAAACTCGGTCGCTTGTCAAAATAAAATTAAAATATCTAAACTGGATTGCGGTCCCGTGGCTAGTGTCGCGGACTCTCGGATCGGAGGTCCGAGGTTCACACCCCGCTCTACCACAACTTGGCTCGCTTTTTCTAATAGTGACTTATTTACAACTCGTTGAAAATGGCCCCCAAAATTGAAATATTTGGGTTAATCATAAGAAGGCAAATATTCCTTTTTTTTAAATTAATTCAAAAACTCAAAAGTTCAAAGTCATTTTAAAGCAATTCTAACAAAAAACAGTTGATAAATCTATCGAGGGATTATTACACCATCAATATTGATTGTGGTTCTAGTATGTCAACACAGATTCTGACTTCAATATGGCCAGGATAGTGGTGGATCATGAGATTATATTGGTAGTGTAATAGTTCCCGATACATAAAACCACTTTGGAAGTTCTGATTATGTAGTGTTTATGGAAAGGATTGTAATTTGTAAATGTTTTATGTTATCAATGATAACTTATCATCATTCGTCATCATCATCAATGTTGTGTTTACTTTGGATTCCAAGGACCCTCCACTACTCCAGCCTGTGCCGGTAACATCTACGTTGAACATGCCAGTCATGACTTCGCAAGCCAACAGGGTACACTATTTCCTTCAATATGTTTTTATAATTTTACATTTTTACTAAATTCCTGGTTTTCAAATCTCACTTAAACATTTAAATCTTTCCTTCATCTTTATCGAAAATTAAAATATGCATTATCTTGATTACATTTTCAATGGGGAACTTGTATATTCTGAAGCATTTTCTGTTATCTGTGACACTAGTTGATTCATTATAATGAGGAAGTTTTATTCTACCCATATACCATTTTAAACATGTTTTCTCGGACATGATAATACAAAAAACGTTCAAATGCACATTTCATATTGTCATAACTTTCCTCCTATTATTTGGCCAATCATAATGGACTGTAATAGCCACAGAATGCAATGTAATAGTATTCGACATTCTTAACTTCGTCAATCAAATTTTATTACCCAATGAAGTGATAGTTGAACGTATATGTATGTTGTGATCTGTTTTTGTCAGTTCCGTTTACTGATTCTCATTTAATTAGCAGCACATCCGTAGATTACATTAAATTTACCAGTATTCTGTATTGTATGACATCACCAACTTTCACCGGGGATTTTAAAAATAAAAATATTTGAAAAACCTGAAACTCTTTCAAATTATCACAACAAAAAGAAAACCATGTTTTGCTTGGTTAAATGGTACATATTTTTAAATATTAAAAAAAAACTAGACTTCCTCATTACAGCATCATGAGTTACAGAGAATGACTCAAAGTACAGTGGTCGTTAAGTTCTAATGGGTCGGATCGGTGATTAACATACTCACTAATCTTCATTTTTTTTTTTCAATATTAACATTTCTGACTTTGGTAACTATAGTAAACTAGTGTTTAAGGAATTCTTCTGATGTTGTTATACGCGGGCCTTTCAGACTTCAGCACTCTCCCTCAAATCTGTGGACAGCGGAAATTCTTCAGCTTACTTGGCTGAGATTGAACAATTTGTCAAAGAGAAAATGGTTCGACTCATAGTTTATAGCTTGCTTTGTGTACATTAGCCTAACTTACTAATCGACAAAACGTATGAAATATGTATTCCTTGTCATTCGGTAAGGCTTGAGATATCGATCCTCTAGTTAAGGTGTGTCAAATTCGAAGGCTGATATGGGCCAAATGTTGAAGGTTTTAGTTTATGCGAGCTGCAAAAATGATGAGCAAAACTTCTACAATTTTATAGATACATCGGTTTATTTTGAAAACTATAGATATGTAGGTAGTATAATAAACCAGAACATGAAAAGTATTATTATATTTTTACTTAAGCTAGGGTTTCCTAGGACAGCGGTGCCCGTATCTTAACAGCCGTAATGAACGGTGATGCGGTAGGCAGCCGTCGTAGTGGTGACTAGAGAGTGGTTTTATTTTTTAACGGTGTTATCAACACTATTTTTATAGGAAACCACTTTCTAGTCACCGTTACGACGGCTGTCAACCGCATCACTGTTCACTACGGCCGTTAAAATACGGGCACCGCTGTCCTAGGAAACCCTAGCTTTACACTTGATATCTTTTCTCTGCTTCTATCTTTCCTGCTTTGGAGAAATTTAGTTTGCAGTGATTACTTTTGAAATTGACCCAGCGGGAATGTCAGTAATTCTGGATCCGACGGGAGACTTATTTTCTTTCATGCCACGCGGCTTGAAAGGAAATAAGGCTCAGTTGTGATTTTTGACTGTATATTGGCTGGGTCCACCGTGGCGTCCCGTACAATTAATCGTCAAGGGCCGTGAGTTTGACACGCTTGCTCTAGTTAATTAGCCTGACAAGTCCGAAAATGCAGTTATATAAATTCTTAAATGCTACCAAAAAATTTGAATGCCAAAAAAAAATTATATTGAGTGGGTTATCTTGTCTAAATGTGGTACTACTAAAGCAGACACTTTAACCACTGGGCATCTAGGTGTTGATAAAATGGATCAATTTCAGTCACAACTCAACAATATTCGGTTTTTGGTGACATTTGAATACATCACTTTCTGTAAACTTGAAATTTGTAGATGAATAATGAACTAAACAATCAAGATGTTTATTACTTCATTTAATGGTGTAATATTTTTTTATAGTTGAAAAAAATATATTTCTTTTTTTTCTTAGAATTACAAGGTGTGCATATTTCACGTATATATACAAGGCTATGTAAGCTTCTACAGCTTCATAACACTGGTATTTTTTATGCATGATTACACTCAGGTGCTGGTGATAGATTTTGATAATCATTATAATATTTGACTTTTATTAACTGCTTAAATACGAGTATGTAAGTATCTTAATATTATTTATTATACTTTGACAAATGATTACTTACGGTAGAAGTAATATTTTGGTAATTACACAATAATTATCACCAATAGGCATAACTTACACAATATTTTTTAGGACCAAGTGGTGTACATTTGCAAAAATTTTACGAGTGAAATTTTCTCACTCATTATATTTTTCTATAAAACTGTTCATTTATTTACTTTCCTTACTAGTCTGTTTTTTCTTTTAATAAATTTATTGCATGTTTAACCCTTTTAGATTATTTTTGTTTTTGTAGCGTTGAATATTTATTTTTTTTAAAGCTAGTTATATATGTATATATTTTAATGATATTACATCGTAATTCAGTAATTAGTATTTTATATATACAAAATCTTGCATGGTTACAGGTTATAATTTTTAGAATGAAAAAAAATACTCCTAAATTTTGTAATAAAGGGGAACCTACCCACTGTTGCTATTGATTTACGTGATTCCAGTTAGTAATGATTTTTTTAATTTACAATTATTCTTCTATTTATCAGCTTTCTTTCTTTTCCATCCCCTTTTTTATTTATTATTGAGTTGTTTTGGGCTAACATAATAAATTATCAATCATTAAATTAACTTTTATTAAAATAAAAAGTATCATCATTATTACATCACTTTTTAACATTCAAATTGTATCAGAGATATTTTAATTTTATTTCCAGGTACATGTCATGTTTGATAAGCAACAATAAAGGATTTAATTAATAATTCATTTATGTAAATTGTTAAAAATGTGTTATTTATTGATTGCGCTGGTTTTTTTAATCTTAGGTCGCATTACGCATTACTGATTTCATGCTCGACTTACTGTTATACTTTTTTTTTTAAAGTTGCTGTTGATAATGTTACAGGAGCTTCACAATAACAACAGTGGCTCGGAGTCTGCCAGGATGGCCCTTGCTGAAGTCGGTTGCTCCTCTACTATGCCCGAAGAGGGAACTGTTTTAATGGACGATGGAGTGGACTCTGCCGAGAGCGCTCGTCGCAAGAGAGACTATGTGATGCGTGAGCTGGTGGATACAGAGGAAAAGTACGTGGCTGATCTGAGGCTGGTCTGCGAGGGATATCTTCGCTTGATGAGGGACCCGAATTGCCCCATTGCGATGCCCGAAGCGCTGCGTTCTGGAAAGGACAAGATGGTGTTCTCTAACATCGAGGCCATATACGAGTGGCATAAGAAGTTAGTATTCATTAAATAAATATTTATAATTACTTAACTTATATTTTGTATATCTCTGTGTCTATGAAATAGAACCAGAATCCTGGACGAGTATTTTCGACTCGGTGGCTGCTCTCAGGTAAGGTAGGTAGAGATAAGTCCGCCTCGTTGAATAGTAGTTGGCGCGTTCACCTACCATTTGTGAGGTCCTGGGTTCTATTCCTGGCAGGGGGAGGTGGAATAGTGATTTTAAAGGTAGTTTAAACTGCAATATTTCAATGTTTCTGGACTGACATGAAGTGTAAGACTGATTACTTTACCTTCATGTTACAGATTATCAAAATACCCTGCATTTGGTTTACTAACGCAGTGCCCTATGAATTTCTTAGATTTTTAAGGCCATTCATATGCACAATAAGTTTTTCAGGGTGCTGTGTTTCGTTTACACTCTTGTCTGTCATTTTAAATCACTTTTCAGCATCCGCCATCAGGGTTGAATCGGGGATTTCATCACTTTATTTAAATTATTAATTAGAATTTAAAAGATGAGCATTGAGGGTGATCAAAAGCCAACCATCTGCAAATGTTGTGTGAACATTATGTTTACAAGTCCTTGTGGATTCTCTGTCTGTTGCGCTAGAAATTTTAAAACTAAAATATTCCTTTGGAATACAAACTACCTACAGATCAATAAGGTGGTTTTGAGTCTTTAGTTCAATGTCCTTTACCAAATCCTGTAATTATGAACTCATTTCCTGGTATGGTCACTCTTTCACAAACATTCTTGTCTGACTATCTTATCAAAAAAAAATCATACTTGTATTTCAGAAAGCGTCTTATCTTTTTGTATTTATTAAGCACTACAGTGTCCCAAGTTAGTATTTTCGAATGAGAAACGTGTTTTTTTAGATATTTATAAATAATGTGAATATATAGGGTGTCTCATAAGAGGTGTACGATTTTAATTGTGCTCCATTTTTTGTCTGTCAAATTATGAAACATTGTGTTTGACAAATTATATCTAGATACATAAAAAAAATTAAAAAATGAGAGATAAACAGCACTGTGCACTCACCAATTGGTTGCTGGAGGATCTCAAAAGTTAATGCTGATTTTTCAAAGAAAATAATCTTCAGCGATGAGGCACATTTCCACCTCAATTGATTACTTAATAAGGAGAACTGTCGCACTTAAGCAGCTGAAAATCCAACAGAGATTATCGATTAACCTTTACATTCACAAATAGTCACGCATTCAACAGATCTTTTTTTAAAAATGGGGCTGGCTTAGCGATTAAGCGATTAATGCCTAAATTGCATTTAGATGCCAACCATTTGGTTTTAACAAGACAGTGCCTCCTGCCACATGGTGAATGAAACAACGGCGCTACTGCAATCTAAGTACGGAGGTCAGGTTATCTCTTGAAATGGAGACATCAATTGGCCGCCAAGATCTGCGATCTGACACCGCTGAACTTTTTTCTTTGAGCCTTTTTGGAATCAAATGTCTATACCAATAAGCCTGTAACAATTCCAGGTCAAAAAACGAGATAATCTGGCATATTGGTGAGAATGAACCTCAATTATGTCAAATTTTCTAAGAAAATTTGAAAAAAAGGATGGTGTCATGCCAGAGAAGCCGAGTAGAGCATTTGAGCGATATTGTGTTCCACACATTATTCCTATGTCTATACTTTATATTGATGCCTATAAACTTGGAAATATCCAAACTATTTGAGCTTTATTGAAAAATATCATGCGCCTCTTATTGTCTTACCCTTTATTTTACCAATGTTGCATTGATGTTTTACTTTGTGCGATACATTTCTTTCAGCCTTACTTTTATAACCCATAAGCATTATATAAACAGATATTTTATTCACTTCCTCCTTTTTATGAATGGCCAAATTGGCATATTTTGCTATCTATCTGCTTGAAATCAAATAAATACGAAATTTATGTAAAATGTTGACTGATTTCTGAAATTCATATTTGCGAATTATGTAATGCGATGTTTAATATGTAATTGTGATTCAATAACTTAATAAAATATGGTATTAAACAAAAAACTTAATTTTCAAGCAATGATTTGAGGTAATATATATTTTTTTCTATTTTTCAGCAAGTATTCCCTGAAATGATTTCAAATATGAGACTACACATATATTTTTTTTTTTTTTAAATTGTCACCAATGGAATAAGGTTTCAATATCTATGTGTATTTTATTTTTGAATTCTGTTTAGAACATGAAATTAAAAGCATTCCCGACAGTGATGGCAAATGAATATTTTCAGGATATAAATAATTTTGACATATATGAAGGAGTTCTTAAAATTACTATCTGGGTATTTAAAAAAATAAAACTACTAAGTAAATCTCTCCGGAATCTTTTCACTATTCATGTTTTATTAGGAGGCTTCTGTAATTCTAAGTACATTGAATCATAAAATTTTAGTAATCGACTGTGTTTTGTTGAAAGAATATTGCAAATTTGTTAACCTAATGTATTCTGCGTATTTAATGTGTGATATTTCCTTGATTTTTAGGTCTTAATTGGTTAACTTACCGCATATATGTTCTTCTAAAATATGTTGGGACGATCGATGATCCTCAACGCTTCCTTCCTTTTTCAAAACACAGTCGAGAAGTAGGTTGATTAACGTGATTTTATTTCCTTTATTCAAGTGTCCTGTTGGGAGAACTGCGTCACTGCCTGTCGCAGCCAGAAGCTCTGGGACCTCTGTTCCGTCGGAGCGAACGCAAGTTGCACATGTACATTGTGTACTGCCAAAACAAGCCCGTATCAGACTGCATTGTGTCTGAATACATCGGAGGTTACTTCGAATTTCTTCGTCAAGTGATTGATCACAAGCTTCTGGTAATTATTGAAAACTCATTTTTGACCAAGCATGCTTTAATGTCCCGAATGTCAACTCAATACCTTTCCAGCAGAGAGGAATCATTGGCCAAATTTACCTGTCAAATCCACTACGATCAGCCTCCAAACATCATATCCTATTTATAAAATATATTAAAATGAAAACGTATATATCAGTATTGTGATATTATTTATCTTTTTTTTTTATTTGAGAAATTAGTAGCATCTATTATTGTAGGATCTATGAATGCAACGAAATCTATTATATTTAGTAATTAAAATTTCAATAAAGTAAAATTATAAGAAATGTAATAAAATATTAGAATGAGCATGCACATGGCAGTCTGAACTTTGTTTGGATATCGCATCTGTACACATGACATCCATTTTATATTTGCCTATAAGGTTTTTTCTCAACATATAAATTAAAATATAAAAAAATTATTAAACTTTTTAAAAAAAAGTTAAAGATATATAAATATAAGGAAGAAAACAATAAAGAAGAATTGCAATTTAGAACAATGAGACTGTTTGAATTCAAAGAAATGAATATTTGAAGATGCATGTATCAAATGTCGGAATTATCGGTGCGCGTGTATGTGAAGATTTATGAATGTTAAAAAAGCGAGGTCTGTTCGCAAAGACAGTGATCTGGCACTCTATCCTCTCTGCCTACCCCTATGTGGAAACGGTGTAATGGTTTGTTTGTTTTATCTAACTATCTTAACAGTTATTTTACACAATTTTAGCTGAGCGACCTGTTAATAAAACCGGTTCAACGCATCCAGAAGTACCATCTTCTGGTGCGAGATGTCCTGCGCCACTCGGAGAGGGCCGGATGCAACGCCGCTGATCTGCACGCTCTCCGCCAAGCTGTGGCTATCATGTCTCGCGTGCCTAAGGAAGCTAACGACATGATGGATGTTGGTCGTCTGCAGGGTTTTGATGTTAGTTCAATTTATTAATAATATCATCAATTGACAGGTAAAACTCATTAAGTACAGATTTATGGTAATATCTCTTGCAAAACTGTAGTGAGTGAAATTCTACAATGATAAACAGCTGTTTTGGATCGCATAATTGACTTTGTGATTTTTTCATGCAAGAGATTGTCGAAGAATATAGAACTTGGTGATAAATCTTAGTGAGTTTTACCTGTCAACCGACTATATTAACTTCCCATAATTCTAAAATTACCTGCTCATGATTTACTCCAAATATATTAATAATTTGACATTAATGGTGATTACCTCTTAAAATTCTGGGCTCAATTCCTGTTGAGATCACATTAATTAAATGTTGTTTTTAAATATTTATATTTTTCTAAGTAATAATTTAACTAAAGATATCTTGTCTTGTTTAGATCATACTTTCTTCTACACTTGATGTGGACTGATTTTTAAGTTGATATTAATTTTATACAATTTTTAAGTTTCACTGTGCATTTTTTTTCCAGGGTAAAATAACCGCTCAGGGCAAGCTGCTTCTGCACGGCCCGCTGATCTGCACTGACGTTTCGCTTCCTGAGGTTCCCCCGAGTAAGCCGCGTGAGCTGCATGTGTTTTTGTTTGAACACAGTGTCATCTTCTCTGAAGCTTTTGGGAAGAAAACCCAATTTACAAGCCCGTCTTACAACTACAAGATTCATCTGCCGGTAAATATCTGTTTTACTTTCATGTTTTAGTGAAAAAGCGTTTGAATAAAAACTACACATGTTGCGATTTAAAATTATATGCGCATTGTTTCCTTGTTAGTATGCTTTTGGCGATTATGTTTTTTACATTTTTATTACTGTGATTTTTTAAAATATAACAGTAGTGTAACAAGCGCATAATGTTATTGGAAGAATAATTGGGAAAATATGTTTGTATTTTTCTGATACGCGATTTATTACATTTTTGTAGATCAGGTATTCCAAAAAGAAACTATTTTTATTTATTGGCTAATATGTATGAGTTGTATTGTATTAGTGTAAATGATTTTAATATTTTCTTTAATGACCGAAAGCAAAGTCAATATATTGTTTTGATGATAGGTTAACAATATGAGCCTGGTGGAAGATGATTTCGGGATCGTGCTTCGCTCCGTGGATGCTTGTGCCCCGCCTCTGGGAATCCACATCATCGCTTCCATGGACACGCTCAAGGAGTGGCTGATTACTCTGAAATCCATTCTCAAGAGCCAAAGGGAGTTTCTGAAGGCAATCCAGAGTCCGATTGCCTACCAGAAGGAGCTGACCCGCGACGCCTCCGCGTGAGTCTGCAGACATAACCTTTACTAATCTGTATCATCGCATAACCCTCTCTTTTCTCCCACTATTATGGCAAGGTTTTCTTCAGGGAAGTCACAGACCCAACAGGACTGCATGAACTGATTGTACATTAAAAGTAATCCCTAAAATAAAAAAATAAATTATTTTTTCACTTAACTCTAACATTGGCATTTTGGACGAAAGCCGATGACATCTATCAATATTCTATTTGGAACAGTAAATGTGGACCACGGAGATTTTCTCGATCTGTAAAAACCTTTAATATTTTCGCAGTTTGCTCCATTGTCTATCCAGTGCGTTTGTGGTCTAGTTAAATTTGAGCATCACTATTATTTACCACTCTTGCTACTTACTATCCTTGAATATCTCTATAATTGCTAATAATCGTAATGTGTGTAAATTTAGTTCATTAACTTCTTTGACTGCATGTATTAACTCTGTGTATACTATACATACTATATTGATGTAAACGTAGATTATAAATGTACCCTATCGACTCTTCTCCTTAACACATGCTTCGGTCTCAGCTAAAGATTATCCATTCAGAACAGAATTTCATAGCATATATATTTAACGTAGATGAAAAATCTAATAATATCTAGATTTCTTGATCCTTGAGGGGTTTCCCGACATGGGATCGCACTTTGCTTTTTGTGTTAACTGTTCACTGTTAATTAAATAAAGATTAGTGTTTGTCCATTAACAGTTTACCACTCAATGTATATTATATACTCCATTTTACGGTAACATTAATCTTAGTGAGTAGATTGTAACTGTTAGAATTAAAACATATATTGTGTGTAATAAAAAGGCGCTATGCGATGATGATTTGACTTGACTGAGCTAAAAGATTTGATATTTTACTACTTATAAATATTAGTTTTATAATTAAAGTTCTTTTTATTGTATACCTACTTCATATACTTTGCATTTTCACAATTTAACTTTAAACACATTAGTTTATACTTGCCGTATGTTAATTTTATCGGACGGCAGCATATTTATATGAAATAGACAAAGGTTTCCAACAGGATCATAATATTTGGAAGCTTAATGTTTACATTTAATACGTTTTTCTGTTGTTTAATAAATTATCTTGAATCATTATTACTAATACTTTTGTCATGCACAATTATTATTAACAGTTTTTAATTTATTTATTTCTCATAATATTTGTATGATATATTTAATAATAATTTTTGTGGAGAATGGTGTTGGTTTTCTTTTGTTTAACTCTCTTCCTATTGAATATTTACTTTGATAATTATATGTCAGAATGTAATAATATTATTGATTGATATCTCTGTAATATTATGTGTTGATTAGTCCTTGAATTTCAATAAAGGGAGATGAGTACATTTTTTAATGATTCGTATTTATTAACTTTCGAGCCTCTTTTCATTATGTTTCTTAATATTATACCAAATCATGTTTTAAATATAAATTGTACATTATGGACCAATGACAAGGTATTTATTCCATTTGAAGTATTATAAGATTATACCAAAGTAATTTCCTTGTTTTATAAAATAATTAACCCTTCTTATTTGATATTTAACTTTGTAAATTGATTTTACAGAAAATTAAATGAAATTCTACCAACATTTGCGTGCTAGGATTATTCAATTCTGTAAATAAGAGCACTCATTGCTTTATGCGATGTCTTTTAATAAATTCCTAGTGAAATTGCACAGCGGTTTTGGATAAACGGAATAGGAAATACTTCCATCAATTGTAAATTAATTTCACTTTGTTTTTTTAGCTTTCGATAAACTTAAAATGTAATCCGATCCATGTCCCGTGTATTAAATGCTAAATAGATATTTAATTTAATAAGAATTAGCTTCCAAATGTGCGACAGATTTTCCATTTGTGTGGAATACCTGTGTCGGTTTTGGAATGATGGATTATTTTTCAATGTTAAAATTTGTGTTGGATAATACTCTTAGTTTTTATATTTTAACAGAGCTGTTATATACAAACAGCCATGGTTTTACTATTAATGTTTCTTTTTTAAGTTTATTTATTGAGGATTGTATCAATGTACCAATGTATTAACACATACATGTATATTATTAATGATGGAAGAGTATGCAAGTAATTGGGAATGTGTTATAAATATGATGTTACTTACATTGAAATAAAGTGAACAATGGAAATGCTTTTTCAGTTTAACCCCATCCTGTGTTATTTGGTTTTTAATTATTTATTTATTTTGTTATGACCTGATTAAGCAGATGGAAAGAGGAGGCTCGAGATAGTAAAGTGGACGGTGAGTCCGCTGTCCCTCGAGTGACCCGGCCCCATACGAAGGCCAATACTATTAACATTCCTTCTCCAACGTCTCCGACTCTCGCTAAGAACCAAGATATTGAAAGCTCTTCGCAGCGTCGATGGTCTGAAACAAATAGTGAGGTTTTGGTAAGTGAATACACGCACAAGTGGGTGTCATTTGGTGACGCGTTCTTCTCTTCTCACTCTGGCCTGGATCTATCTAACACTGCATGAGGAACGGACTAATCAACCGTTAACTTTTCCTTATAATTAACACATGTTTTTAAGAAATGGTTATCCATATTACATCATTTTAAAATGTTTATTGAATAACAAAATTGCATTGTTTGGTGAAAATAAACTTTAGCAAAATACTAGGTACCATCCCGATACATAATGAGGAAGTTCAGTGGTTTCTTTTTATTTGTCAGTAGACTGTCAAACTAAGCCCAAAAATAAAGAAAGTATTTATCGTATTATCAGCGCTATGATCTTTTAAAGTTTTGTAATTTTGAAATTACCCCGCGTGTGATGTTATAAGTTCTCCTCGGTGAGTTCTGCTCATTGGTGAATTGGCTTCCCGTAAACCGAAAATCTATCACAATATTGGTTGATTCAGAAGAACTAGTGACGTCGTTCAAAATAGTTTTAATTTGAAAACATTGTTTTACATACATTTTCAAGAAACTTCACAGCACAATTTAATGCTCTAATTTTTATAATGCTTAAGAAAACCTTTTTTGTATCGAAATTCCCTTAGCACTAAACTTCCTCATTAAGTCTTATTTATAATGTACTGTGAAAATCAATGCTAAATGACATGAACCCTAACTTTTTTTGAGTTGCTAACGTATTTAGCAAATTAAAAACAATTCAGACATTCTAATGGAAAATGCATGTGGAAATGGTTTTGGCTCAAACTGTCATTTGGAATTCATCAATTTTTACATAAAAACAGCTAATTAATATGCAGGTACATTTATTGCATCTGGTTTTCCACCATAGTTCTTTCTTCGTATGATTTTTTTCTTTTCACGGCTAAAATACTTTTTATATCTTCTTCATTATTTTTCCCCTATCCGCATACAGTGATGTATAGGAACATATAGTGGTGCATTAAAACCTCAATCGCAGCAAATCAGCAGTCATATTTAATATACATGAACGCATAATCATGACTTTGCCGGGAATCAAACCGGAGAGCTTCTGGCATAGTATGCCAATCGGTAGACCTCGAGGCTCACTAATCCACATTTCCAGTTATATTTAACCTATAGATTTACATTCTTAATTTTGACAGAACATAAAGAAAAACTTTATATCTCCCCCTGTCTTTTACATAGTTCGTAGTCAAATATTATATATGATTATGGAGTCGGTAACATATACTTGTATTTTATACTTGATAATTTTACTAGATTCCCGAACACTGATATTATTATTTATTGTTTTGAAATTTACTTTTTGAAATTTCACTTTTACACTAAACTTCATTGTCAATTAAAAAAATTGTAAATGGGGGCTAGATTTCGTACCATCTGTGTGCTCTGTGGCTGAAAGATTTGCTGTAATCAAGTTCCAACATGTTATAATTGAGATAGATCTTAATTGGAAACCGGGAACTAGAATCCCAATCGTCTATGCGCTCTGTAGCTGCTAAACGTGCTGGGATATTTATTTATTGTATAGCGCCCTAGAGGTGATTTTCACAAAAATGCCGCTTTAAAAATTATCCAACTAAAATAATAATATAATATATCAAAAACAGTTCAATAATTATTTCATCTTTTCATATAATTTTATACATACATCATTATCATCAAACCCTTAGCTTCACACGGTGATGCATAGGGGTTTGCATTGTTAAACAAAATGCATTGTATCTCGATCGTCTATTACAAGAAGGTAAGGTGATCAGTCTAAAGCTCCATATAAATATGTTTAAAATAATTGGTATATATTTGTAGTTATTAACATAAAGACCTGGATATCATTTTTATTTGCTCTCTGAATTCCATGAATATTAATATGATTTCTGCTGACAAAGAAGGGCAGATGGTTATTTGTTACTGAATTTGTACAGTTGCTAACAAAATATAAATAGTGTAGTTAATCTCAAACAACTATTTTATTGAAAGTACAGTGGTCATGGACAGCAATGTATCGTCTTTTTTGGGTAATACTGTGTGAAGTCAGTTCATTCCGACATTTTGGCTGCCGTTGCAAGAGCCATCTCAGGATAAAAATCATAGTCTACCTTGAATATTGCTCCTGCTTGACATGGAGAACTTTTTCAAGAAATAAATATAGAGGTCTATTCATTTACAGGGCTTATGAGGTTCGGCTTACGTGGTCACTTTACACATCAACTATTTTACTCATAATCATAAAACTGATGTTTAATGTAAAAAACATTAGATTTGTCATTGTCATTCGGCACTGCACTGGTACTACAATGCAGCGTGTCTTAATAATTTAATACATAAAAGTAAGATGATCAGTCTTACGCTTTAGGTACTAGTCCAATAACAATGAAATATTGCAGTGTAGGTCTACTCTTACGGCCTTCATCGTGTAATTGATAAGACGCTTGCCTCACGCACGGAGGGTTCTGGATTCGGTTCCCGGTTAGATCACAAAAAACGAATTGTGATTTTTTCACAAACCTGGGTGTTCTGTGCTGTAATTCACCACTATAATTGGACCCGCTTGGCTGTTATGGTTTAAAAACAAAATATTTAAAAAAAAAACTGTTTTTCTAGTTGTGAAACCTTAAAGAAATATATTTATGTTTTTTTTTTTAAATGCCAGTTGCTAATTTTTTGCCTTTTTACTGTGGATAAGGATAATGTTTACTGAAATAGGTATATTCTTTCTGACTGCTCTAACTGTTGTGTGAGGATCTGGCAGGATAGTCGACTGTGGCCTTGCTAATTTTATCATTACAAAAAGTGAAAAAAAAAACCTCTTCTCAGGATCTAAAAACAAACCTAAACTCACTACTTTCTTATAGTAAGCATATTTGAATGTTGAAATATTTTTAATTTTCTGCCTCGTAGTCTGGTGTTAGCACATCTGCCTACCGTGCTAGAGTTTTCAGGTTCTATCCTGACAAGGTTGACTTAAAACGGATGTTTCAACACTGAAATTTGTCTTACTAGGAAGTGCAACTCCTTGCCTTCATATAACAAACTATAGAGATATACTGTGATGTGTGGTTATGGGAGTATAGGGGACATTGTAATATACTACTGCCATGAGTGGTTTGTTCAGGAAGTTTGAAACGTGATGCCTTTTATCCCTTAGAACTACTTTGGTGGGAGCCTCCTGCCTGATCAAATTTTCATGTAAAAAATGCAGTAACTTTCTTAACCCCTGTGTGGGTATGATGTCACACTAGTCTACATACGATACGAGACTTGATATATCTTTTTTTTTAAATGAAGAAGTTGTATTTTTTGTAATCTTGAAATAGACATTTTCACACTGGATTTAAAAAGTAAAATTTGTATAAATATACAGGATTTTAAATACACAAAATATTTATCCTTGCAATGCGAAGAATGAATGTGGCGCCAATACAGCAATATATCTGTATAAGAGAGAGCACGAAGATAGAACTCATAACAAGGAAGACAGAGACGCTGTTCTGTAGCCGGTGCTTGTGTGAAAGAGATTCCGTTGATTATAGGCAGTGTGCGGGGGTAAACGCATGTAAGATGACCGGCGTATTTATTATTTCAACCTTTAATCATTGCTATTGGTATATAGAATTTATAATACTATCTTTATTATTTTACTTAAAATAAAACACTACATATATCTAAAATGCATGCTTCGTAATCTTAAATTTAGTTTACCTCTTAGTTAAGTTATGTTTTTAATTGTCAATAAAAATACAATGCTACAAAGATTATTTATTATTATTATAAATAAAAAACATTTTATCTCATGACAAATTATTTATTAAAGTCATTGAATCCTTCCAGCGGAAGTTATATTGAACATTTTCATATGCATGTTTTGTAGATAGGTGATGGCAAACCATTCCAAACCTTTCAAAAAAGGAGATGCTAATATTTCAATAAAGTGCATAAATTAAAGGGCGGTTTATAAAACTTAGGTTTTTTTATTTAGCATAGTGACCAAGAACATGGTGCTGCAGGATCGCGTCGTCCATGGGGATTTCGTTTCAGAAAATCGAGTTTCGCTGTCAAAAAAGCAAATGATGTTTCCCCTGGAGATGGTGGAATCAATGAAGTTTGTGCACCGGAACTAAATGAAAGACTCACTGACTGCTCTATTCCCGTTGGAGGTACCGCAGTATTGCAATGTTCCCTTCGAAGAGGGATGCGCCACACAAGTGCCCTCTGGAGAAAAACTTACCCTGAAACGAGAGTACTGAGACATGCTGGTAAACACTCCATCACTTTATCAAAAGATGGTGTAGCGAGACTTGTCATCGGTGATTGTAACACATCAGATACTGGGGTGTATACATGCTCCATTTCTAATGATCTGGGTTCAGTGCAGAGTTCTTGTGAGCTTCGAATAGAATCTGCCGAAAATGGAATCGCAAAAATACCTGAAACCAATGCGAAACCGGATCTGTCTGGACCACCTGGCTTAGTACCTGAAGACACCCGCCTGTGGGAGCGACAACAATTTCTAAGAAGGTAAAAATAATTAGCCTATAGAATAATATTTTCATTTTGTATTTTAAACTTGCCAGACTATTGAATGAAAAGAGATGATATCAGTTAAATTGTGGCCGAGTAGTCAATTAAGTATAAAAATATAAATGTCACAAAATATTAGCACACGGATACTCCACCACTTTCTTAGGATGATGTATGTAGCAGCTTGTACATATGCCAAAATACAATTGGTTTTGGTGCAGACCTTTTTTGTATTTCTTAAGTAATAATTAATATTCTTCCGGTCAGAGGACAAAATAGCAATCTGACCCATATTTTTTTATTGGGTATTTAATTTTAATAATTTTCCTATTCAATTAATCGACCATTTTTTACAGATATGAAGAATTGGAGGAGTTAGGGAGGGGCAGATCATGTGTTGTACGCTTGGCTAAAGACCGCGGCACAGGTCAAAGAGTAGCCCTAAAACAAGTATTGCTGAAACAAAGTACTAGTGAGGCTGCGTTGAGAGAATACAGACTGCTCGCATCAACACAGCATGCTGCACTTCCCAGAGCATTGGCGATCTTCAGAAATGCTCCTGCCCCTTTGACTGATACTATCGTTATGGACCTGTAAGTACACAAGAATCCATCGAAATTGGTTTCACCGTCGTGGGTAAATTCAAACAATTCATTGTTTCTTTCCTTGAAATATTTGATGGAACCTTTTTTTTTATTACAGAATTCGAGGCCCACATCTTTTCAACCATGTGATTGAAAAGGAAGAGTATACTGAAGCAATGGTAGCAAGTTACGCCAAACAGCTAGTTTCGGCGCTTGAGTGGCTCCACGAAAACAAAATATCCCATCTTGATATCAAAGTAAGTCATTTATTTCATTTGTCAAATATAGGCAGAACAGTAAATGTTACACAGTGTGTAAAGTGGCCCACAAGTTATAAGCTCCGTAAATACCTAGATATCCATGTTCCCTTCTCTAAAACTTTCTCCATCTCTATTGTAGTATGTTAAAAAGATATGTTTGCGTAAAAAACTGTTAAATAATAGATATTACCAGCGTAATGTCATCTGTCTATTAACATTTTATCAGTTATATTTTATTGTAATTTATTACATCAAAGACTTTATATTATAAGAATCAGAAAGCATGTTAATATTTGTTTTCAATATGCATTTTTTATAAATCTAAGGTAAAATTTCATGCTACTTACTATCTATTTTCTCAAGCTCTTTTGCAACTTTTTCATTTACAAATAAGGGTCACTGCTCTTACTGAGGGAAAATCTTCAATGGTCAGTTTTTCAAACAAAGTCAATCAAACACTATAAAGTTTAAAAGATCCTATGCTTTGCTGAGGAACACAGTTGTTCTTTTTAATTGATAAATGTGATAAGTATCATTTTATTAAACCCAAGGGATTTTACAATGAAATCTTAATACAGATGAAACATAAAATAAAATATTAGAAAATTTCCTCAATATGACTTAAACCAAATTATCTTATATTTATGGAGGTTAATTTTACCAATATAAGTCATATATTTAATAAGATCTTTTCTGTTTTTCTTTTCTTCTTATTTTTAATCACGTAATTGCATTAACATTATTAAATGGTGATGAAAAACTACAATATTTGTATTAATTTAGTACCTCAAAGTTAAAAATGGAATTGACAGATCTTTTTCCAGTATTAAAAAAAAATGTAAATGGCCCAAAATATTATTTTTGGTGAGTAATATAAATTTTCGTGACTTATTTCAGCCTGAAAACATTATGGTAGACATTGCACCTTCAGGGTCTGTCCAGTTGAAGTTGATAGACTTTGGTTGTGCCGCTTTAGCCGGTTTGATTACCGGTGAAGGGGAAGTTCTTCCACCAGCACCTGCCCAACTGGAGTTCTCAGCTCCTGAGGCTGTATTAGGACGACCAAGAGGACCATACACCGATGCTTGGGGACTCGGTGTCCTGATTTATGTTTTTCTCAGTGGGGTAAGAATCAATAAAACTTAAGTTTTAATTTATCAAAAAATGGCTAAAAAGATTTCAAATACAAATGTTGATGGATGCAGAAATCTAGGAAGACTGAAAAATACATGGTATGACCAAATTTAACAAGTACTTGAAGATGGACATGTCACTTCAAATAATCAGCGGGCGTGCATGTATGAATGTAGAGAAAACTAGGTATGTATGCAAGAGTGATATGGCGTTCGATCCTCTCAGCCTACGACTACGGAGAAACAGCATGATGGATTGTATTTTGCTTGTAGTGTTTTCAATATATTATATTTAATAGTTTATGATGTAATGCTTTGTTTCTTTTGCCGTATACAAATATTTATAAATGCGAGTTGATAATTTCTACCCCTTTCTAAAGAGTGACAACAGCTGAAAATCAGTAAATTTTTTTAAATACACACAAATTCAGTTTTTTCACATTTATCATGTTGCATATCAAAATAACCGTGTGTAGAGATTTCTGTAAATGATAAGCTCAAATATATTGTGTTGTAAAAATTATATTAGACTACCTATATTAATCATAAAATAAAAAAATTATGTTGTTATGTTGCATAGGCATAATAGAATCTCTAATACGTTATTTTTTATTAAAATAATACAGAACTTTGTATGTCACCATGGACTTAGTGTACATTAATATTTTTCGCTTTCAATGATTTTAAACAACTGATTTTATTTCAGGTGTCTCCATTCCTTGATGATTCTGTTGAGGAAACTACAACTAATATTGTGAAGTGTGATTTCTGCTTCCCGACACAACACTTTCAAGGAGTCGGTCAACTGATACAAGATCTGATAAGTGAACTGCTCTCTGCTAAACCTGAAAATCGTCCAACAATGAAAACTGTATTACATCATTCCTGGTTCTCCAATGTAAGATGATATAAGTTTTTACCTTTTTTAATACGGTTTTAAAAATAATTTAATTAAAATGCTTTTTACCCTATTTTAGGATAATAGGAATTTTTGGAATCTAAATTACTGATTCTTTTCCATTTGCTATTTTAGTATTTTAGAAATGTGAAGATAATGTTTTCAGTTATTTACCGTTTGCAGTATAGTATCTGTAACCCGAACTCGAGAGAGAGAGAATGAGAAAACTAAAGCTGCTTTCAAAAGCTTTGGATGCTGCTTCATTTCCGAACACTGAATATATTTAACGATATAAACAATGAAGTTCAAGCATGGGTCACCAGAAACGGCATGGAGAAAAGTTCTGAGATAATGACTGGTTATTAAATTAATGAAATAAATATAATTTTACCACTTTTTTTTCTACTAACCGGTTTCAAAGCTACCCAAGCTTCTTTAACCTGTCCGGGAGTATGGCCGTACATGGTCGTCCAAACAAAATTTTCATCAATGGAGTATGGGCGTACATGTACGTCCGATTATTTTCAGAAATATTATTTGGGCTTGTAAAACCGATGGTTGACAACCCATGAAATAAAACATCGATAATTTTGATATAAATCATATTTACTGGTATAATTTATTATTTTTATTCAAGAAAATATGTTGCTTATAGCATTGACAATGATATAAAATTATAAAAAGTAAAAAAAAAACATGAAAAAAAACTCACTCCCCAGATACAGTTTTGTCGGCAGAAACTCACTCCCGGACAGGTTAATGAGGTAATCATTAATTAACCAGTCAATAGAAAAATAAGTGGCTAATAACAATGTTGTTTTTTATTTATTTTATTATAATGAGTAATAACAAAGTGTTAAGTGCTTCAAATATAAATTTTAGATTATTAAATTGTTGAGAATGCACTGAAAGAAAATAAGAGCATTTCAGAAGGTTGAAGAACTAACACCTGACATGGTAAACCATAAATATGCCATTTCTACTTATATCACTTGTTTGGAGGGGGCAGTCGGAACAATGTGAACCCCACCTAATTATGGTTTTGCGTCAATTGCGTGATAAAGCATATTAAAAAGTGCTTGTCTGAAAAAAAAATCCAGATAAGAATTCATCTTGTTTAAATACGTTGTCTGTTAATTCCAGTATTTATTTCATAGATTTCTACGTTTAATTTTGCATGCTGCTCTAAAATGTATTTTTTAATAATAAATTATTTGCATATATTGATGTTTTTTGTTGATATTTCTTGATAAAACTCCATAGTTAATGATTATGATAAAATTATAAATAAACTTATCAATGAAACTTCTTGGTTTAGTTTTACTTTTTATTATTTTGACCAACGAGCGCTTTTGCCTAAGTAGGCATCTTCAAGACTGGTGAACTGTTTACAACATTTACAGTTTTTATACCGTTCTTAACATATTTTGGAGATAAGATCAAATAAGTATTTTAAACGGGGAACAGAAACATAAATATTTATAACTAGTTTGCTAAACAGTTCATTTTTGGGAGTTTTTGGACCGAAATTGGGATTAAGCTTTTATTATTTAAAGGGTGGGAAAGGAACCCCAACCCCAATCCCAATTTCGGTCCAAAAACTCCCAAAACTGAACTATTTAGCAAGCTAGTTGTAAATATTTATGTTTCTGTTCCTTGTTAAAATACTTATTTGATCTTACCTCCAAAATATGTTAAGAATAGTATAAAAACTGTAAACGTAAACAATTCACCAGTCTTGAAGATGCCTACTTAGGAGAAAGCGCACATTGGTCAAAATAATAAAAAGTAAAACTAAACCAAGAAGTTTCATTGATAAGTTTATTTATAATTTTATCATAATCATAAACATTTGCTTAAAAATTTCATTGGATGATTATTTTTTCCTTCTTTCATTGCGATTTTCATCAACTTTTCCTCAAACAATGATTAGGACTAGTTCGTACTTCCTTTCCCTTATAAAATGTTCAATGTATACTAAGTCGAGACACTGTTTTATCTTATTTTTATATTTACAGGCCCCTTCATTACCAGTTCGCTCTACAACTGCCTTACAAAGCTTCCAACAGCGCAGACTCCCTCCTTCTCCACCGCCGTGATAATATTACTATGATACGTATGTAGTTATTCCAAATAAAGCGTCAAGTTAAAAATATTACAATGTTAATTATTATCATTCTAAAATGAGTCAAGGTAACATAAATATTATTATTATGAACCGCAAATAATATGCCTCTACATAGGCACCATGGATTTTGTAAATGATTCTTTTATACTAAACTATTGTGATCAAATATTCGTAAGATTTTTTTGTTTATATAAAATCAATTTAATGTTAAACATCCTTCACAATAAGAAGAGCTGTTCTTTTTATAATAAACATCTATTAAATAAATTGTTTTTTATTCTGCACACTGTTCATACTGTTGTAATACCTTATTTTTATTGCTCAGAAACTGGTCAAATTTAATTCATAATTCAGTTATTTTATTCAAAGTACCTGTGTATGTTTTCATTTTTTTAACAATGAAAAATAATATCTCAGTGATTATAAATCCGAAAACAAATGCAGCAGTCTCCTATGCCGATGACTGGGCCAAAATTATTTAGTGCGATGAAAAGAATATCATAGTTTATATATTGGAACAAAAGCATCAACATAAAAATATATCATATATAGTTATTAAAAAATAAAATGAGGGGAGCGATGTTTTTTTTTTTTCTTTATTTATAGACTTTTAGGACTCCTGGTTCTGTATATGACTGTTGGAGCCTTGGAAGCATTTGAGGCCCTCAGTATCAAAGATAGCCAAACACTATGACACTACTCATTGCATATTTGATACTTTATAAAAATAGCGTTTCTTGTTATGTTAACCTTTAGTTCAATTGTTAAGAGTGTTCATGGCACCAAATTTTATCAAATAAATAAATTTTTTCTAAATATTTCAATTAAAAAGTGCTATCACAGATTTTCGAAATTTTCTCAAAGATATGTATGGAATCGTTTAGTCATCTTTGATACTGTGGGCCTCATTTATTGTTCGCAATCGGGGGGCCAATGAGGTCACGATCGCCAACAATAAATGCTACCGAGAAGGTAAAGAATACAACCTAGATGAAGTGATGCCTTCAGTAAAATATGGTGAAAGAAGCATTATGATTTGGGGGTGCATAGCATCTACTTTTTACTATTTGCGAGCAAGGAATAAATTAATTCCGTCACCTATACTATCGTACAGGGTGATGTTTTAGAACGTCACCTATACTATCGTACAGGGTGATGTTTGATTTGGGGGTGCATAGCATCTACTTTGAACTATTTGCGAGCAAGGAATAAATGAATTCCGTCACCTATACTACCGTACAGGGTGATGTTTTAGAACCCTCAATCATTAAATTATATGATATCAAGTCTTAAAATTAATGAACCTCATTAATTGGCCTCCACAGTCATCTGACCTAAATCTAATTGATCATTTATAATCAATATTTAAAAAAAGTTTCAGTCTAAAAATTACAACATCAACACTGGAAAAAAAATACATATTTGAAGAATGGGCCAAAACAGAGTTTAATGTTTAAAAAAAATTGTAGACGGTATGAAAAAGGAGTGTATGCTTGTTATACAAAGGAATTATGCTCATGATTAAATCGAGACTATACTGTCAAAATGCATTAAGTCAACGGTCTTTATTTATTTCAAATATTTTTCAATATACATACAAGATGTTGATTTCGAATTTTGTGCTATGCCTAGAATAAAGATTACTCCTTTGAAAGATCAATCTTAAGACTTTAAAAAAATCAAGTAAAAGAAAATTGTGGGAGAAATAATGCATTGCATTGAAAGAACAAAAAAGCTTTAGATGCGATTATCTTGGAACTTGTTTAAATGACAAAATGCATTCTATCAGTAAAGCCTCGAAATTTAGTTTATAAATAAAGCAATGTTGTTTTTACCTGTGAGTATAAGATCAAAATTGAAATAAAAAACAAATTATGTATTTTATTATTTATTTTCATATTCTTATTAGATTACATTTTTTTTACGGTTACATATTTTTATGAAATATTGACATGTATTTAATAGATTCTAATTTATAATGTTCATAAAATGACAATTAGATTTCCTAATAAGTGGATAGGTTTCTCAAGTTTTACCAAAAAAAATTGTATTATAATCTATATAAGAATATACTTTAAGATTATACCTATAATATATTAACATGTAGCTTTAAAATCTTAATCCAATCAGCTTTGATTTTTTTACTTAAGAGTAGATCTTTTGGCAATTATGTGACAAGTGGATATAGGTAATAGGCACGCTGCAATTGTCCTGCCATTGCCTTATGCACCAATAGGTAAAGATACGAGTGAGAAGACGAAGACATGAAAATATGCATGTAACTGCAGTGAAATATGGGGATTAAAGTATCTTCTTATCATTATAAATATGGTATATTATTTTGCAAAATCTTTTAAATTTAAACTGATTATCGTAATACGTATGGCAAATATTTATAATTTTTGTCTGTTTATTCATTTATTACAAATATGTAAATTAAAATTACCGAATAGACCTAGCAGGATCTGTCAAGGAATAGCGGTAAAGAGACAGCTCGTTTAGCCATGAGCTTATTTATATTTACTGTTATTATAATATAATGTTTACACTTTTATATATTATACATATATTATGATATGAAAGTTCAATGTAAACGGGCAAAATTCTATAAGCATGGCGTTATGTTTATGGCAAATAGAATCGAATCTGATTAGTATGGCAGATTAATGGTAACTTTTGGATGATTTTTTTTTCGTATTTGTTTCGACATAATAGATTGTGCCTCTGGTCAGAAACTTGTGCCTGTGGAAATTAAGAATGTTTTCAGCAAAAGTAGATTGTTTCCTTTTTTATCCATTTTAAGTATTTAACAATGACATGATAGACCACTGCTGACAAAAGTTAAGACTCACTAATTTTTGGAAATTTTTTATCCACAATTTAGATACAATGATTGTCCAAAGTTACACAGCTCTCCCCTACGTATAAGGTGCTATCGCTTCCTATAGGAGCATGTTCTCAAGAATATATATAATTCCGGCCAACACGTGTAAAATAGTGCGTCCAAACAAGTATATATATATAGGCGGCTAAGCTGTACATTGATTGCCATCATTCAATTGAATGGCAAACGGACGCTTAGCCAAAATGTTGAAAGTAACGTTTAACGAAAGGGCTGAACGCCGCTTAGCCTCTTTAATTTTAACACAACAATAATAATTGTTTAATTTTTCAATTTATTTTTTTATGTGAAGTTAGGTTAGGTTAGGACAGGTTGGGTTAAGATTAATAATAAAAGAAATGAGTTAAGTAAGAAAACTTTTTCATTATTATCAAACTAAACCCGACCTATCCTAAACTGACCCGTCGGCTTTTGGTTCGGTCGTTTCCGAAATTCCAAAGGGTTAGCTTTTAACCAACGAAGAACCAGAGAGGGTGCAGTTTTTTTGCGATATCTGTATCTCAGGGAGTGCGGATATTACCCCTGGCTTCTCCCGACTGACTTCTTACTAGGAACGCTGGGCTACCAATCATTGTTGAGGAGAAGGGATTGGTGGGCGCATACATAATTCCGATATTCTGAACGAATTTGGTATATTTGAACCCTGATAATTATTGTTATTGGCAGGTAGAGCAATCGTGTTATTCAATTTAGTTAGATTGCGATTGCCAAGAATGTCTATATATTCCGTAACAGTAGGATTTATCTTAGGATGGCAATTTGCGATGTAATATGTATGTTTTTTTTTCTTTCCTATTTAATCGATCTTTTATGTATATTTTGCTATATTTTGAGAATGAATTGGATTCTCTGTAACGTTCTCAATGTAAATAAAAATAAATAAATGAAATGAAATGAAGACAAGTTGAACCGTGAGCTATCTTAATCCATTCAACGAACGGCCTAGCCATTCAACTTAATGCTGGCATTTAATGAACAGCCTAGCCGCCCAATTGAGTGGTTGATTGGACTATTCAACGGTGACATGTATATCCAAATACTTTTTTAGCCATATATTATCATTTGACAAAAAATATCTTAAACTTAAAATAAATAATAAATAAAATATACAATAATAAATATTTGTTCGAGGAAATTTTTCTTATGACTGAATGACTCATTGGCGTATATAGTTTTATTCAGAAAATTTGCTTTAAATTTCCCTATTATTTAATATCAGGTGTTTATGAAGTCACTTCACGCTATAAATTATGTTTATTTATTTTTTTAATTGAAATATTCTGTTTCAAAGAATACAAAAAAAGTTTGTTCTGATAAAATTGATTTATTTACGTCACATATCAGTATAAAATTGTGTATTTTGAAGGAATGCATTCTGGAATGATGAGAGTAAAACTACTAATTTATAAATTACCTACATGATTAACAATACTTAATTCATTATTAATGTCTACTGGTTTCAAATTAACCGACTCATCTTCATAAAATGTATTGAATACTAAATTGAAATATTATAATATTTTGACTTAAAAATCTAAACATGTTAACACAATTCCATTTCTCACATACGAGCGAGATATATACACTCAATTCAATCATATCTACGATTATTTTGATATTTTTACGATTTGTTTCACAAATTTCAGAACATTGTCTAAAAAATAATCCAGGTTAGTTAATCAAAAAGTTAACTTCATTTAATCGTCCAGGAGTTGCTTTAACTCTTGGAGAAGGATAGTTCAAGAATGAATTCTACCATATATTTCAAAATGTGATGCAGAAATTTCACTTTTAAACGATCACAAAGGAACCACTGCAAAAAAACGGCAAATAAACAAAAATGAAAGCAATAAAACTGTTGCAGATCAACCCGAAGGTGGAGACACTTTAGGAAAATTGCGGTTTTATTTTTTATCTGAAATATGTCATTATTCCTAAAATCCAAATACTCTTAAATCTTTATTTGATAAATTAAACACAACACGAAAATTCGTTGTACTATAAAAAAACAACTTTAATTTAAATATAAATCGATGACCTCATAGGGATAATTTAATAAAATTTTGTTTTCTGAAGCAGTCCATTTGTAGGTTTATTTTATTATAATAATAACTTTGACTTCAGTTAACTTTATTAGTAGTTTGTCAATTTCTGTCTTTTTCTTCAGAAAATATAACAATAATTGTAGAATTAAATTTACAACACATAAGCGGCATAAATCTTTCTCATCTGGATTCATAAAATAAAGTGTAAATAAAAGTGTTTAAATCCTATTTTCAATTCTAATGATTTGATTTTTTTAGAGAACATCATATATTTATCATAAAAATGAATTATATGTTCATTATAAAAACAAATCAATTAAAAGTAAATAAAATTAGTAAATAAATAAGTAAATAACGTATGAAGAATAATTATGCAACTTTGTAAAAAGAACTAGGTATATGGATAAACTTGGATGAAAAATCTTATATTTATTTAACGTAGAAACTGTGTTTTTTTTTATATTCATTCAATCTCATTTTATAACTATATTCAATATGGCAGCGAAATATTACGAGTAGGTAACTATAGCAATAAGAATATAAATATTTAAAAGTGTTTTTTTTCTATTTTCACAAAATCTTATATCATCATATAATATTTGCCACTTTTCTAAGTTTTTTTTTTGGTAATTTGAGACTTAAGTCCTCAGATGCGATGTGCGGTATGCGGCGGCAAGCTGATTTTGTAGTTATAACGTATTTCATCTGATATGCAATATTTGTTTTAATCAAATGTATTATATTGTGATTTCAAAACAAAATTTTATGTCTTTTATCGCAGTAATAATAAATTAAACAGCATATTTTTTAAACCTACATTACTATAAAATAACATTTTTTTAGCCTTGCCTTGGAAAATTAAAAAAAAAAAAGAGTATTAAAAAATCATTAGAATAACTACTCAATAGTACATTTTTAAATTATACTTAATAATAGGTAATATAATTTATAATCATAGTTACCTATTTAAATTATTCTTAATAATAGGTACTTTAACATCATATGTTACGCAAGTGGAATGTTAGCACCAAATTATATATTTTGATTAGAGATCTCACTCGAAGTTATCTTCAATACTTATGCTGGTAAAATAATACGGATTACTGTGTTTTTCAATTTTCGTCTATCTAGCATAATCATGGACTAGAAGATAATAAATAGTATGGTAACTTGTTCGTTACGACATTTCAAAAACCTAACCGCTTTTTATGCAATCGACTATAAAATATAATATAATACTTTGGTAACGATTAATATTAAAAATACCAACTACCCACAAATCGCTGAGTTTTTATGTGGCCTTGTGCATTCCAAAAATTAAAATTAAAACAGAAATTAAAGTAAAGTAAATAGGTTGAGCTCATTAATATACATACATTTTCCTCTTTAAAGCGTAAGGGAAATTTCAATTAGAATGCATTGTATTTCAATGGGTGGCGGTGGCAAAGATACAGAATTATGTGGAAATGGAAAATGGCAGGCTCAGCATTTGCAGTGCTGATAACCTGTCAAACATTTACTTTTATTATTTTCCGATGTAAAATCGATGCGAGTGAGATTCATCTGACTGGAATATTTCACCTACTAAGCAATGTCTGAAATAGTTTTCAATTTTTATGTTTTTCTTGACCAGTTGGTTGAAACAATAATTCGTTCTCTGTTTTAATACCAGTCAACCTAGCAGGCGTTGTAACCCAGTCGATGTCTACAACATTTGGGCATATCTACTAAAGATATTTTTAGATAAAATATAGATTGTTACCTATACACTCAATGACCGTCGTCAACGTGTTACAAATATTCTCATTAAAAATAATAAAATATGTAACCGATACAAAAAATGATGTAAAATAACTTTCTCGGCCACCCATTCAAATACATGTTATAGATTCGATGTTAACTATTTCACAACGTTATCCGCCTTGTGGCGAGGGGTTAGCGCATCTGGATAACATGCGTCAAGTCCCGCGCGCGATTCCCAAGAAGTTCAACATGAAATATTGATTAAAAAAATATTCTACAATAACATGACGTATTATCCGTAAGATTGCACCTGTTTTAATGTGGCAAATGGTTGAAATAACGCTGCAATTTGAGTACTTTATGCGGTCAATACCTCATTGAGACAGAAAGGTTGAGAAAGGTTGAGAAAGACAGAGAGATTGTCAAAATCTCAGTTTGTTACTATTCCTAAATTATTTAGGTGCCTTTTTTATATAATAAGTATATTTTTAATATTTACCCAAAAATCCTTAATCTTATCAATATTACACAAATCAGGAAACTGATCTTCTAAAAACCGGAGGAGGATGGTGCATTTTATGATTTTAAATAATTAGTCTGCTGGCCTGTGCGTTAATTGCGCGTTATGCGCACAATACGGGCGGACGGGCTACTCTAAACAAAACATGAATTAATTCTTGAGTTAGAAAATCGATCGATAAAAATATAATAACGCCATATTTTCGCATTTTATACAGATGTGAATGCGCGCGCAGAAACTCGGTAAAAATTAGGATATGTTTTAAATTCTAAAAAAATTCAGTTTTGCGCTTGAAATATCAACCAATTTGTGCATTACTAGACGCAATATTTTCCAGGGTAAAAATCTGATGCATTTTCTGACTAGTTTTCTGATCCATCCATCAGTTGCGGATAACGTGCTTAGTGGGAGAACTCTTTGACGATGGCCGCGAGACTGGTGTAGGTGCCGACGATCAAGCCGAAGAATCCGAACACGACCAAGAAGAAGTTCTTAGTGGTCATGATTATGCGCTGCTTCTTGGAGATGCGCTTCCACCACACGCAGGACTCGATGATGGCGGGGAAGGCCAGGCCTAGGGCGGAGAGGCACAGGGCACCGAAGAGCGAGATGAACAGGTCCAGGGCGGGTACTGCCACGGCAAGGAGGACTAAAAACAACAATTAACTATATTTTATACTTTAAAAGAGTTTCAAAATGGCCATATCTTTAAGCTCAACATTATTCATATATTGAGCTATTCTACTGATATTTCTTGGTGAAACTGCATTTTAATTATAATAATTAAAATACGTTATATAAAATATATATAATTTTATTGCACCTTTATTTATAATTTTGTCGGTCACGACGAAACCCGGTCACTGGTAAAAAATTATAAATAAAAGTGGAATAAAACTATATACGTATTTTTATTATTATAATCAACATTATTAAGTAATTTATTGATCATGTATTTCTTTGAATATGTTATTTTATCATTTTATTATTCCGTTAAAAAATAAAAGAAATACGATTAATTATTTCTTCAAAGTTTAATTACGTTCTTTATTATTTTTCCTAACTATTTAAAAGGGTTCGAACTGTCAGTGGGGTTGCAGTGAGTCACATCTTGATTCTATAAAATACTGCGAACGCCCAGTTGCATTCCACCGGCAACACTACTGACTAGTCCAACTCGTTAGCGTCCACGTCGCGATTTCCGGGCAATGGGATCACACTCATAACGGTGTGATCACAGCAGATAACGAGATGATGAAAGGCGAGTTTCTGGCGCCTCAAAACCAAAACCAACCAGCTAAGGGAAGGTAACCCCGACAGAAAAATCCACCAGAGAAGGCAACGGGAAACCACTCTGGTCATCTTTTCCCAGGAATCACTATGGCGAGTACATCCAATAAGCAGTTATCCTGGCTGCGGAATATAAGGGTGGCGCAGGACCGAGATGCTTTCGCTGTAGTGATCGCCAACGTCACGTCGGGGGGACCTGACAAAGCACCGCAAGAAGAACTATTTAAATGAATTACTGCATATATTGTATCAGATATCTGATTTTGATAGCATTCTAATTCGAATTTATTTTAACTCATTCAACATTCCATGTCCGCTCCCTAGTTGGAGCATATGATATTCACTAAGACCTTCCAGGCATCTCTGTCAGCTGCCAGCTCCTGTGCATCCTTCCAAGTCAGGTTCGCGTCCCGTAGTTCTGAAATGAACTGCCGACGAACAGTCAGCAGTGGGCGTCCAGGACGTTGAGAACCCGATGCCAGGTAAAGTAGGCAAGCTTAGTTAAGGCTCTCAGGAGGCATACACAGTATACAGCCCAGTCAACCGTATCACCTCCGCTTGGTGACAGTTGTCACCGGAGTTTGCTGCGTCCGTTCTTTTATTACTTCGTTGCCACAAAGTCAAACCGCCGCACACCCGAGATTCTTTTGAGACACTTGTTCTCAAAACTCAGAATTTTGTGGTTTTAAGCCCTAGTTAGGTGCATCCGTAGAAGAGAATAGGTGTTATGCAGGCGTTATATACGCGGCGTTTGGTTTTCACTGAGTAAATACATAAATACAAAAGAATACAAACAGTAAATATTCTGAGACATTTCTCAAACCAATGAGTGATATAAAATTCGTATTAAAATTTGTTGAAACAGAAAGAAAAAACACATTTGAGAAGGGAATTAGGAAGTCTAGGCATTTACAGGGCTTATGATCTGTCATTGGCTGGTTTAAGTGGCCACTTTACACACTGTGTAACATTATTCATTCTGCCTATGTTTGAACATCCACATAGCCTCAACCCTTCCATCTGTTGACTTTTGTGAATTAAAAGAGCTGAAACATTTATCATGTGGGTGAGATTCATCTGGCTCAACCAATTCGCCTTCTAGGCAACGCCTGAAAACAATTTTCCAATTTTAATACTTTGTATTTTGCGGGTAGTTAATTCCACGATGTTTAGAGTATGTAATGACAGGTCATAAGCTTATTCTCTTCTCAAAAGTGTTTTCTGTCTCTGTCGCAACAAATTCAAATATGAATAACTCTCTAGAGAGGAAATCCATTCAGTCTGCAAGCATTTGGACATATTCAAAACATTATTAAATTTCGTAATATTTGTATGTCCCCGTATTACACGCATTTTTCCAGCAATTAGGACATGGAAATGAATATTGTGTTACATGTAACTAAAGCTTAATTCATTTTAATTATAAGACATGGTAAAAATGGTCTTTAGGCAGGGGTAAACAAAACAAATAAATAAAACAATCCGACAAGAATACCCCAGTGAAGACTCTCATTTCAATTTGTATAATATTTCATGTATTCTGTAAGGTTTTTTTAAGGTTTGCGAGTCTGAATGAGGCGTTGTTTTTAATTAAAAAATACGTTCTGCCAATAGAGGGAGTATTTGTATTTTTCAGGTATTTCAGCCGAAGCAAAAACACTATGAAAGGGCAAGGAGGAAACCCAAAACATTTTAATAATAATTATCACAAAAACTACGAAACGATTTATGTAAGTTACGTGTGTGAATTAGAACTAAAATCTTATTCGATTTTTTTCGTTTTAGTGGCTACTCTCATGTAAACATCTTGACAGCAATGAGTCTGCTTCGTATTCATCTGGTTAGAGCGTTTATCTACCATGTCTTCCGAGACATGGATTTGGATTCCTAAAAAATATTTATGTAAATGCTGTTTTTACACTGCAATATTAATTTCACAGTCCCTGGACTGACACTTGAAGGGTAAGCTAATCATATTGCTTTCTTCTTGAAACGCTGTAATAGGTTTGAGTATCAATGCTTTAATGCTCTATTTTTCCCATTGTATTGTGTAGATTTTATATTAAATTAATTTACGTTTCTTCCAAAATATTTTTTAAACCATATTTTGTTTTTGATCATTTTTTATGATTCCTCAAATCAAACGATTTTGGTAGGTACTGGTTGTTTAACTAAAGCTAGCGCGTTTGCAAAACTCACACAAACGCATTTAAAATCTACAGGATGTTGATTTTAAAAAAAGCTAAATTAAATTTCAACCAAATGTGCTATCTTTATTGTTTATCATATTTTTTGTGTGTACTTGTTTTTTCAAAATAATATATACTGGGCATTTTCGTTAAAAATATATGACCGTTTATCAAGTGATTGTTTTTTTCGCTCTAATCCAAAAGAGATTTTTAAAAACATTTAATGTAATATCAAGATTTTTAAAATCAATATTCTGTACATTAAAAATGTTTTTGTATAAGTTTTGCAAAAGCGCCAGCATTAAAAATTTGACCTTTACATGATTTGATTAAATGGAAATTTGTATTTATAAACCAGTGTTTTTGATCCATACACATACATCGAATATATATTATTATATTTTTACTATTAAGAATCGCAATGAAATTCGGACAAATGCAGAAGCATCCTGTGTATATTTTATTACTACATCATTAGCAACTAACTAAGCAATTGTTGTTTATGTCACGCACATAATAAGCGCGTTTGAGCATGAGAGAGACAGATATTATTTTCATAATGTGTATACCGTGCGATTCCATACCATAAGCTTATTCACAGATACTACACAATGCGTTTGTGTAAGTTTTGCGAACGCGCCAGCATTAAAAAATTCACCAGTAAAAAGAAATTGCCTTAAGTTAATATAGCCGCCCATATAAATATAAAAAAATATAAAAAAGACAAGTTATTTTACGTTTTATAATGATGAAATGAAATTTGAATTATTTTCTCACTCATCGTTCGCTTAAATCGCTTCACTCAAATAAAATATACAAAACTGACAGTTATTCATTATATCTTAAGTACTGTTCTATATTTGGACAAAACTTGACCTAAGAACATTCGCCTTAAGACTGAACCATTTTTATTTTGTCTCAATACATTAATTGTTATCTTACATGTCACAGTAACGATGCAGGTACGGCACAGGTACTCCCAGTAAATGAGTCCAGGTACAGACGCCACCTTGGGGACCAAGTACTCATTCCAGACGATATCGATAGCCACATAACAAGCCAAAGCGTGGGTGATGAAGATCGCTACAGCCAGAGTCAATTGAACCACTTGCGCCAAACTGAAATATTAAAATAATCGCATCAAAATGTCTCATACGTCCGAATATAATCATATGCATTGAAAGTCTGTTCATTTTTTAAATTGCTTTTGAATATTATATAATATAATAAAATAAAATTGTAATTGGTTCCAGAGTACGCTTATGTAAAAACTGAAACGTCCCTGTGGGCTGGCTGGTGGGTAGAGCCACAAAAAAAATATATGCAAAAGATGTATTTTTTAATTACATAAAAATGTGTATCTTTTTATTTTGATTTATTATTTTTTTATTTTTTTTATTATTGAAACAGCACATGGCGAAGCGATTTTCTCTTCTTTTTCGCAAAGACTGATGTGGGCGTAAAAGTAATGACCGATAGGGCACGAAAAGTTTTGACTATGTAGCGAGAGGGTTAAGTTCCGAGTAACCGAATAGAAGCGGCTCAGATGCAGACCAAGTCCAAAACTGGAGAACAGGAGCCAATAAAAAAAAGTGTGAAGAAGACCAAATCCCACCTTGGGATGGAACCGAAGAGAAAAAAGAGAGATTGAAAAAATGTGAATTTTAAAACATACGCAAAGTGGTGAATGCTCAGTGATCTGGCAATAACTAAATGCTTAGACTTCAAAAAAGTTCTCAGTCATTTGTTAATAGATACGATGCAATTTAGTTCACCCGATACAAAATTCATCATTGTCAGCGTCAGCATTCCCTTTCCGCACCTAATGGTGCATAGGGCTCTGTATTGGTACACCAATCGCAGCGTATCTTGATCAGTTTTGTTTCATGAAGGTGACATGATCAGTCTTACGCTTCAGGTAGCAGTCCGGGGACCATGAAATAGTTAAGTGTAAAAACACCCTTTTAAATGAATATTTCATATCAACCATATCGAGAATCAAACGCAAGCAAACGCGCTGACCGCTACACGAGGCCAACAACACAATCAGGTGGTGGTAACGTAAAAACTATGGCAGTATCGTAGCTTTTTTAGCGTTCTCCCCATCATCTTGTCTTCTTGAAACATTCGAACGAGACACGCTGCAATTGCTGTACGAAATCAGTCCCCTATGCGCCATAGGGAAATATCATATACTACGAATGCCGATAAAAACATATGAAATGCATTTTGATTAAGATTAAAAATACGTTCGTAGAAAAACGCGACGTGTTTGGCCTTGGCTGTTGTGACGTCAAGATTCGTGATATTCTTCTAGACAAATTTCAATGGCCACGAATAAATAAACATGAATCGTGACGTATTAAGGGTGTGGCCAATGGAATCACCGTTTTTGCGGGAATTTGATATTACAAATTTTTTTTTTTTTGTAATGCACAATATTTCATAGACCTTTATTAGGTACTTTGAAAATGTAAAACAAAAGAGAAATTTCCCTATTAGGTAATACCACTTTTGAATTTTATTCAGACTTACATTTCAGTGTTGCTAGGTAAGTTCAAAGTTATGCTTCCTGCAGATTCCTCTCCATAGCGAAGGTAGCCAAATAGTCCCATGGCCACGTACAAGATGACAATTGTCACCATTCCTTTGTTCAATACTCCGAATGTTCCACCGAATGATTTGGGAGTTTTCATTTCATTTTCCAAAGGCAAGATCTATAAAAAATACGGATTTTTAAATAAGGGAGTTACAGGGGGTAAATTATTGATCACATTTACAAATTCCTTTTTTTATTTGCCAGACACAAAAGCCTGACTTTTAATGGGCAATTCAAACCTGCATTTTTTTTGTTTAAAACTAGATGCATTAATGTTTTTTCAATAAACTCGTATTGTTTTTCTTTTCTTTCGTTTGCGTACATAACTAACTATGTACCTGAACTTTTCTGTAAATGATAATCCACGGGAGTCACGTTCAGGAAACGAGATTTTGAAATTGTGCGATTTCCAAAACATGATAACTTTTAAACCAAATGCGATATTTTCAAATTATTTATATTTAAAGCACTAATTTTGTAACAATGTTTGATTATGTCCAAATGCTTGCAGACTGGCTGGATTTCCTCCCTAGGGAGTTGTTCATATTTAAATTTATTTCAACAGAGAGGGAAAACATTTTTGAGAAGGGAACCTATCATTGGCTGGTTTCCTTCTCAAAAATGTTCTCCCTCTCTGTTGAAATAAATTTAAATATGAACAACTCCCTAGGGAGGAAATCCAGCCAGTCTGCAAGCAATTGGACATAATCAAACATTGTTGAATTACTACCTGGTAAAAGAAGAAGTATAAAAAATGGAAAATTGTTTTCAGGCGTTGCCTAGTAGGTGATTTTGTTCAGCCGGATGAATCTCACCCACGTGATAAAGGTTTCAGCTCTTTTACTTCACAAAAGTCAACAGATGGAAGAGTTGAGGAAATGTGGATGTTTAAACATGGGCAGAATGGTGAATGTTACTCAGTGTGTAAAGTGGCCACTTAAACCAGCCAATGTCAGGTCATAAGCCCTGTAAATGCCTAGACTTCCTTATTCCTTTCTCAAGAATGTGTTGAATGTTCTCTGTTGAAATAAATTTAAACATTTTACTTAATGTTATTAGATATTTGTATATAACCATTTACCGACTTTTCAGACCAGCCAAAATAACGACAAGCATAGCTGAACAACCAAAATAACAATAAACATAAACAGGTCAGGATAAACAGTCAGTGGTAATATTGACACAAATAATGGATATGGCATATTATGGTTTGTTTACGCATTAAAAAAATACAAAAATCGTGATAATCGGGAAAAGAAGTATGGAAAAGGGGTAGTTGTAATTTCCGTGATTTTCCATTTGAAATCACCGTGTTACTGCTTCTAATTTTGACTGCAATGAAATGAACATTTTTGGAGAAATGTAGACTTAATCACTTACCACACCGATAGCTTCCAGAGCAAAAAGAACCGTTCCAAAGAATAGCGGAAAATTCAGCACATTTCCCACGGAGTGTCTCCCTTCCAGGGAGATTGGATCTCTGAAGATGTAGTACATGATGATCGCGAAGGAGACCACGGTGATGCAGTTGGCCAGTGTGGACAAAGGAGCGAGGTACTTGAGGTTGCGCACCCAGTTCACCAGGATTAGTGGAACAACGATCATACACATGTACACTTTAACGTCGGTCTCCGACCCCATGTAGTGGTTCACAACCGATTTTAAGTTTTCGGAGACAAAAACGACGTAGACGCAGCATGTTCCAATTTGGTAAACCAGCAAAAAGGAATTCACCACCAATCTGCAATTAAAATAAAACACGAGAAAATAAAATACGACATAGCTAAAAAAAAACTAACAAACTTTGTAAAAAACATTTTCACTTATAGATTACGAAGATTCGTTTAAATTTCATTAAAATATACACATTCTTGTACAGAAAATTAGATTTTACTTTATTTATTTATTATGTATACGGCCTAAGCCAATTACAACAGTTACATGAAGAAACATGTAGAAAAAAACTAAACAAAAAGAAAATAAAACCAAGTTGTACGACGAATTAACTAATCTACACATTCTGGACATTGGGGCATAGAAACAAAAGTTGCTCTTAGAAGATTCAATAAATAGCAGATTTTGACTTCTGGTGACATGGTTGGGAACACGAAAAGAATTTGATTGCAACAGAGATGGGACATCACTTATAGCATTCAGTATTTTGAAAATGCATATAAGGTCCATCTCAGTTCTACGTCTCACCAATGAAGACAGATTAAGAGATTGCTCTATTTCAAAATAGGAATAATTACCCCTTTGCAATCCGAGTAACCAAGCCACTTTTCTTAGAAAATGGTGTTGGATAGACTCGATATGGTCAATATGAGTCCTATAGAATAGAGACCAAATTGGAGAAGCATATTCTAGATGGGGTCGAACTAGTGAGCAATAAAGAGTTTTGATGGTATTAATATTTTTGAAGTCCTGTGTGCTTATAAACAATTAAAGATAATATTTAGGATGTTTGTAGCACTAACTTTATGGTTCATCGTTATATTTTAAAAGTATAAATAAAATTAGTTTTTTTTGTGAACCACTTTTTTAAGTATCACAACTCAATTGTTTCGAAATAAAAAAAGACGTCAATCAAAATTTAAATATTATAAATAATCAATTAAACTAATCAAAACCCTTTACTTTAAAGTCTAACACAATTACCCTCTCCCCTACTCCCGTTCCACCAAAAGCACAACTACCCCCTCCTCCATTCTTATCGACACGCACTGTTCATTTTTTCTTTTACATACGAATATTTAGTTATTATATAACCCTGACGAGGGCAACGTGTAGTTGCCGAAACTAGTTGGTTGTGACAGTAAAAAGAAAGTAATTTTATTTGTACATTTGTGAAAAAATAAATTAAAGATAACTCCCATTGCAATCGGGGCCAGTTTAGAAAATACATAACCTAAAAAACACCTCAAAATTATGGTGAACTTATTTATATTCAATGCAGCTAAAATAATATTAAAACCGCTTCAAATGGTTTTTTATATATAAATTTTATAGTTAAATATAGTAATTTTAGGTTTGATAATTAATGATTTGAAAGTGTATTTGTATTGACGCTAAAATTTTAGGATAAATTACTAGTGATACGTTTCTTACCCTGCATATTTGGAGACACAACACATCCAGTTGGGTCCTTCCTTGAGCGCTTCTTCGGCCACTTGAGTATAAGACATACTCCCCACTCGGCGCCTCTTGCAAAGTTCGTACTCCGACTTAATCAAGATATGAATGCAGTAAGTGCATAGTATTCCTATGATGATGGTGCCAACGGATCCGACGATGTATCCAGAGTGCGAAAACGCATTTGGCATCGCCAAAATGCCAGTTCCCAGGCTGCCTTTAAGAAGATGCAGAAGCGTTTCTGTATTTCTGTAAAATAAAATTTAAAAAACATTACTTCAACAATACATTCAGTCAACGACATACTAAGCCAACAGTATTTGGTCAACAATATTCCTTTCAAAAATATTTTTAGCTAACAATATTTTGAGTATGTCCAAATGTCATGAACGAGTAGCGTTAGGTGCTCCAAGAGTACGCGCTTCACAAGAGAACGCATCGATCTTTCTGGAGAAACTAATAGTCTTAGCGGAACGTTTTGGTACTGTTTTGACAGTCCTAGCGAGTGCACGTGCTGCATTCAGAACTGCACCTGAAGCGTAAGATTAATCATCTTTCCTTCATGTAACAAAAATGATCAAGTTACGCACATTTTACGCAAGACGAAACCCAAAAAATGCGCACTCGTAGAGCACCCTACCCTACTGGATTTTACCTGGTAAGGAGCTTATCAAGGTTGAGTACAAAATTTTGAAAATGTTTTAGGGCGTGTCCTTGTAGATGAATTAGTTTGAATGAATCTCACCCCCATCAATGAAACCCTAAGTTTCAATTTTTTTACTTCACTAAAAATCAGCAATTAAAGCGCCCGCCTTTTTTTAAACTGGGTATCTTTTTTCGGCGTCGCACATTCATGTTCATTTTTTTATGTAGCGAAAATCTCAAAACCTCGAAAATAACTAAATTCAGAAACTTTCAAAACTTTAATTGCACCCCTCACTGTAGCATACTCAATTTGTGATTAATCAAACACACAATGTGTAACATTCGTCATTCTTCCTACGTTTAAATACCAATATTTCTTCAATTCTTACATATGTTAATTTTTGTAAAAAAAACCTTTATCGATTTGCGTAAGATTCTACCAAATTATTTTCAGCAAAGGAAAATATCACGTACTACGAATACCGATTTTGATGTATTTTCCAAATCAATATAGATATTGTAGAGAAATGTATTAAAATGTTTTTTTTAAACCTATAAAAAAATTGTCACTAGAAAAACGCGACATGTTTGGCATTGATAATTGTGACGTCAAGATTCGTGACAATTTTCTATAAAAATTTAAACGGTTAGGAACTAAGTTAAACATTTACATGAATCGTGGCGTAGTGGCCAATGCAATTACCATTTTTGTGAGAATTCAAAATTACAAATTAAAAAATATTTATGCTATTTATTTATGAGCAGCAAAAAAATTTTTTTACTCTTCATTATTTCATAGACCTTACTTTAAAAATGTTTTTTAATAAAGGTGATATTTCTCTATTACATGTAGAACGCTTTTCAATTTTGATACTTCTAATAGACCAAATCCAAGCATGTTACTATATGTATGTATGTATGGGATGGATGAGATTTGCTTTGATAGAAGGTTTTAATGGTCTCATGCTTTGCTCGGCTCATCTGGTCGGTGTATGGGATTCAGGTGGGTGCTTCGCCCCCCAGAATTTCCACACCACAGTGTATAATATACACATATGCAATTGATACTAAACTACTGTTATCATTTATAAATATTCCAACAGAAATAAATAATGAATAATGGAAGCCAGTGTATTCACAAAGCTGTTTGGTTCCTTCCTCAGAATTCCTTAACTTTTAAAGTATGTGTCAACTGCCAATGTTGATAACCTTTCTACGGGTTGGACAGTAGGTTTAAAAATATTGTTGATTACAGTATTTTATCTGATTACGGAAAAGCGTTTGATAGTCCGCATAGACCTACAATCTGGAAAATACTGGCAGCATATGGGGGATGCCAATAAAACAGTCGGCCTCGTGGTGTAATGGTCAGCGTGTTTGCCTACCATGCAAGAGGTCTTAGTTTCGATTCCCGACATGGTTGACAAGTAGCAAATGCCGAATCAGAAGTAACGATGTTGTCACAGATTGGTTTGAGGTCACCACCGGAGTTCGCCAAATTTGCGTCCTTACCCCGTTCCTTTTTATTATCCTTATGGACTTCATTCTTAAAAAGTCAACTCTACCAGATCGAGGAGTGTTTATCTCCCTTTCCTAAAAACTCTGTGACCTAGAGTATGCCGATGATGCGGTTATAATTGACGATTCAGTCGAAGGTCTTCAGGTCACTGTAGATAAGCTAAATAGGTACTTCGCATGCATGGGTTTAAAAATCAATATTGCTAAAACCCATGTACTGTGTAATACTTCGTGCCTTGATGCTCAAAATCCCCTGACTCTGTCCAACCAATTAATCGAAAGGGTCGAGAGTTTCAAATACCTGGGAGTATATGTTACAGAAAATGGCACCATTCAAAAAGAACTAAGAGTGCGGCTTGAAGTAGCAGGAGCCACATTCAACAGTATGAAAGCTGCCTGGAGATTGGATATTTACTCGCGAAAAACAAATGCCACCTATATAACGCCTGCATAACACTTATTCTCCTCTACGGATGCGAATCGTGAAACCTCACTAAGGCCAAAAACAGCAAAATTCTGAGTTTTGAGAATTGGTGTCTCGGAAGAATCTTAGGTGTGCGCGGTGGTTTGATTTTGTAAGGAATGAAGTAATAAGAAAACAGACACAGCAAACTTTGGTGACAACTGTCGTCAGCGGAGGCGATACAGTTGGCTAGGCCATATACTGCGGATGCCTCCTGAGAGCCTTAACCACGTTTGCCTACTTTAGAAGGCATCAAGTTTTCAACGTCCTGGACGTCCACTGCTGACTGTTCTTCGGCAGTTTATGTCAGAACTTCGGGATGAGAACCTGAGTTGAGAGGACGCAAAGAAGAACTTTTTTCCCATTTATAAATAACCGTTTTTATTTTATAACCATTTTGTACAACACAGTCCATTATTCTGTTTTTTTTTTCAGATTACTTGCAAACCCGGCAAAACCCACAATCAAAAATGAGGTATGAATTAAAACTTATTCACAATACAATTTTTCACAAATATTTTTAGATTGTTAGTTTAAAAAATGCCTTCATTGATGAGAATCTGACTTTAAAATTATTGAGATTGATGCAAACATAGCTACCTCTACTTGAGTATTACAAAGTAGACAATCTCCAAAATTGAATGAATTATCTCACTATTGTTTCTTGACAAAATCACGATTATTTCATCACCAACATAAAATAAAATAATAACTTTTTGAAAAAAAAATTGAATTATTGTATCAGTTTTTTTATGATTAGCTCAAAATAAAGAAAGGCGGATATCGCCAGGTTTTCAGCAAATAGTACCTTTAAATATATATTTTGGATCAGAATTAGAAATTCCTGTTTTAGGAATGACATACTCGCCTTCGTTTCACATTTTTTAAAATTGTAAACTACGATCGGCCTTTAAGATTGCAATTAACAAATGTGAAATCTTTCTTTTGACATGTCATTAAAAAAATACATTACTTACGTTGTAGGGTGTTTTACTTCACGGTGCGCGTACGGATCAAAATCGTCAGAAGAAATCGCACCATTCTCTTGCATTTCGATCATATGAATCGGGGATCCATTTTCTCCGCCATTTTTGGTGTCCGAAATTGGCGAAAAACTAAAATAAATTCACAACATGTACATCAGTTTTTAAATTTATCAGTTTACCTATTTTAATATATTGGATATAATTCCATGAAAAAATCAAACCAGTAACGTAGTAACTTTTATATAAATTTGCAGATAAATTTAAATAAATGTGTAATGTAGTAGTTCTTATCGACTGTTCGTTATCTTATAGCCGTATGCAGAGACAAAACTTTAGGTGAGGAAAGTACATTCTATTGTCTTCACCTTCGGGTTATTCTCCGCATTTGAGATTAGAATGTACTTTCCTCACCTTAAGTTTTGTCTCTGCATACGAGTACAAATTATACTATCGAAATAAATATTAAAAATACCCATTCCTAAACATTTATAAAATTACCTTATTCTTTTGATATTTTCGGCGTTCAGGCAAAAGTCATTTACTTAAAACATACCGATTTGAGAAATCGCAATTTGAATATTTGAAGAACTAGGAAAAATCAGATTTATGTGTTTTGGATGTTTTATGTATTTAAAATTATTTTTTCATGTCTTTTTAATAAAGTCTGTTGGTGTTTTTTTAACGATTTATTTTCATATATCTGGAAGGTTTTTTAATGTGACAAGATGGCATTTTTTTTTTATCACTACTCACGTTTTCCTTGTGGATAATGTAACCAAAAGAGTTAGTTACCGGAAAGAAATGGTACACATATTTTTTTAATTTTGTGATTATTTTACACATTATTTTTTTCCCAAATTGTCATTTGAAAATATATTTTATTTAACGAAATATTTTTTAGTATGTTTATTGTTTTATTTTTTATTATACAAATGAAGTTTTTATGAAAAAGATAATTACAATTAAAAACTAAAAAAAATCTGCCTAAACTGTCAAATTTTATCTGCCTTTGGAAATTTATACTTTTTTTTTTCAAATTTTATCGAAAGTCACACCACTTTTTTTTTACTAAGAACAAAATAATTATTTCGATTTACGCAACTTTTTTCTAACCAAGTAACCTCGATATCTTTTGTCTCTTAAAGAACATAATTTTACGCTTTAAACAGCATATTCTACTTAAAACTGTATTTTTTATGGTTAGTGACTTTTGTCTGAACGGCGACGATATTACGTAGATGGTTTTTTTAAAAATATTTTTTTTACTTGCCTTTTGTGTAAATGTTAATTTTTATTGCTCATTCTACTAATTACCTTAATAACGTGAAGGTAAGACAATCAGTCGTACGCTTCAGGAGCCAGTCCAGGGATTATGAAATATTCAAACGTACAAAAACCCTTATTAAATAAATATTTCATATCAACCATGTTGGGAATCGAACCCGAGACCTCTTGCATGGCAGGCAAACGCGCTGACCACTACGCTACGAGGCCGACAATGCCTTCAAAATGGAATGTCAAGTAGACGAAATTGAACTTTCTCGACACCTGTTCGCGTTCAATCGAGGAAATAAAGGAGAATACATTATTGACTTATTTGATTTAATTTGTCTTCTTGTTCTCTTAATTCAGAAAAACCGAACACAACTTATGTTAACACCCATACTTAAAATGAATTATTTATAAGGAATCTTTCATAGCTGTTTTTGAGAAAGGCGTTCTACCGACCTCGGTAATTCTGCTTCATTATTTTACAACAAATTAGTCAATATATGGTCCTGATTTGTTTACTCCTTTCTTTCCTCGATTGAACGCGAACAGAAGGAGGTGTCTAAAATACTCAATTTCATCTACTTCATATTCCATTTCGATAGCTTGTACATGTAACGTAAAAGCATGATTTTATTAACCTTCGCCATTTTGTTTTACATTTGATGCTCATTCTCAAATTCGAACAAAACGGACACAACTTATGTTAACACCAAATATAATATGTTAATATTTATGAAAAAAAAGTAACTAGATGTAAATAAATAAATAAATAAAATAATAATCTTAAGATACTCACTCAATTGTGGAGATACTGTCTCCTTCAAAACCTCGATTGATCGTTTCGTTCCCAACTGCGTTACCCTAAAATTAAAATAAACACATATTTTCTTACACAATTTAGATTTTTAAGTTAGAGTAAGTTTCGCATAGTAAAATGTAATATTACAAAACGAGTTGTGGTTACGCCACATGTGCACACATTGATATATATTATATATCTAGCACATTTGCTAGGATGGGGCGTTCGGATTCGTTTACTACCTACGGTACCCTGGTTAAGATGTTGCATATTTCCTACCGTGGGTACCTATATTGTTCCGGCGCCAGAACAACAACTGAACCGATCGTGTGTACATGTGATTTCTCATATTCTCACCGCGATCGCAAAAATATATTTAGCGATCAATAAGTATTATATCCACTGTGTGTGTAATTCGTCAAGTGCCCCTCCTTCCTGACATCAAGATCAGATCTGATCCAGACTGCCGCGAAAGAAGTACCAGACAAAAAAGGTGCCAGAACCAGGAATATGGTAGGAATTGCAATCATTGTATTTAGGGTTCTGTAGCAAAGTGAACAAAAAATAACGCATCCCGCGAATCAGCAATTTTCAAGCGTGCATCTGCTAACGGGCAAGTGGTGCGATCAAGTTGCATACACAAAAAAATCCATTTAATTGAAAGTTTAGATGCAAATTCTTGCATCTTCGCTCGCTCCGCTGTCACCCGTATTTTACGCTAATGCGAAATTATACATCTAGCAATATTATACTCACTAGCAGTTTCATTCCTTTGATCGTATGTCTCATAGAACATATTTATCGATAAAATGTACAATAGCACAAGGTAAAACACAGAAATAAACACTTTTTATAAGACGCATTTGATAAACTGTAAAATGCTATTTATTATTTATATCTAAAGTATTACATTCGTGGTGAAACGTTTTAATAAACGTTAGTAAATATTTGTAAAACCACTAACCGGCTTTTTGTCTCGAAACCGATAGACTTAGAAAAATTGATTAAAGTGAAATATCACATACTACAAATACCGATAAAATATAAATAGCTAGGCATTTTTTTCTACATTTTGGTATATTATCGTTTAAAAGTTAATAAATTTTAAAGAAAGAAGAAATATATACAAAACAAAGTTGCTACAATACATACACATACTAACATAAAGAATACACATTTTTTTTACCCAATGTGGGCGAAATTTTTTGATTATTATTTGTTTTTTTGGTTTCTCTATGTTTTATTTTCACTATCCTGTAAGAATTTCCAATCCACGGCATGCATCAACCTCTCTGACACCCAGTGGCGAATGGTGGTTTTATTTACAGATAATCGATAAAAAAATATCATATATTTGTTTCTACGTAGAAGGTACATAATATAATGTACGTATATACTATAAATTGATATTTTTTTGTGGTTCTGTGTGATACAGCAACTCTTATCCATGAAATCAACTCAAAAGACGTCACTTCGTGATATATTACATTACTTAGATATATTATCCAATACTTTAATGCATAACTCATTAAAAAATAATTTAAAAATAGCACTACGAATTCAGTCGATATTAAATATTAAATTGAAATGTCAACTGGCCGAATTGTTCTAGAAATTAATAGTGCTAAAAATCGCCGCGTCGAGCGCCATATGTCCTGCAATATGACGCATGAAAGTTAATGGTTTTATGTCAAAAGTACTATCTTAAAGAAAAATAGCCCTTAAGAAATACTGATTTCTAAATCAAGAATCTTCAAATAATTTGTGTAATCTGCAAGTTTAATCTAGGAGAAAAACTGGGGGTTAAGACATTCAAAATATAGTATACTTATTTGTATGAAAAAATAAGCTGGAATAATCGGCTGGTTTCTTGGCTCACCGCAGGCGCTGGGCGCGCTTTATTAATATTAATATATATTAGGATAAAGATACAAACGGTGGAAAAAATAAATAGTAATTTTTCATTTGTTTTTCAGTATATTAAATTACAGTAAAACATTATTATGGTTAGTCAAATAATATAATGGTAAGCTGCGCATAATCGCTTCTATACACGGTTCGCCACTGCTGACTCCCTACGGCCAATGTCATGAAAGAGCCAAGTCAACATATTCCTCAACCCGACGACACTCCCGCTTTTCCATCGTTCCGGTTAAAGGTTATGAACCTTTTCATCAGCGTAGCGTTGGCTTGATTCTTTTCTCTTAGTATCATATCCCTATTGGCGTATCTTGTATTATGGTTGTGGTTGACAGCTTGGTATCTGTTTCTATTTAAGTGTGTGACCACTTTCGTTCAATATGTACTATTGAATAATATCAAGTACCCTGAATTCTTTGAAAAACAAGTCACCTGGATGGCGAAACGGTTTTTTAAATGATTCTGATTAGTGATTTCTGTGCAATTATTACCGGTTCAAGAGTGGTTTTTGTGCAAGCTCCCCAACCAATGAGACTATATGTCAATACAGAATTTGCCAGAGCATGGTACATGTATTAGATTCCAAACTGTTGCTACAGAGAGAGAAAACACTTTTAAAAAGGGAGTATGGAAGTCTAGACATTTACAGGGTTTATGACCCGTCATTGGCTGGTTTGAGTGGCCACTTTACACACTGCAACATTCAGATATAAATCATCATCATCATCATTCCCTTTCCGCATCCAATGGTGCATAGGTCACTGCATTGGTACACTCATTGCAGATTTTTTTAAATTTATTAATTATTATAATTTTTAGTTTTTTTAGAATATACATAAATGGTAAAACAGAGTACTGAAAAAAAAGTCAATTACATACCAATGAAATACATATTAACAGTAAGAATAGTATACAAAATAATCTCACAAAGACATGGCCTGTTCGTGGGTATACCAGAAATGTTTAGGAATTTTTTGCTTCTATAATAAATCGACAGGTATAATATTTTTGTATAGTGTGAGAATGAGAAAAGAAAATATTCTGTAAAAGATTAGAAGATATTTTTTTTATTTTATAGTAAATAAAAAAAGGAAATAAAAAATATAAGATAAACATTAAAATATTCCTTTTTATTAAAGGGCAACAAAATACATCAAAGAAAAAAAGAGTTAATATTAGAGCATATATCTTGATCAATTTTGTTACATGAAGGTAAGATGATCAGTCTTACGCATCAGGTACCAGTCCAGGGACTATGAAATATTCTAGCACCCTTTTAAATAAATTTTTCGTATCAACCATGTCGGGAATCGAACCCGAGACCTCTTGCATGGTGGGCAAATGCTCTGACCATTACACTAAGAGGCCACAACCAGGTATAAATGATAAGGATCAAAGTAACACTGTTCTCAGTGTGATTTGCTCACTGAACGGTAGGACAGCAACAATTTGAATAAGGAAGGATATAGGTAGGATCTATAAAATTCAAATATAAAAAAATTACAATTCAGTACGTATCAATGATTGCGTATTTTTTTATAAATATGACGTCAGTACCAAATTGTGTCATCTTTTCCGCTTCCCGCTTGGGTAAGTGCCCATAGTACGAGTATAGAGTTCGTCATGACATAACGATTTGGCATCAAACTAATAGGTGCGGTATCAGCAATTGATTGCCTATCGTTAAAATACTGTATCATTGTGTACTGTTTAAATTATTGTCTAAGCTTTATTAAAACGGATTCCCCTTTATGAAATATTCCGCAAAACGGCATTTAAAATAATAAAAACGCTCGAAAACGTAGGCCCTCTTCTGTTGAGAATGTCCTGGTTCCGGCGGAAACAGAATAGACCTAAGTGTATGAAATAGAACCAGAATCCATGAGTGGTCTTCTGAATCTCCTCTAGAGTGGTTAATTTGGGTATTTTTATTTTTTTAATGCGATGACACTTACCTTTACATATGTCAAATGATAGATAAAAACGTTTAAAAAACGGAAAAAAACAAAGACGGTTTGGTCAATTCAACCTAATTTTGGGTAATGTTTTAGATCGCAATAATGTTCTAAATAAAAATCTTCTAATATGGTTTCACGTGTCTGTATTTATTTGACGTTTAATCATCTGTGTGGCCACAAATGAAGAAAAGTTTAGGTGCATGTAATAAACAACCCTTAAATAATCACTTTCTAGGTGATAGAGAAAATTCAAAATACCACCCCTGGACGAGTGTTTTTATTTTGACAGCAACCCTTAGATAAAAATGCTGAAAAGGAAATGGAGTGGAGATGTAGGTATACGTCCGCTTTGCAGTGTATGCACGAGGTCCCAAGTTAGATTCCTGGAAGGGTTAAAGTGAAATACTTATTTTAAAGATTCACCGCAATTTTTCACTATCTCAGGACTAGTACCTAAGCGTAAGATTGATTACCTTACCGTCATGTAACTGATGATCAAAATAAGCTTCGCCTAGTACAACAATGCAGTTTCCTATGCTCCACTTTAGACATCGGTCAAGTAAACTTATAAATTTAAGATTTGATAAAGAATGCAAAATTTTGTACGGCGATGTTTACATCGGTTAATTTAACGGTTTACCGTTCTTAATTTTTTATGTGGTACGTATACATACTTTATTTATAAAAATCTTTAAGTACAAATAACAAGTGCTTTGGTGAACTTATTGCTTAAATCTTCCAGCCAACAAAAAAAACGGACTGGTCAAAAGAGGAGTTGGTCAAAAATTTGTACAAAAAAAAAAAATATTCATAAATACACAGATACACGCATAAAAAGCTATTTAATTATAAATAACATCTGTTATTTCAATGGGGAGATAAGGCTTGCACATATAAACTTAAGTAAAAGTACATTTTGTCATACGTATTAAAGGAAGAGGAATGTGGAGTCGGGTAATGGGTTTGGGAGGAGATATGAAGAGGAACCAGGAAAGAAAAGGAATAAATAAATAAAAAATCTGATAAATAATAATTACGTTTTTTTCAAATTCTTTAGTTTGTTTTCTCGAGTGTTAATTTGTTGTTTTTTTCTATAAATTAAATTAAAGATTTAAATTACGCCTTCATTTACGTTTGCAAATAATTATTTTTTCTCTCACTAATCATTTATTAATTTCTTAGTTACACTATATTAAATTAATATTTCCATTAAATTTAGTTATTATGATTCAAGACTATTTTTTTAAGTGAGTGCATTTGAAATTGCAAAACATTTTATGTTGTCCATGCTGCTTTATTAATAAAACAACTCTATAGAGTTGTTTTATTAATTATAATTTAGAAAAAAACCAAGCGTAAATCTTTGTTAAGTGAATAATTACATAAGCAATCGACAGCTTCGAGGTTAGATTGAAACTTACAACAAACGCATTGTAAATTATATGTTTAAGCGTACTGCACTTATTTTAAACTGCACGTTGCATTTATACAGAAAATTTCTCACTCACTTAAACTGGAAAGAACACGTGAAGTCTGTGACAAGCAGTTATGTATGGCGGCCTCCGTGGTGTAGTGGTCAAGACGCTTGACTCACGCACGGAAGGTTCCGGGTTCGATTCCCGGTGAGAACACAAAAATTAAAATGTGATTTTTCTCAAGCCTGGGTGCTCTGTGATGTAATTCACCACTGTAATTAGGCCTCCTGGCCTGTTGTGGTGCAAAAAAAAAAATGTAAATGTAAATGTAATGTAAAATGTATTTGAATAAGTTAAATTAAATAAAAAATAAAAAAACAAATGAATGTTTTATGTCCACTTGTTATGCACATGTTTATTCAATTTTGAAATATGTGGTATTTTTTGGGGAAACTCTACTAAGTACAGTATGTTTTTAAAATTCAAAAAGATGTGTTTGGAAAATAGTAAATGCTGATTACCTGGATACGTGTAGGCCAAATTTTATTAGATTAAATTTATTAACAGTGACGGATATTACATTATATATTTATAAAATGGAACTTTGTCGTTTTGTCAAATCAAGACCTAATATTTTGGTACACAGGAAAGAAAACACTTTTACAACACCAGGAGTAAAAGCAAATGAAAAATTCCATTAACGAAACAATCATCTATACAAAGAGGGCCCGTTCGCGTGGCAGTAAAAATATATAAAATAAGCTCCCCAATAAAATTAAGGAAATAAATTGTGTTAAAAAATTGCAGGTGTGTTAAACATATTTCTAATCAATAAATGTTTTTATACTGTAAATGAATATTTGAGAAATGTTCAAGAATAAATTAAAATGTATGAAATATAATTAATGTATGCAATATACACTATAATATTGTATAATGTTTTTACTGTTTGTGTTTTCTAAACTTTTTCATTTATGTGATTTTTGTTTTAGTTACTTTTTTTTTTATTTTTGAAAATATTTTTTTATTTTATTTTTCATTTAGTTTTGGTTAGACTGTAAGAAATTGCAAGTAGAAATAAGTTCGCCATTTAACTGTGTGTACCCTTGTTATTATGTTTGTATGTATGACATTGTATATTATGGTTAATAAAGATTTATAATTATTATTATTATTTGGGATAGTTGCTAAATTATGAGCTGTTTGTAAAGTAAAATAAAAAACACATATGTTTGTGTATGTTTTATATATGCGTTTATATATATGTGTGCATGGATGTCTCAGAGTGTGCATTCGGTATTTTTATTTATTACCTCCGTGGAAAGCGGAAATGTGAACGATTACTGTGAAATAATTCAATCAAATGAATCTCTTCACAACAATAAAGGTTTCACCTCTTTTACTTCACTAAAATCAACAGATGGAAGAATCGAAGAAAATTGATGTTCAAACGTAGGCGAAATGGTGGATGTTACACAGTGTTTAAAGTGGCCACTTAAACCAGCCAATAACGGGTCATAAGCCCTGTAAATGCCTAGACTTCCATATCCCTTCTTTAAAATGTTCTCCATTCCTGTTGTAAAGTGCGTCTTATTGTCCAAAAAATACGGTGCATTAAAAATGAAAAATATTTAAAATGTCAAAGCGTTGATTATACAATACACAAGATTTTTTTTATATTTTTCTTAGTTTGACAGTCTATTAACAAATAATAAAAAATAAATAAATAAACCACTGAACTTCTTCATTGGTGTACGAATACAGTGCCTTATGCATAACGTAGCGAATGATTTTGACTTAGGATCAATTACGCGGATGCGGACTGTACACAAAATGCATGTATATTCAACAGACCGGATTGTGTAATTGGCAGCGTTTGTATGCAGCTCATTTCAGGGGCAAATCATTGCTATCGGTACTATGGGGGTCATTGTAAATTAGTATTCCGAACTCCAAATGCCGCTATTATGCAATGTGTTTTATTTCCTTATAAAAATATTATCTGTCATACTTACTTCCAATCTCTTTGACATGTTAATATCAAAAATAACTTACGTTTTTTAAGTCTAAGCAAAGCATTTAAAGATGGCCGCTTATTAAATGGGAAGTTAACAAAGTTATATTCAATTGTAAATTGTAATTTTTTCATAAGAAACAAACATTTCACAAAACACAGGAGTGGACTTTTTTCCGTTATGAAGTTAAAATTTTTAAAATTATCGCAATACATGAATAAAATACCACACAAGTCCACATTCGTCATAAAAATGTTTTTTTAATTGAAATAAAAATGTGAACTTTATTTTAGTGCTTAAACATCAGAAGTCCCAGATACGCTATTTTAATATGTACTTTTTTGTTATCCAAATAAGCATGATTTTACATTGTTCTTTATACGGGGTGTTATTTAAACCCTGTCACATCCGAAACTACAATGATCAGTATGGGCAAGAAGACATACATATTTAAAAATATATTTAGAACAAAGAAAATTTTCAAAAATAAAATATTTAAAAAAACAAATGGTTTCTCACTTCTGCAGGGGAGAAGTGGGGGAGCGCGGCAGTGGTAAGCAACCATTTGCTTTTTTGCCATTTATTTTTTTAAAATTTTATTCGTTCTAAAAAAATATTTTAAAGTGCCAATATGTCTTCTTGCTCATACTGATCACCGTGGGTTTAATGAACACCCTGTATACTGAAATGATCTAATTTTGTTTAAAAGTTATAATGTTTTGGAAAACGCACAATAACGAAATCTCGTTTCTCGAACATTGTGTTTCATGTTACTGCCGTGGTTAATCGTTTAAGGCAGCGGTCGGTAACCAGTAGCCCGCGGGCCGCATGCGGCCCGCGAGACATCTCCGTGCGGCCCGCAAAATTTTCGTCGCACGTAACGGACGATATCATACACAACGGAGTTGGATACCTAACGATGACAAAAAAAACTAGATCACTTTCTGAATTGGAAAAAAGTAGTGGAAGCTGGGGTGAATTTTCTTGGGCAAAATATTTAAATGAAAAGTGCATTCATGAAGCATCAAATTGAGTTAGAAAACCGGTTGGATGAAAACCCTTCGTATTAAATATCAATAATTTAAACTTGGTGGATTTATATTAGTGTTTGGTTTTCAAAAACTACAAGAAAAGTCTTGCACAAACGAGTTCAAAATGCTCAAACAGCTGTCTCCGCGGTGAAGTGATTAAAACGCTTGCTTTAAGTGTTTTCGGCTATCAAGTGAATATTTAAAAAAGCTGCAAATTAATGGAGCCAAAAAATCCCATTAATTTTATCATCAAAATCATCATTCTCTTTTCGCATCCAATGATGCACAGGGCACTGCATTGGTACACCAATCGCAGCGTATTTTGATCTTTTTTTTCATGAAGGTTAGATTACCAGTCTTACGCTTCAGGCACCAGTCCAGGGACTATAAACTATAAACCATTTTTTTCAAATAAACATTACATATTAATTAATTATGTCGAAAATTCAATCAAAGACCGCTTGCATGGTAAGCAAACGCGCTGACCACTACACGACGAGGGCGACAAATACGAATCTGTGAAACCAAACTGGATGGTTTTCTTTTAGAACATAATAAATAGACAGGTATAATATTTTTGTTCTGTATGAGAATGAGAAAAGAAAATATTTTTTAAAAGATTAAAAGGTATTTTTTTAATATTTTATAGTAATTAAAAAAAGCAATAAAAAATAAAAGAAAAACATTAAAATATTCCTATTCCTTAAAGGGCAACAAAATACATCAAAGAAAAAAATAATAAAATAAGAGAATATATCTTGATAAATTTTGTTACATTAAGGTAAGATGATCAGTCTTACGCATCAGGTACCAATCAAGGGACTATAAAATATTCTAGCACCCTTTAAAATAAATTTTTCCTATCAACAATATTGCTAATTGATTTTATCAGCTACTATAAATGTCGCAAAAAATGTATAAATTCTAAAAAAATATTCAATATGCTACCCGAACATTACAAAACCATGTCCCGAATTCTATTGAACAAATTTGTAATAAAATGGTTACTGGATTTACTGCGCCAACCCCCGCGTAAAATAAAATATTTTGCCCTTTTACGACAAAAGGTTGCCTACCCATGCTTTAAGGTACAAATGTACATATTAATTTCATGAACGATTTGTCGTCACCATTATTTGACGCGTTGTTTAATCCATAACGCAATTCAGACAGTAAATATCAACAAGTAAATAAATACGAAGCAAAAAGCTGCTAAATGTTTTTTTTTCTACAGGCCAGGAGGTCAATCCATTGGTGAATGAGGAAGTTTAGAGGTTCTTTTACAAATTTTATTTGTTAATAGACTGTTGAATTATCGCAAGGATTTTTTACAGTTTTTTATTTCTGAAATAACTCCGCGTGTGACGTCAGAGGTTCTCTTCCGCTTATTCCCTGTCGGTTCTGCCGATTTGTCCGTTTACGGTAAACGATATCTTTCACATCTCTCTTATCGTTGGTTGATTCATAGGAACCAGTGACGTCGTTCAAAGTAGTTCGTTTTCATTAAAATATTTTTTATATTTTCGTGCTGTTTCAAGGAACTTTGCAGCATCATTTAATGCTTTAATTTTTACCGCGCGCAAGAAAACATTTTTTTATCCAATATCCCATAGGGTTGAAGTTCTTCATTACTCTACAGAACATCAAGGCTGGAGCATGTAGGTATTTCTGTTCTCTCAACGGGAATCGAACCCGGAACCTTCCATGCGTATATTAAGTGTCTTAACCACTACATCACGAAGGAAACCATTTTATAAATATTTATTTTTATTGTATTTGTATTTATGGAAAAATGTATTTAAATATATACATATATATGTTAACTGTTCTTTTTTCAAAGTATTTTCTTTGATTATTAAAAAATAAAAACTTATATGTATTTATATAATATGTATTTTATTTTCTTTACTAACTTTGTATAGTTAGTGGAAATCTGTTATTGGTTCTGAGTTTACACTATATCTGTTTGTTAACTTTGAATATGTATGTAGAGCTGTTGGTTTCCCGAATAAAATAAAATAAAATAAAAATAAAATATAAAAGATTAAATAAAATAAAATATATATGTGTATTCAAAATGACAGTAATAATACAGTTTCGAGTGGTAAAATAGAAACCGAACCCAGGACGAGTTCTTTCGACTCGATGGCTACTCTCGGTTAAAATCCTAGAAATGGGAATCGAGTTGAGATAAGTCCATCTCGTAGTTTAGTGTTGGGTGAGTTGATGTACTATTTTTAAGTCCGTAAGTTTAATTCCTGTAAGTATAATATATTGATATTAAAGGTGGTTCTATACTGCAATTTTTTTATAGCACCTGAAGCGTAAGACTGATCGGCGTACGTAATAAAAATTAAGATTGAAAATAAATTAATGAAACAGTACCAATGCAGTGTCCTATGCTACCCTGGGTACTCCCCAAAATGAGTTTTTATTTTAATTTGATCGAAAAAGATATCTTAACAGAGACAAAGAAACACTAAGAATCGGTAACATGTAAACCTAATCAACACATTGTATGGTTTAATTAATCAATTTACTCAACGTGTAAAAACCGGCTTTATTCGATCATGACAACAACAACAAAAACGTTTTGAGTATGACCAAATGTTTGTAGACACGATGGATTTCACTCTCTTTATTAGAGTTATTTATATAAAAAATAATTCAAACATTGGCCATGGAAAATGGCCCCTCGAAGCAGCCAATAACAGGTCAAAAGGTCTGTAAGCGCCCAAATTTCCATGTTCCTCTCTCAAAAATGTTTTCCCTCTCTGTTTAAATAAATTGTATAATTTTATGTATGTCCAATCTTCTCCATAATTATTCTATGCATTCAAAATGCAACATTATGTTTTGTACAATTATGGTAATTAACTCTCTTGACATTTTTAAAATAGTGTCAAATTTAAACGATTTGTTAACCTTGAGTTTATTTAAATAATTATTTCACAAGAAGCTAAATCGTATTTAGGTACCTGTTTTATCGACCTATTACAACAGAGATTGGTAATACAGAAGTCTATGCATTTACAGTGATTTTGACCTGTTATTCGCTGGTTTTAATGGCCACATTACACCCTGTGTAACATGCACCGTTCTACATATGTTTAAACATCCATTTTTTTTTTAAATTCTTCGATCTGTCAATTTGTCGTAAAGTTGCACAGCTGATACTGTGGATGGGATTCATCTTGATGAATTATTGCACGTGCTCGACAACGCCTAAAAATAATAATATTTATTACTACTTTTGGAACTAGTTTGACTAATTAACAATAATTTAAGTTTATTCAAATATTTGTAGACAACGATTTAACCCGTAACTGGTTCAAAAAGAAGTTCAAAAATATTTTCAGGCGTTACCCAATATCTGTAATAATTCCGTCAGATTTATCTCACCCGCATCAGGTTTCAGCTCTTAAACTTCAGAAGATCAAAATCAATTTCGCTATTTTTTCCACCACAAGCAAGGCTATTTCTATTCTGAAAAACATATTTTTTTTCGCTTTATTTAATAAAATAATTAGTTATTTTATTAAAAAAATTCAGACTGTCAAAAGTTACTTAAAACTTTTTAATTAATTTATAATCTAAGCTAGAATTATTAATTACAAAAGAAACGGCGTTTGACGATAGCACTGATTGACAAAATTAAACTTTTTCAAGAACTAAACAAGGTGATTTTTATAGAATCTTTCCTGCTAATTCCTAATCTGCTTTCCAATTTGTTCTAGAATACGATTTTTTAAGGATTGATTAATGTAGATATAACACGAATTATTTACGAAGCATATTTTTATTCAATTTTGCAATAACTATTACTGGCTTGTCTCTTTTAATGTAATAATAAGTAGTTCGCAAGCATGTTTTCATTCCATTTTCCCTTGTAGGGCGATTCATTATGGCTGATATCTTGGTGAAATCTCTCAACACATGGTAACAGCAGATACGTGTGGCCAAACCTTATCCTGATCTGCAATTCCAATACAGTTCGGCGCATACGTGGTCAGGACTATTCCATGCGGTAGCGTGGCATTGTAACGTTAAACAATGTATTGTACGTAATTTGAGTGGTTTGAAAATTCGGTTAGTTAAATTGTAATACTAGCAATAACAGATAATAGATAGTCACCTTGAATTAAATTAACAGCAAAGCATATCATTGACAGCAAAGTTAGAATATATAAGAGACGTGTGAGGCCCATATTGACATATTCCGTAGAAACACGAGCGGATACCACAAGAATGAAGAATCTGGAATCCGATTACCGGAAACTCTGCCGGACCGGGTCAGAAATGACTTTATACAGGAAACGTGCGAAATCGAAGATAAATAAATTTAAGCACTGGAGCAGACCCTGTATAAGATTCTGGAGAGACCACATAAACGGAATGAGCAGCGATAGACCGGTGTCCATAGCAGCAGAAGAATTGCCTTGCGGACGGCGCCCACCTGGAAGACCCTTTAAGCGATGGAAGGGTAGTTGGGCCTCATCACGGTAGTCTAAGTAGAACATATCATCAGATCGTCAGATCAACAAGAACACAAAGAAGAAGAAGAAGATAATCACTTTACCGACAGTGAAAAAAATAACCTGATACCCGTCATTTTGAAGCACGCTCAAGCCCTGCAAATTATTGCCCGAAATCAGATTTATCAAGATTCATACTATATTGGGTAAATAAAAATGCATAGTTGAATCAATATTTTTTTAAAACGAGTAAAAAAAAGTATAATAAGAGGCGTGACATGATAATTTGGGGTAAAACATAAAATTACAATCGGTTTAATTGTGTGCACGTGCACTAGCGCAGCACAAAATCTGAAAGATTGTGTAAAATATTTTTGAAAATGTTTTTACATAAATATTACAAAAGAGTATGTAATTGTAAAACAAACTCCCTCTCTAAACACGAGCATCTTGGTCCATTAGAGAGGTAGAAATGTTTAATATAAAATTGTATGTAATACTATATGTAGTATGCATTAAAAGATGAAAATGTTTTTAAAAAAAGAGAGATAAACTTTTTTGATCAGATAAATTTTTCAAAAAATCATGTAACAAAATCTACCCAAAAAATACTTAATCATCAAACATTAAACCTACATTCTACACAACTATTAAATATGTTGGTACTCATACATAAAAATCACAAAGATGATCTATTCGGGCAAAGAAATTTCAGGTTTCTGGCCCCCAAAATATTCAATATGCTACCCAAAGATTGCAAAACCATGACCCGGATTCAATTTAACAAATTTGTAATAAAATAGTTACTGGTTTTAGGTGGAAAAAAATCGGAAAATTGACTAAAAATAAATTCCTAATTAATTAATATTGTATAACTGTTTAGTATATTAACAAGTAGGCAGTAATGTTATTGTTTATTTTTTCATAAAAATGTCTGTCTTAAAACAGGTTGTACCTAGTTAGGCAGACTAGACATGATCCAGAGAAATCTATTACCTAAGTGTTTATGTAGTAGATAAAGTTATTGTTATTTTTGTTAATAAACTTTGATTATTATTATTATTATTATTTACATAATAAATTGAATGTCATTAATTACAATCATCAGAATGCTATTCAATCTACATTGGAAACATAAAAAATAACTTTAATATTAAAACAAAACAACACAAAAGATTTCCAAATAAAAATCATTTCTCTTTATTCGCAAAACCATCAGTTTTTTCAATTTTTATAAGGACACTGGGTTAAAGGTTCTACATGTTGAAAATAAACCGTTTAAATAAGACAATTTAAGAACTTTGAATTTAAAAAAGCGATAAATAATAACAAAGAAATAATCGAATAATCAATATTTTAACAAGTCCACTTCTGTCTTGTATTACTAATAAAGATTGTATCCTCCTCACCCCGCATCTCCTACCTTTACAAAAACAAAACACTACATGATAAAAAGACTTGACTTATTACCTCCATATGGTTAGGTTTCATATGCCGTAGTAATAACACTGTTAAAAATAAAATAGGATAATATTTGTTAGTAAAGTACACCTTGAAAAGAATGCTTGCGTAGCTTCGAAACCGGTAGGTGAAAAAAAAGCGGTTAAAAATAAACTTTTTGTATTTTGATTCAAAAACAATAGGCAGCATACTACGATCCTTTAAAATATGCCAAATGACCATTTCAAACCTGTCGTCTGAATACACACGGCGCGGCACGGTAAAATCAGGGGGAATCGACATTCATTATATGGATTGAAACTATGAGGACTAATATGTAAATCGTTACATTACAGGAGAGTAATTATTCAGCCGTTTTGTGGCGTTAAACTCTGCGATTTCATTGATAACAAATATTAATAAACAACATTACCACATATGTATGGGTGCATGAAAAAGTTAAAATTACAAGTTTTTTTCTTGACATCGACCGTCTACAAAATCGTGGCAAGAAAAATATAAAATCTGACATTGCCCTTTCTTAGATCCAAGCTACAGAACTAAGTTATTTTATTTTTTGAATTTATTTAGTAGGTACTATCTGTTTAAAAAATCCACATAGAAAATTGAGTCGAGATTAGTCGGCCTCTTGGCGTACTGGTTAGTGCATTTGCCTGCTATTAAATAAATTAAGATACTCTAAAAATATGTTTTACAGTGACGTGTGGATTTTTACCATAGTGCGTATTAAACCTTTAGCTTAGAACACTGTTGTGTACCTTATATCAATATTTACACAGTAATATTAAACAAAAGCAAAAAATTCATTATTTCTTTAAATATTCTGAAGAATATATTTATGTACATAGAACGCAACAAACACCTAAATAAATATGAATATGGTACTTATTATCTCTGTAACTTATTTTTTATTATCAGTGATTTCCGCAAAAATATGATACTTGTATTATAAATCTGCTGTAAAATCATTGATATATTATTTGTATACACTAGACGTGGCACTTAGCTCCCGACTTGTGTTCGGTACAACAGGTTCCGAAGTTCATCTTGTATTTGGTGGGAAACAGTGGTTTTTCTTGAGTACGCTAAGCAAACGTGAAGCAGTGCGAAAGGGCGCGACGTACAGCTTGAGTAAGCGGCATGAACTTTAGTCCTTTTTACGAGCTCTACGCGCTTTGCACGGCAACGTTGTTCAATTTTTAGAACACTATTTCAAATTCGCTTTATGTGAAGCGTCATCTCTATTTAATTATCCCTCAAGTGTCTTAAGTCTATTTTCTCTTTCTTTAGCTGTAATAAGCTTATAATACTCAATAATGCATTTATCGGAACATTGACGTTCTGGTAAAACTAAATAATTCACGACTAAAGTGGTAATTTCTTTGTCCTGAGATTAAATTGAATTACTATCTAAATTTGCTGCAACGGAGAGGGAAACATTTTTGAAAATAGAATATGGAAGTCTAGGAATTTACAGGGCTTATGACCTGTCATTGGCCGGTTTAATCGGCCATTTTACACAATGTGTAACATTCACCATTCGGCCTGTGTTTAAACATCCACATTTCCTCAACTCTTCCATCTGTTGACTTTCGTGAAGTAAAAGAGCTGAAACCTGTATCATGTGGGTGATATTCATCCGGCTGAACCAGTTCACCTAATAGGCAATGCCTGAAAACCATTTTTCAATTTTTATACTTCTTCTTTTACCAGTTAATTAAATTATCATTATCATTGATTTTTATAACGCCATTATCGTGAAAATTGATGGGCTTAGGCTTATCAATCATATCTCATCCACTATAAAATATGTTTCGATAGAAGCATTTCTTTTGAAGAAGAAAATGAAATATTTGCGTTTTTATGATTTAAATTTGTTAGTGTATCCAAAATAAAACACGTTTATTGAATTATAATTCTACTTTATTTTTCAAAATATACAACAGCGTATATTGTGACGCGTTTCGTCTTGTTGGGACATTTTCAAAAATTTTAAGTTTTTATTTTTAAAAATAAGATAGAATTAAAATCCAATAAGCGTGTTTTATTTTGGATACATTACCAAATTTTATATGGAATTCTACCAACTAATATACACAATAAATAATTCTGATGATTTACCCAAATATTTCTATTGTGGGGGCCATTTTCAATAAGTTGTAAATAACTGACTATTAAAAAAATGGGAATCAAGTTGTGGTAGGGTAGGGTTTGAACCTTGGACCTCTGATCCGTGATTCCATGATTCCGTGACACGGGACACTAGTCACGGGACCACAACCCGTTTCATAATCCAGTATTTTTTCTTTTTATTCCTTTTTTCCCATTGAAGATATCAATTTAGTTATCTATCAATTCAGATATATATGTACCGATATCAATTTTGTTATATATGTACCTACATATATTGATGGTTCTATTTTAGCATCAATTTTATTTTCGCAATAATCCCGTCAATGTTCAAATATTATTGAACAAAACGTTAATTTTTTAAATAATCTTAAGAATTCAAACAAAAAAAGATAACTTCTTTATCGACGGTTTAAAATTGACAGTTTTTTTTTTAGAAGAAAAAGAATTACATGAATTTACTCGAACGTTTAAATTTTCATACCGTTTTCTAAAAGTCGTAAATAACTTGTGCTGGAAAAATGGAAATCGAGTTGAGGTAAAGTGGGATTTGAACCTCGGACCTTTGGCCCGTGAGTCCACAATAACACCACGGGACCACAACCCCGTTCAATCAATTTTAATAAAGCATATTTTGTTTTTGTATTATTCGGTTCCTGCATCAATTGGTTTCGGTTTTTTGTTGCAAAATACGTTGTTGTAATGTTTAATGTATTTATGTTAAAATAACATTTGTGCGGTGTACACTAATGAAATAAAATTACTAACTAAGAGGCGCTTATTATCTCATGAAATAAATAATTTCACAATACTTGGATGCTACATAATAAATTATGACACGTTTTCAAATCCTTGGACATGCATCGGCGATTTAGCGATGTTCGGTTACCTTGGAGTGTGTTTTTTGTTGACAGTGTCGTTGGTTTATTAAAATAAATGTACGAGCAATTTGTAGTGAATACCCATGTATGGTAAGGACTATACAAATTGTATGTAATGATATTCAATATGCGAATATCATCAAGTACAATTTGTGTTGACTGTCCACATACACAGGTTATATTATTATAATCCAATTAACAATATTTGGATACTCAACAATGTTTTGAGCATGGTCAAATGTTTGTAGACAGGCTGCATTTACAGGGCAAATGACCTATGATTATTGATTGATTGATTTGGTGTTTATTTGGTGTTTATTACAGACGTACTTATCGGTTCCAGTAAGTGAAAAATAAACTCGCCGCTTTTTAATTTCGGTTCTACCGTACCTACGAGAATAAACGAATCTTAAAATAATGTCTATATCGGAATGAATTCCTGGACTGAAAGTGTTTATAGCCTATATATGAGGGTGTTAGAAATAAACTTAGAAATCGAAAAGTTGAAGATTAGTTTTTGATCCCAAAACAAACTATACATAAAAACCTACCTGCCCTAACAATAGCGTAATTCAAAACCGTCTCCGAATCTTAGCATTACCGCAAACTTAGCATGGACTGTAGTTATACCTATTATATACTAGTTTTTACCCACGGCTTCGCTCACGTGGTATTAAGAAGAAAGTATTTAGATATTATTTTTTTTTTGTATTTTTTTTTTTTTTTACAATACACACAAGAAGTAAAAGAAAGTATTCAAAAAAATAAAGGATAATTACATAGCAATGTAATACATATTAATGAAATACATATTAAAAGTAAAAATAGTAAACAAAAAATCCCACAAAGGCATGGCCTAATTAATCAGTTAGCATTAATTAGTTCTATCGTTTTTCAATAAAAGTTATTGTTCATCTGTAATAAAATCGGGTTGTGGTCCTGTGGCTAGTGTCTCGGACTCACGGACCGAAAGTCTGTGGTTCAAATCCCACTCAACCCTAACTTGATTCCATTTTCTAATAGTGAGTTTTTATCGAGATTGTAGCTTGGTCTTCTAACTATCGCTATGAAAGAAATACGATGGTGCATTAGTCTTTAGTGACGTAGCATCGTTATTCTGTTCACAAACCCAAAATCCTACTGCAAAACTAAAATAAAAAACCATAGATCAAGCAATTCAATTATAGAAATTTCAAGAATTAATTTCAAACTGATTCTTTTTGACATCCCACCTTACCGCCTACTCATTTTCAAATAATGTTGCTCGTTGTTAAAGTATAAAATCTTTTTTTCATTGCATTTTTTTTCAATTCTAGATGATAAATAAGTATCCTGTTTTACTTCTCAGCTCTTCGGCTATTCCTATGCAAACAATTAGGTCAATCGGTCGCTCCGTTAAGACGTGAAGGAAATACACACAAACAAACAAAAACACCTTTGCATTTATGACTAGACTTTCATATCCTTTTTCTAAAATGTTCTCCATCTCTGCTGAAATATGTTAATCTCAATAACTCCCCTGTGGGTCAGAACCACTCCTTTAAAAATGTGGACACATTCAAAATATTGTTCATTGATAATCAACAAAAAATGAGGTAGGATGTAGGTACCTAACGCTTACCTTATAAATGTAAATATTTCAAATGAAACAATGTATTTACAATATCTTACCTTGAGATAGATCTAGTCTATGAAGAACGAACAATTTATTGAATAATTTGAGGGCAGTCAGTCCATTATATATGAATTAACCTCTAACTATTAGACATTATGGACTCTTAACTATAAACTGAAGTACCATCTTGTCGAATTGTGTGATTAATCATTCAGCTATTATAAAATCCGTATTTTATTTTTAAAATAGGAGAACTGAATAGAAATTTCAATATAATTAAATTACAAGAATGAGAGATTTCAGTGCTAGAGGAAATTTGATGTATAAAATATTTTCTTACACGCAGTAAAAATTAGAGCGTTTAATAATTGCGAAGTTTCTCGAAAATTTTTGAAAATATTAAAGAAATTCCAAGTATTCAGAAGTTTTAGTGAACAGCTGTTTAGAATAGATAAATAATGTGTTTTGATATATTTCCAGTTTCTAGGAAGCCGTGTTAAACGTTTTTTCATACGTACGGGGTTCACTTTTTAAATGTCAGGAGAACTCGCCGACGAAAATTAGTGTCGTCACGAGTGGAGTAATTTCAAAACTAGGAAACTTAAGAATACATAAAAAATATATAAAAGTTGGCATTAGCATATTATGTTTTTTTTTAAAACCATCAAACTTCCTCATTTAGTTTATTTTTTTAAATCCCTAAAACGAATTTACAAAATAAAGCTCATAGTTGAATATCCTCTCGTGTCATTTTTCAATACCGGATTTGTAGAATTCCTCAGATTTTTCGTTAAAAAGGGTCTCTGAATGGCCTTCATTTATTGATCTTACAAAAATACCATACAATGACGCGAAAATTCTTGATCAATGTTGGTCTCGATATTGCTTATTTTTAAAAATATAGATAAATAAAACACATAATTTTACAACAGTCTTAATTTACTGACTGTAAAAGTAAATAGTAACTAAACAATTTTACAGTCAATTTGTGTTGAGACGCCGTTAAATGTGAAAATAAATTAAATAAAAATATTTCTTTTCGGTCCCCCTAATACATTCCACAGTATGTATTAGGGGGACCGAACTAACTTAACTTTTGCCTAACTTAACTTGACAATACTGCAGTGAGGGGTACAATGAAAGTTTTTAAAGTTTATTTGTTTTGTTATTTTCGCAGTTTGATTGTAAAGAAATATTAAATTTTCGCTTAATTAGTTTTAAAAAAAATTAATATTGATATGCGAAACTGAAGAAAGACTCCAGTTTTTATGAACAGTTTCGGGAAAGGGGTGGATGCTTTCTTTGTAACTTAACTTTTGCTTCTTTTTTTTGTTCTTTTAGGTATAGGTATAATACATATGTACATTTGTGTAGCTTTTTTTCAGTTTTAAAAATTAACAACACAATTTTCGAAACTAATTTAAAGACCTCGGGTTGATCCAAAGTAAAATTGTCTCTATCAACAATGTTTTGAGTTAGTTCAAATTTTTGTCGACAAGGACACCCCCTAGAAGTTTTTTTTTAAAATATTTTATTTATTTATTCATACAAATATACATATTACATTTTTTCAAATGATAGGAAAACCTTGTAAGAGTATTCTGCTAGGATCTCCTTTTGTAACCGCATGACCAGAATAAAAATGATGTCTTATGTCCAAAGCCAGTATAAATTTAAATAATCTCTCAGATGGGAACGCTAAGGGACATTAAAGCATCGCTCTAAGTATTCATTTTTGTACATTGATTAGGGGGTTTACGATAGCGCCGTGCAACCTCCCCAGCCCACTTTACTATATGTAGCCTCTGACTGAAAAATAGCGATATACACAGTTTTGAGAGTTCCAATGTCTAAGTGAGCAGAATATACGAGATATGATTGGACTAACGATTGGACCTATACCTCCCATCGTAAATTTCTGTCAATAATTATTCCCAGATATTTAATGTATACAACTGGTTTTAACAGCTGGCTCAAGCAATCAGATTTTATTTCCAGATTAAGATGGAATCCAGGTGAAGACTTCTTACCTATGCTGAACCGTCATATATTTGATTATATTCACATTTAGGTTAAGTAGATTATTGTCTAGCCAGCTTTTAACCGCGCTTATGCCACAATTTGCTTTTTGGAATTCATAGTTCTAATGCCTATTTTCAAACAATAAAACCATGTCATCGGCAAACGATATAGTTTATTCATTGTTACTTAGATGAAACAAGTTGATATTGACATGGAAAAGAACTGGTCCCAGAACGTTTCCCTGCGGAACCTCGCAAGTGAGTGCAAGAATCTCCACTGTGTACTTCTCCTTGTGATGTACGTAGTACTGTTGTTTGTGTTCTTAATGTAAGGAAATCCTCTAGGCGCCCAAAAGCAGTATCTGTGATATCGACATGTGTGAGTTTTTTTTAAAGTATTGCATAAGATACCATACAAAATGCCTTGGCTAGGTCCAAAAAGACAGCAATAAGCTTATTACCACTGTCAAGGCTTTGAGTGATATTTTCAGTAACGGCAGCTATAGCATCCGCAGTGCTTCTGCCACCTCTGAAACAATATTGGTTCTCCGATGGATGATCTTCACTCTCAATAAAATGCAGAAGTCTGGACCTAACCTTTTTTTCTATAATTTTCAAAATGACGCTGACGCCGACGACGACACTTAATAGGGATATAGGACAATAGTTGGAAATTGATGTCTTTCTCCCGGATTCGTAATGAAGAACTATTGCAGCTTCTCCAAACAAGAAGGGAGGCACCCAGTTTTATAACTGTTTATAGTGGTTTACTTACAAATGATTTCGAGAGTTTAATAATTTTGGTGGTAATTCTACCTTTTCCCGAGCAACTAATATCTTTTAGAGAAGAGATTGTATCCATTACATCCTTAGTGGTTGTTAATAGAAATCTATTTTGTTGTTATTATGTTGAAATTATTAAGATTATACATCTACACGCTTGATTTCATAATATATTCTAGATTTAGTAAACCCACGTACAGGCCATGACTGAGTATTTTTTTTGGTTTTAATAAATATAATGCTATGTAATAATAATAAAAATACTTTATGGTTTTACGCCACTTTTATTTATAATTTTTACCAGTGACCCGGTTTCGTCGTGACTGACATCGTAAGACTGGTGGGAGACTAAACAAATGTCTATGTTATATACAAGTGCAAGCAGGGGTTGTAAATCATGATTTTATATATTTATGGGAATAAAAGAGTTCTAATTGTATATGACAACTTTGTATGGTCTCCCACTAGTCTGAGGATGTCGGTCACGACGAAAAAGTTATAAATAAAAGTGGAATAAAACTACATACTTATTTTTATTATTATAATTAAAATGCAGTTCCACGAAAAATGTCAGTAGAAAAATTCAACTTATAATGGATATGTAAATAGAAAATGTTTTTAAATGTGGATTGTAATAGAAAAAAAACATGTATCGTTTATGTAACTATATTAATTAATTAAATAAATAAATCCAACATTTTAGAGAAGGGAATATGAATGCCATGGCATTTACAGGGCTTACGACTTGTCATTGGCTGGTTTTGGTGACTATTTTACACACCGCGTGGCATTCATTAAAGGTTTCAGATATTTAACTTCACAAAAATGATCAGGTCGAGGAATTTGTAAAATTGTTCCAACACAGGCAACATAGTGAATGTTACTATATGCAAAGTGCCCACTTGAACCAGCCATAGAGAGGACATAAAAACCTCGACTTCTATATTACCTTCTCTAAAATGTTCTCCATTTTTGGTGCAATATGTTAAAATTGTCTGTAGTGAAGTGCCTCGATTCGCATCCGTAAATTACTATGCAGGCGTTGGAAAGGCGGCAATTGGTTTTTACTAAGTATGGATTTAGTTTTCAGATAGCCGTCATACTGTTGAATGCGGTGCCCACCATTTCTAGCCGCACTCTCACCACTCTTTGAAATTTCAGTTTCCGATACATATGCATCCGATTCCCGACATCATATTGAGTTCTAAGAGCTCTAAAGGAAGAATTTTAGGCGTTCCATGGTTTGTCTTAGTATAGGCCATTAATTTACATGTAGACAATACAGGCAATAATGTCAGGGCCTCTATGCTAGCAAGACGCTTCTTTCAGTGCAGTGACGAAGTGAAGAAAATCATGTTTACGTCGTATTTGACGTCCATGTAAACAGCGGAGCTATGGAACAATTGTACGCCAGCAGCATGGAATAAATTAAGGATCACGTATAATAATTCATATAGGTAATTATTCGGACTGCCTAGGCACTGCAGTGCCTCTGAAATGTTTACAGCTGGGCGGGTAAACATCTTCGCTGCCCTACTTCGCCAAATAGCCTGGAGCCTATGGGAACGCCTGAAAAGCTCTAATAACGCGCTTCTCCAAGCCACTGCAGGGTGGTCCATTCGCCCTTGTTCGAGCGATGGCGGGATATGGTACGACCACCATAAGTGCTTCATTTATAAAATTTTGTTTTATGTTTATGTTTATATGGTAGAATTGGCTCTGCACTATGCAGCCATTTTACTGGAATAAAAAGAAAAAGAAAAAAAAATGATACTAAAATATTGTCTTGTCTCGACTCTCGAGCTTTGACTGCGCGGGGCAGAACGCTGGGACAATACGAAAATTTGGCGGCGGTTCACACGTGAACGCTGTAAAAATGAATACACGACGGCGTTTATTACGAGCGAGTTCACGAAAAACAAATTTTATTTTATACTTATACGTATTGGAATTGCTAAGAACGAACAAAATAATACAAATATTTTTTTCCCTTCTCCTGTCCGTGCGCGTTTATACGAGGAGAATGCGGCCACCAGTGGGTGTAGTGATTGTTTTGCGGAAACAACCTGCCCGTCCGGGACAATTTTATGTCCTACAAATTACTGTTTACACATGGACAATGGTCAAGTCCTGGGACAAAACAATATTGTATTGCCCCCCCTCCTTAATCTGCAAAGAGTTTGTATTCCTTAGGAATATTTATATTAACTTTCCTCTATGCGCAGCTGACAGAGAGTCCCCCAGGACTCTATAACAGCTGCGGGTGGATGGTGGGCTTAAGGATCTCCCCTCAATGTCCACGTGTAAATGACTTTTAAGGAATGCTGAAATAAGACAGTGGACGCAGTGACCTTAGGCGACCACTTTGTTTGAACAGAAGCGATCGTTTACTCGTACATACTACCGATGTCTTGAGAATCTTAACCACGTTACGCTACTTAACATGGCATCCGGTTCTCTAGTCCTGGACGTTTACTGCCGATAGATCGTCGGCAGTTCATGTCAGAACTACAAAATGCTCAAGTGAGTTGGTAGGACGCACAGGAGCTGGCAGCCGCAGAAAGGCCTGCTGAAGAAACTATTAGTCGGCGCCATGCACACAAACTCAGAAACGGACATAGAATTTTGAAATCAAAATAACATCAACAAAGAATATAATAATAAGGCTTATATGTTTTTAAATCTATGCCGTTGAACATAATGATATGTGAACGCATATAACTATTTCAAAAAAGCATTTTAAGGTTCCCCAAAGTTTAAAAGTTGTTCCTTTAAAGGGTGAAAAAAGACTTTGTACTATCAATTGAAATAAAACCTTAAATCTGGTAATTTAAAAAGTACCTAGACAAAATCAAAGGGCATGTAGGAAAAGATATACCGTAGAATGGGGTGGTTAGAAACAGTTTAGCATATTTTCGATCTAATAGTTCAAAAACTTAAGTCTTAAATAATATTGAAATGCTTTCAAAATATGTTTCTCTGGTTAATATTTCTGTTCCTACTCACCTACGTTGTAAAATATGCATTCTCTTTGAAAAACTTCAATAAAACTGTGATGTTTCCATTCACAATCACAGTGGGGTGAATAGAAACAAAAAACAGGTCATTAGAAACACATTAAAAAATATTATTTCACCAAGTTATTAAAAATATAAAAAAACATATTTTTAGAGATAGAAAATAAATTGGATGCATGTAAAGTTATATCTTTAATTTGTTTCTATTCACCACTGAGTTTCTAATCACCCCATTCGACGGTATTAGGTGTTAAAATAAGTATTGTTCGCTTTTTTTCCAAATTTAAAAGTAACCACAAAATGTTTAAGGTCGTCATTTGAAAGATAATGCTTTTAAGTAACATAAATATTTATTTATTTTTATTATAAGCCTTCAAAATAGAATGTGGAGTAGAGGAAATTGAGAATTTTTGACACCTCTTTCTGTTCGCATTCAATTTGCTCAGTATTCGTTGAAAATGCTATTTTGTTTAAATTTATTGCAACAGAGAGGGAAAAAGTTATTGAGAAAGGAAAAAAAGGCTAAGCATTTACAGGGCTTATGACCTGTCATTTGCTGGTTTAAGTGGCCACTTTACACACTGTGTAAAATTTTCCATTTCGCCCATGTTTAAACATCCACATTTCCTCAACTCTTCCATCTGTTGACTTTTGTGAAGTAAAGGAGCTGAAACCTTTATCATGCGGGTGAGATTCATCCGGCTGAACCAGATCACTTACTAGGCAACGCCTGAAAACAATTTTTCTTCTTTTAGAAGGGAATACAGGGCTTATGACAGGTCATAAGCCCTGTAAATGCCTTGACTTCTATACTCCCTTCTCAATAATGTTTTCCCTCTCTGTTACAATAAATTTAAATATTAAATAAATAAATTCAGCCAGTCTGCAAGCGTTTGGACATACTCATACATTGTTGTAATAATAAGGCTCACTATTTTTATATTTTGCCTAATATACGAGTACCTGCGTATTTTTATTTTTTTATTTAATTATTCTTATTCTGTGTAAACGTATGACAGGGTTACGAATAATTGATAATAGTAGTTATTCAGGTATAATTTTTAAGAGTAAGAATGGGTTTTTTGAGATGGTTTGGTCAAAAAGAACGAATGGATGACAAAAGAATGATAAAACAGGTATATATAGCCAGAATAAAGGGTAACGTGGGATGAAGACGACCAAGGAAGACGTGGCATGATCAGCCAAACCAAAATATCAGATCAACCAAGTCAAGTTACGTCAAAAGCCGGCTTAACCGAAGGGCACGTATGACAAGATGTATAAATGTGGAAAAAGCTAGGATTGAATGCCAGGATAGACGTGTGTAGCTGTCCATTCTCTCTGTCGACCCCTACAGAGAAATGGCTTGATGAGAGTAGTAGAAGTAGTATTGTATAAATTGTATTCAGAGACAAAATGTTTCTTGTCGCGAAATTTAAAAATAAAACTTTACGAAGACGCAATATTGATTCATTGTTTAAATAATAGTTTAAAGATTAATTTTATTACAAGACGTTTATAAGTTGATTATTAAACAACGATTGTTATAAGTTTAGTTGTACATCGATTTATATTTTAAATACAAACTTAATGTTAAAACAAGTGCCCATAATATAATATATTATGATGAATTTAAGACTTCAATTATTGCAAGTGGTTGAGCGTAAATATACAATTTAAATTTTTAAAAAATCATAAAGGAATAACTCGCCAAGCCTCTATTAAGACGCTTGTCAGCAGGTGGGATAGAGGGGATATGTTATCAATAAATCCTTAAAACTCCTTGGTTTTATTAACAGAAGCACAACTGACTTCAAAATTATCAATACTCTTAAAATTCTCTTCTGTTCCCTAGTTCGCCCGCACCTTGAGTATTCCTCTGTTATCTGGTCTCCATATTATGATGTTTGCATCAAGAATATTGAATCAGTTCAACATCGACTTTTGAGAAAGATCGGCTGGAGGTCGGGCTTATCCAGAGACCAATATACTATATTAAAATAAAAACTACTAAATATAACGTTTTCAAATTAATTATCATACAACAAACCATCGTACAATTTACCTGTGGGATAATCAGAGAAGATAGAACGCCACATCACTGTGTTTGCATACAGACCTCGCTTTCCCGCTTTCGACATTGAATTTGGACATGCTGGTTTTTTCTCCAATTTTCTCGTTTTCTGCATCCATCAAAATTCGCATAGTAATTCTTTTTAGGCGATCTTCCTTCGTCTCTACCAAATACGTACGTATCTTTATTATTTTGTTATTACCCGAAAAAATAATTATACCAATTAATCAAATTCTCTCTGCGAGATATTTAAGCAACCAAGTGAAAAAAATGTGCTGACATAAAAATAAAAAAAAAAAATTCAAAGAAAATCTACTTGTTGCCAATGATAATAAATACGTTCGTTGACAATGACTTTATACCGAAATTATCTAATATTACATAGGTTTCTCAATGCGCCTAGTCGCTAGAAATACTCTTATAATGATTTGAAATAGCTTATCAAGGTTAAATACTACACGTAACTGAAATATTATGTGTACACTTATTTAAATACCTGTTAACTTCGACATGTTAATTGACAAAAAATATACATTTACATTTCCTAGCGATTTATTTGGATAATAAAATCAACTTCAACATACTTTCATTGCTGATTCACGCATACCGTTTTTCAAAAATTCTCGAAAAAAATATTTAAGTCTCTTTCAAAATTATTTCTTATGATACATTTTGGAGTTTTTCAACTTTGACTCTAGAAGGCGCCTGAGCTTTGCGGGTCTTGGATCGCCATCCTTGAAACAATTTTACTCTTTATACTACCAACAAATGATCATAAGGCTTATTCTCTTCATTATTTTTTATTAAGTTCGAGATTAGCGGAAATTGACTAATCTACTTTCCTTCCGTACTCTTATTAGCTTTTTAAATATCATTATATTTTTATTTAATTTGGTACACACTGTTATTTGGCATATTATTTCATTACTCTTATCGTGAGTTTCTAGAAACCATATCTCAATTATGTTTTTTTTCTCTCTTGATTTCAATGATACTATTTTTTTGTATATTTGATTATGTATGAATCTAAATTTCTATAATTTACATATTTTTTATTTTTTTTACATTGTCTTATTTGGAATTTTTCTAGTTATACTTTGTTTTTTCTGAATTGTTATTACAAAGCATCACATGTCATTATAATTAAATTTAATTCATTTTACCATGAATTTTTATTGTTAATTATTATGGCTTGCCACGAGCACAGCCTAAAAAGACTTAATAAGTTCATTAATTGATTGATTAGGTGTTTATTTTGTAGAACTCCATATTTAAACTTATAATTAGAAATCAAACACTGATTTGAGTCTACTGAACACTTTGTTTTATTTTTACAAATATAAACATATAAAAATAAAAACTTCGTGACAATTGTTTCGCCTTATTAAGACATTCGTTTGAAAATTCCCCAATAAGGCGAAACAATTGTCACGAAGTTTTTATTTTTATATGTTTATATTTGTAAAAATAAAATAAAGTGTTCAGTAGACTCAAATCAGTGTTTGATTTCTAATTATAAGCATATTAATATTTAATCGTGTGTAAGTTTGAATGAATAAATAAATTCTGTCACAATTTCGTTTCGTAAATTCGTTCGTTCGTCATATATCGATTTCATTCTATCGCAATCAAAACCATATTTCGCTCTCGTTCCCTCTCTATACGATACGAATAGATTAACGAAACGAATTAGTTACAGCATAAGGCCACTGTTTCCATTTCGGCTCCTCTGCACACCCGCGTATCAACTGCCACAAGCTTCAATTTAGAGTCAATGACTACATTGTAGCTGCAAGACGATTAGTAATCTAGCTTCAATAGGTAAATGTTATCAAATATCCAAACTTAGTAAATGAGGTCTAGAATTCCAACCGTCCATGCGCTCAGTAGCTGCAAGACTTGTTGTTATCTAACTTTTATTTTTATAAATTTGTTTTTTATATATTTTTTTTAAATATCACTAAATCTCTAAACTTTATTGTGAAATAAAAAATGTAAATAAGGGCTAGATTTCTTATTGTCTATGCGCTCTGTAGCTACAAGATGTGCTGTAATATATCTCCTGTATATCATAATTGGAGACGAGGAACAAGAATCCCAACCGTCCATGCGCTCTGTAGCTGCAAGACGTGGTGGGATATTTATTTATTGTACAGCGCCCTTGAGGTGATTTTCACAAAAATGGCGCTGTATAAATTTTCCAAATATATATATATATATAGTCGATAATAGATTTTTCATTGCCTCTCTCCCACGTATACAGGTGGATTTCCTTATAGTCAAAGAACTTATTTGACACAAAAAGGTTCCATTCCAGGCGTACCTCTATCAGTCTTCTTTCGTCATAATTTCCAGGCGAATTTCAGGTAAAGCTGTGTACAATAGATGCACAAATTTTGATTTATGTTCATTATGTAAGGTTGAGATAAGCATTACTGACAAAATCAAGAAAGGAGCTCTTCGTCGGTTTGGACAAAAAATACTGGAGCAAACAATTTTTTTTAATAAAAATAAATTATTTTATTTTATTTTTTATTTTTATTTTTGCACCACAACAGGCCAGGAGGCCCAATTACAGTGGTGAATTACATCACAGAACACCCAGGCTTGAGAAAAATCACATTTTTAATTTTTGTGTTCTCACCGGGAATCGAACCCGGAACCTTCCGAGCGTGAGTCAAGCGTCTTGACCAATACACCACGGAGGCCGCCAATTATAAATAAACATAGTTATGCAGAAAGCAGCCAGTCCACAATTTAAAAAATAAGATATTGGTGTTATCGGGTGCAGTAAGGTCTATACTATGTTTTGCTAAAAACAGCCAGACTGCTTTTATACAAAAAACGGTAATGAAAACCTTTTGAAAATAGTGTCGATCACAAAAACGGCATTTCTCAATTTGCAGATAACCCCACAACACTAGGAAAATCTTACTTTACTTTAAAAATCAATAAAAGAGGTCAAATATATACTGAGATTCTTGTTTGTAATAAAAAAAACTAATGTATTCATTGGTTATCATTGGTCAAAATCAAATACATTCCAACTGCTGGGTAGATTTGATTATTCTTTTTTTTTTAAGTGCAATTATCTCAGTTTCACTTTTCTATAGCTGGCTGCTTTCTGCATAACTGCGTTCAAATGTATTGTTTCTTTTATCATAACTCACATATTTACATTCATACACACCCAGTCAGAAACGTTCATTCGTATACACAGTCACACATTTACATTACACTCTTTCACACACTTACACACTCGTATTCTTACCCTCTAACATACTCACCCTCACCACTTTATACGTACATTCACCAAATTTCACTCACACACACTCACATTCAATTCATCTAAATCAGTTTGTAATATAATGTACAATCCATCATTCATATTATTAAAATACCATTAATTTGTGGAAGGAATACTAGTTCGAGAAAATAAGGATTGTCTGTGAATATTTTATTTTTTTTAAATATGGGATTTTTGATAAAGTTCACCTTGAGGAGTGTTCCTCCGAAGTTTTGCGGTTTGACTCTGAAACACCGGTATATGTATGTATGTGTTCAAATAAAAGACATACTCATAGCTTAGCCTTAACACATACATATATGCTTAAACCTTCTGTTAATTTTTTTTCGTATTTTTTTTATATTTTCTATATTTATTTAACATTTATTGAGACACAAATCCCAAATTCATTATACATATACTATACAGAACAAAAACATCCTTAAGAAATACATGGCATATCAACATATAAAATAACACAATGAAAATACATTTGGAAGTACGAGTACATGAAAAAATCTAATTGAAATAAACAATTTAAATTTATTTCAACAGAGAGGGAAAAAATTTCTGAGAAGGGAATGTGGAAGTCTAGGCATTTACAGGGCTTATGACCTATCATTGGCTCGTTTAAGTGGCCACTTTACACACTGTGTAACACTGTGTAACATTCTGCCCATTTTTTAACATCCACATTTCCTAAACTCTTCCATCTGTTGACTTTTGTGAAGTAAAAGAGCTGAAACCTTTATCACGTGGGTGAGATTCATCCGGCTGAACCTAATCACCTACTAGGCAACGCCTGAAAACAATTTTCCAATTTTTATACTTCTTCTTTTATCAGGTAGTAATTCAACAATGTTTGATTATGTCCGTTCAAAAATGGGCAGAATGGTGAATGTTACACAGTGTGTAAAGTGGCCACTTAAACCAGCCAATGACAGGTCATAAGCCCTGTAAATGCCTATACTTCCATATTCCCTTCTCAGAAAATTTTTCCCTCTCTGTTGAAATAAATTTTATGTAGGTGAAATAATTCGATTAGATGAATCTCACCCGCATAAATAAAGGTTTCAGCTTTTTAACTTCACAAACATCAACAGATGAAAGAATTGAAAGAATATAGATGTTCAAATATAGGCAGAATGGTGAATGTTACACAGTGTGTAAAGTGGCCACTTAAACCAGCCATTGACAGGTCATAAGCCCTGTAGATGCCTAGACTTCCATATTGCCTTCTCTTAAATGTTCTTCATCTCTGTTGTAGTATGTTAACTAATTGAAATAAACTAACTCAAATATTTGAAAAACCATCAAGGAGTTTCTCGCTCTAATCCGTCCTCCTGAGAAAGATACAGTCCTGAAACTCTTTTTTAAAATAAATTTTGTCTTTAAGAGCTGAATACGCTCTTCCAAAATATTGAACACTCTCAGTGCGATAAAGGAGAGGTGTCTTCGAGCAAAAGTCGTCCGGGGTTTAGGTTTAACATAATTCATTTCATGGGAAAACCTCGTACAAATATAAAGTATATATTATACTTTTTTTTTTCGTAATTTTTTACCATGAATAAGATAGTATTTTCTGAGTCTGATTTTAATACGAGCATCTGATTTACAGTTCTTTTATATTATTACAACGTTTATGTTGATTTTCATTATTTTGTTACCAAAATTTAAAATTTTGTACACAAACGTCAAGGGACGTTATAAAATATTCTTTGTTTACATGTTAGTATTTGTTATTCATTTAAGATGGGGATGAAATTAATGAATCTTTTTTTTCAAAACTTTGTTTTGCAATTTGGTGGCCTCCGTGGTGTAATGTAAGACGCTTGACGGGCAAAAAAAATCAATCGCGCTAATTTTGTTTATATATTTTTTTCTACATTAAACTAATTTAATATTCCGCTCCAGAAATTTACTTAGGAATTTTTTTTGTGTAACAAGTTCTTTAAGTACGTTTATTAGACACATGCTGACAAGCCGGTTTCTTGGTTTAGCGGGTCCTTTTCTTTTTCTTTTACTAACGCGTTCTTATTCAAAATATTTATTTATCTGTTTACTCAATTATGAATTTTATCATATAATTGGACTTTGATTTTTATTTTTATTTTTACCATCAAAATTTATTACTTAATTGAATTTTGAAATTATTAAAGAATTCAATATTTTTTTTAAATAAGTCATCTTTACTTTGCTACACCATGTAACTTATATGTATTAACATATTACAACTGAGGTGAAGAACATTTTAGAGAAGGTAATATAAAGGTCTAGGCATCTACAGGGCTAGTGACATGTCATTGGCTGGTTTAAGTGGCCACTTTACACACTGCGTTACATTCACCATTCTGCCCATATTTGAATATCTATATTCCTTCAATTCTTTCGTCTGTAATTAATAATTTTGAAAATATTGTTAATGAATTCACCTGGTCCCTGAAGATGTATAGAAATTGAAAAAAATAACATTTACAGGCGTTGCCTAGTATGTGGGTGAAATAATTCAATGAAATGAATCTCACCTGCATAAATAAAGATTTAAGCTCTTTAACTTCACAAACATCAACAGACGAAAGAATTAAAGGAATATACATGTTAAAATATGGGCGAAATGGTGAATGTTACACAGTGTGTAGAGTAGCCACTTAAATCAGCCAATGACATGTCATAAGCCCTATAGATGCCTAGACTTCAATATTATCTTCTCTTACGTGTTCAAACAGCTCCCCGGGGAGTTTAATCCAGTCCTTGTCTACAAAAATTGGGACAAACTCAAAATATTGTTTATATGTATTATATTTCTTAATCGATTTCCATATAATTTGACTTTACACAATGCAATACAACTGTAGCTTTAAATCATTATTCATGTGTTGAGAAAAAAAAACTTTTCTCATTTAACTTTCAGAAATCTGATTTAGAAAGTAAATATGAAATTTTATTAGATATAGTAATTATAACTTTTATACAGATGCGCCATATTTTATGTCGGTGTGTGAATATTAAAAAACTTTAAAAAAACAACCGATTTCTAAATATGAGGTATTTCTATTTTATTTAGCTCTTATCAATTTATTTGAACTAGTTTTTTAATACTTCGTCAATCAAGTGCCGGCCTTTTTGGCCAAAGCAAAATGTGCATTTTTACTGCGTTTTTCATCCCGTTTTCGAGCATCTCGGGCGGTATGGCGATGATTTTGGCACGAACGTTTGCCTCGAGCTCGTCAACGCGTTGACGAGTTGCAACGGTCCGAAGCTTGCTGGCGTACGCTCTATAAGAGAGGTAGAAACGTTATTATTAATTATGTATTTATTAAAAAAATGAGTTTTATGCTTATTTTGTTACCATAAATACAAATGGAAATAATATTAAAACAAAAAAATCGTATAATTTTTTATGTATTTTGTATTTTAATGTATCAATAAATGTATTGATTTTAATAGAGAAGAGTCCAGACTTAACACGGAATTTTCTAACTAATAATTGTTCTGAAGTAAAATTGTGTACTGTGTGAATTAAATAAGTAAAATAGAAAAATTAAATAAATTAAAATGAGAAATTAGGATTTATTTATTATTTATTTTTATTTATTATCATATTATGTTACATACAAAAAATTTTAATTTATCCAAAGTTGCTTTGACTGCCTAACTGTCCCAGTTAGGCAGTCATACTCATTTACCCCGTTTTAAGACAGTAAAAAAATATATAAAAACATTTATAAAGATTGTGGAGAAAGTGAAAAACCGAGTAAAAAATGTAGTAAAAAAACATGGCTAAAAATGTAGTAAAAACACATTAAAAATGAAGTAAAAACAAAGTAAAAAAATAAGCCAAAACAAAGTAATAAATGTAGTGAAAACATAGTAAAAAATGTAATGAAAACATAGTAAAAAAAACATTACATAATATTAATATTATGTCATTATGGCTAAAGCACGTTAATGTATAAGATTTGTTATTGTTGGAGTGCTTTTTTAAAAACTGTATACGACAAGGATGACGACATTGTTGATAATTATATACGTATAAATATATGGATTATCGTGGTCCGTTTATAATTTAAACGCTTTGTGGTTCAAACCTCACCCTAATACAACTTGATTCCTGATTTCTAGCTCACTCATTCACGACTAATTTAAAATAGCTGAGAATACCTTGGTCAATCGTAGAACGCAAATATTTGTATTTATAAACATATGTATTACTTAGCACAGTGAACGCAGTCGAAATCCGATCTCTCGGACGAATGTCTGGGAAATCAATGTATGACAGGGTTACGAATGGTGAAATCAGGCGAGAGCAACTTTACTCTGAAATATGTATTATTGATAAGTTTAATAAAGGGTCTATGAGATGGTTTGGTCCTGTAGAACGAATGAATGACAACAGGTATGTGTATATGGCGAGAATGAATTGTAAAGTATTGCGAGGACGACCGAGAAAGACGTGGTATGATCAGATAGGTAAACCAAAATCTTAAGTCTGGTCATGTCCAAAGCAGGCATAACTGAAGGAGTTGTATGGATGTGGAAGAAGGTGAAAATTTAAGTCCGGATAGGCGGGGGTAGCAAACAAAAATGATGACACAGTGCAGAAACCCATCGCACAGAGTAAGAGGCTGTGTCCAATACAAAGAATATTACTCCTTCGAAGCGGTCGAGAAATTCACCTACCTGGGCTCCAGTTTAACAGAGAACAATGAGGATCCAGCAGAAATTAGAAAAAGAATCACAGCAACCGCGCCCTTGAGGTGATTTTCACAAAAATGGCGCTATTTAAATTATCCAAATAAATATATATATATATAACCAACAAAACATACTTTGCTTTGCTGCTAGTGTTCAAATCACGTAACGTCCACAGAAAAACCAAAATTACCATATACAAAACAATTATACGGACTGTATATATATAGAATGTGAGGCGCTAACACTGGGAGAGAATAATCAGTAGTAACGAAAAACTGTACAGTATATACCAGGCCCCGAGCATCTCGGCTTATATGAAGTTGCTTAGATGAAGATGGACCGGAAATATACAGCGAATGCCTGATTCACGCGTCCATAAAATATTAACGAGCGGACACCCGGGTGGAAGGAGATCAGTGGGAAGACCCAGGCTGAGATGGGAGGACGAAGTAAGAAAGGATGCAGTGCAGTTTCTCCGGGTGGCAAATTGGAAGACGGCGGCTCAGAACAGACAGAGTTGGAGGCGAAAGTTGCAGGAGGCCAAAGCTCGATATGGGCTGTAGCGCCATCGGAAAGAGAGAGGCGTGGGTAGCGGTCCATCCTCTCTCACTACCCTGCAAATGGCTGATGGTAGTTGTAGTAGTTATTACGTCCGTAGTTTGTTATATTTTCAACTCATATCAGAATTTAACACGTGATCAAATATTTTTTAAATCAAATATAATATTTGTCGCCAACACGAAGACAACTGAAGACCTTGTTTTAAAACCTTAAATGTCCTAAATATAAAAAAAAATAGGAGTTTTTAAACTAAATACCACGTTTTTAATTTTTCTATAAAAAGTTCAAGTATACCAATAAAATCATTTGTATACTTTAACTGCTCTGTAAAGAAATTGAAATAATATAAATTGTGTATGTATATTTAAAAATTAAATAAAAAACTTAAGTGACATTTGCTGTTTTAGACAATATTTGAACCTTTGTGGTTTTTATTGCACTGCATAGAAAGTGAAAAATTTACAAATTTTGTAAATGTATTTAAATATTAAATAAAATGGTGCAACATTTGCGGTTTTTTGACAATATTTATTTTATTTTATTAACATAAACGGCAAATCTGCCTTTTACAAATATTTATAATATTAACATATTTGGCTTCATATTTTTTTTTTTCAAAAACGTGAATATTAAAAACAAGATTTATAAAAAATATTTAAAAAACACTCCAAAAGTTATACAAGATTTATATTTTTTAAAATAACCTAAAAATTATACAGCATATTCAGTAGAAAGTTTAAATAATAAAACATTCTACAGTAAAACAACAAGAAAATCATAAGTACTGTTTCACGCAGCTAGGCAAAGTGAACTAAAAATTGTATATGAAATGCATGAATAAATAAATATAATTACCATTCACCATCTTTGAAAACGTTCAAAAGGTTTGTTCTATAGGAACAATACCCTACGCTAAATATAGCAGATACGTGGGAATAACTATTGCCGAGTTCATGAAGTCTATTTAATACTGCATTACAAGTATACACTGTCCGTGAATTGTTGCTACAAAGCGGTGGCACCTATCTAGTCATTCTTCCAGGCACCCTGAAGTTAATGAGAGATAACAGTTCAGGGCAATCCCATATTGAATTTACAATTTTGAATAAATTTAAAAGGTCTATAATTTTTCTTCTATCGTTAATTTTTTAAAAATTTAATGTTTTTAGTAAAAAATCGTAATATAAAAATTCATGACTGATTCTAAGTTTAAAATGTATATACCGTAAGAATTTTTTTTGGACTCTTTCAAGAGAATTTTGGTGACAGTTGTAGTAAGGAGTCCATATTGTGGAGTTATACTCTAACTGGCTTCTCACTAATGAAGTATACATCAACTTCAAAGTGCCTATGTTTTTGAATTCCTTAGTCACACGTAACATGAAGCCTAACATTTTTAGAGATTTACTCGTAATATTATTTTTGTGCCTAATAAAGGATAATTTTTTATCAAAACGATACCCAGGTCGCGCACCTCAGAAGTTGAGCCTAATGCATATTACCCATCAAATAATCAAATTAATTTGGGTTTTTTATTCTAAAAAATCTCATTATTTGGCATTTTTTAATATTTAATTGAAGTTTATTGGTGGAGCACTACTGGAACATTTTATTCAAATTACGTTGCAGAGTCACACAATCATTTACGGAATTAATAACTTAAAAAATGTTCATGTCATCGGCAAACAGCAATATTTCCACATCATCAAATACATCCATTATATTATTAACAAAGATGATGAACAGTATTGGGCCCAGATGGGAACCCCGAGGAACACCACTAGTAGCTCAGAAAGATTGGGATAAATATTTGTGTATTTTATGTTTTTTGACAAACTTGTAGGGTCCATAGTCCATAGTCGATAACACACACGTATTAAATTAGTTCACTAGAGTAGACTAATGACCGACGATGCAATGTCATCATTTTCTATTTTTCGTAGCATTATTTTTCTTTTTCATTATAACCTAGCTAAATACTAGTCACTTTATGTTAATGTTAAATTATTCTTAATTTTAATTTGCCATATTTATATTTAGAACATAAGGTTTTCTCACTTCAATTTGTTATATTTTATTTGTCATCTTATATTTGTATGTTTCTTTTTTACTTTTTTGCGGTTTAAAAAAATTTAAAAAGTTTACTTATTTGTTTAGTTTGAATTATTTAGTTGAATTATTTTGTTGAATTAAATACTTATATTTCATATTGTATATTATATAATGAACACTGCTGTGATTATTTCTGTAAAACTTTTTATTGTAAAAGGTTCTTTGAACCGTCGATATATAAATAAATAAACAAATATTGCACATAAAGACGGGATCGTCGCCCTGCAGTACATTCACATCATCCCTACCATAAAGAAATGAACTACAAAGAAATATGGTCTATAAAGAGACCACAGGACGCAGCCAACATCAGTCAGTCAGTTTAGTTCACGTCAGACCAGCTCGACTACATCACACAGTTCCAGCATTAAGTTCATGTGCAGTTACTTCAACCCATCATCTCCGCTACGCTCGTGCTACATAACCAAGTGCTGTATCTTATACACCATGTAATAAATACGCATTAAACACCAACTTCGTGTCTTCTCTGTCAATCTCTAACTGGGGTAGGAACTCCAACCAAATCCTCAAATACCTTTATCCTTTAGACTGTCTGTGATATATCTTTTATTTTATGTTTTTTTCTTTGTGGGCACTATTAATATTTGATGTATTATTTATTTATTTACGAACTTTTTTAATCCATTCAACAATGTTAAATACATTTCTTTATAATACATAAAGGTACGATTAAAATAAAATATCATTTAAGAAAATTAAAGCTGGAAGAAAAAATAAATAAAATTTCTACCTCGAGACAAGATCTGATCTATCTTAGAGATTGTTTAAATCTAGAAAGACCAAGAAATTCCAAATCTTGTCTCGAGTTTACAATGCGACACTATCGGGATATCAGTGCATGCAAGCCATATTTTTTGCTGTCCTGATCAAGAAACAACACATTATTATTTTGCAACCGGCGGATCGGAACATTGAATGCCACTTGATCCAGTAACGATGGTACATCAATTAATCCATTTAGTCAATTAACCGTAAATATGGAGTCAATGTTATTTCTACGTTTTTGTAGACTTGAGATTTTTCACATGACTCTATTTCTCCGTAAGTGTAGTCTCCGCTCTCGAGGCCAATCATCCATGCTACTTTTCTTAGCAGACAATGTTGCACCGATTCGATATGATTTATCCGGCCTACATGGATGGGAGACCAGATCACGGAGGCGGATTCTATAAGAGGACGAAGAGGTGAACAATATAGTGCTTTAAGTGTGAACATACGAGTATTTGTAAAGTCACTGGATGTTCTGCTAACAAAACCTGAGAGTTTTGAGAAATTATTAACCATAGTATCAATCTGTCCATTAAAGGCTATGTAACGTTCATGATATCCTAAATAAATCCAATTAAACATGAATATGGAGTCAATTGCATTTCTACGTTTTCGGAGACTTAAGATTTTTACATTTCCCCTATAGTCTCCCCTCTCAAGGCCAATTATTAATGACAATATTTTGAGTTTGTCCAATTTTTTGTAGACAAGGACTAGATTCAACTCCCTGGGGAGCTGTTTATATTAACATTTCACAACAGAGATGAAAAACATTTAAGAGAAGGTAATATAGAAGTCCAGGCATCTACAGGGCTTATGACATGTCAATGGCTGGTTCAAGTGGCCACTTAGGCCTTGTAGACACCTGGACTTCTATATTACCTTCTATTAAATGTTTTTCATCTCTGTTGTGATATGTTAATATAAACAGCTCCCCAGGGAGTTGAATCCAGTCCTTGTCTACAAAAATTTGGACAAACTCAAAATATTGTTGATAAATCCACCTGGTCCATGAAGAAGTATAGAAATTGAAAAAATAACATTTTCAGGCGTTGCCTAGTAGGTAGATGAAATAATTCAATTACACGAATCTCACCCGCATAAATAAAGGTTTAGCTCTTTAACTTCACAAACATCAACAGATGAAAGAATTGAAGGAATAAAGATGTTCAAATATGGGCAGAATGGTGAATGTTACACAGTGTGTAAAGTGGCAACTTCAACCAGCCATTGACAGGGCATAAGCCCTGTAGATGCCTGGACTTCTAGATTACCTTCTCTTAAATGTTCTTCATCTCGGTTGTAATATATAATTTCAATTATTAATGCTTCTTTTCTTAGCAGACGATGTCGCACCGATTCGATATAATTTATCTGGCCTACTTAGAAGTGAGACCAGACCACGGAAGTTCCTTATAGAAGAGGATGAACAAGTGATCAATGACTTGTAAGAGTGATACATTTTACTCAGCCGTAACCATTCCATCACACCTATTTTCTAACTTTATTATACCCTCTTGCAATATAATATATGAGTAATATAAGATTGACGGCCTCCATGGTGTAGTGGTCAAGACGCTTGACTCACGCACGGAAGAACACAAAAATTAAAATGTGATTTTTCTCAGGCCTGGCTGTTCTGTAATGTAATTCACCACTGTAATTAGGCCTCTTGGCTTCTTGTGGTGCAAAAAAAATAAAAAAATATTGTGTCCTGATTCTATTGAAAGTTGAAATAGTACAGATAAACTATCGCTCGGTGCAATTTCAGAAACTGTTCTCGTATTTAGATTTTTTATTTCTGTATTACATGGACCAGAAAACCCAAAAAGAAATGAGGATTTTCAGTGCATTTTTTTATTTGTAAAAATACTATTTAACTATAGTAGGGCCAATTTAATAAGTCACATTTGACACTTCAAAATTAAGCAACATAACCTTGTAAGGGCGGTAATATAATATTATTTATTTTTTCGAATTTAGAACTGCTCAATTGCTTAACTTTTTTCAATAACGATTACATATTTAATGTAATAATGACAAAAGATTTACTTTCACTAATAAACCATTCTAAACATAATAAACTTTTTCTGTTCTAAACGTCGTTACAATGTTGCATCAGTGAACCCTTTTTCTTTTTAAACACTAGGGATGTTACCCAGAAAAATCGAATGTTGATAGTTTTGTTAAATTATGTACTTATCTTATTTTGTTCCTTAAATTTACGATAGAAAATAATAATGGGACAGGGATTCGACTTATGATTTTAAAAATAAAATTACAGTACCTATAAGTACTTTTTCATAGCACCTGAATTCAATTCTCATATATTATGTTTGAAGTCCGAATCGATTCATTCACTTTAATCGATGTTTTTAAGCAGGTTACCTCACTATGAAGCTAAAACCGACAAATGTCATATGTGACCTATTAAATTGGCCCTACTATAAGCAATTTTTTTATGTATCGTATCATCAGCGCTATTATTTTTTATAGTTTTGTAATTTTGAAATTACTATGTGTGTGACGTCACAAGTTCTCGTCAGTGAGTTCTGCTGATTGGTGAATTGGCTTTCCGCAAACTAGAAATCTATCACAACACTATATCGTGGTTAAATCGGAAGAACTAGTCACGTCGTTCAAAGTCGCACGTTTTTATTCCAACCATTTTTCTTATTAATTTTTTAAAAAATCGTGGTACAATTTAAAGGGCTAATTTTTACCGAGCAATATTTTTATATCCATTTTTCCGTAGCCCTTGGACATTGGCACTCTCAGAGCTGTGTATTTTGCTATTTTTCAATCAGTGGCAACCTACGCTATAGTAAGCTGGGGAGGTTGCACTGCGTCTATCATGAATCCCCTAATAGATTATCAAAAATGGAAACTCAGAGTGATGCGTCGATGTTCTTTTACTTTCTCATTTCAGACATTGTTTCAACTCATAAAAGTTCCAGACGTATGATTTTTTTAAAGAGTCATCGACACATTTCTGGTCATGCGGTTACAAGAGGTTACGAGGTTTTCCTGTGATTTGAATGATATAATACCACAAATACTTACGACTTTTGCTAAGAGAAATTTCTCTTTTGTTGTTCCAAGAGTGTTTAATGTCCTGGATGAACTCATTAAGTTATTTTATAGTTATCCAAAACAAAGACCACTTTCGGGAGAGGTGTACAAGTTTGAAGGGAAGAGACCATTGCAGGAGACTGCTGCGAGATATTTCATATTTATATACTACTAAGTGTGTTGTCTAGATGTTTATTGAAATATATGTATGTTTATGTCATTATTTTCATTTGTAGTATTTTTTGATAATATGCATGCTTCCACTTTCTATTGTTGGTTAGGCCGATTGAAAATGTGTCACAGCGTAAATAAATTCCTATGCCTGTCTCCTTTTCTCTCGCCCACTTGAATCCTGTCCCTTTTGCACCTTTATAGTTCTAATAACTATTGAGTTGATGATTTTGCCACCTGGGGTCAGTGTCCGATTTGACCGCGATCGAAGTGCATGTTCGGTTTGAAGTTTTGCCGCTCGCTCCGCCTTATCGCCGCCTCAGCTAAGTTTGGAGAAAACAAGAAAATCAACTAAAAAGGTCAGTCCATTCACTCCATTTCCTTGCATCCATTTGCGCTGTGACATTTGCATGTATATACCTACTGCCGAGAACCAGCTCACGCATCGCCAATTGTGTTGTATCCCAACTCAACACAGGTCTCATAGAGTTAGGTTAGGAATACGCTATTATTATTATTTTGTTATATATATATATATATATATGTATTTGTATGATTAAAAAAATAAATATAAAAAAATTCATCTCCTGGGTTTATCCTTTAAGGTTCAAATATTTGAAGTACTAACTTTGTGGTTATTCATTTTGTAATCAAAATTAAAATTAAAACATTTTAATATATTAAATTTTTCTACTGACATTTCTTGGTGGAACTGCATGTTAATTATAATAATAAAAATACGTATATAGTTTTTTTCCCCTTTTATTTATAAATTTTTACCAGTGACTAGGTTTCGTCGGGACTGACATCGTCAGACTGGTGGGTCATGATTGGTTGGCGGTGGTCATGATTTACAACCCCTGCTTGGATTTGTATATAACATAGAATTTTGTTTAGTCTCCCCACCAGTATTACGATGTCGGTCACGACAAAACCCGGTCACTGGTAAAAAATTATAAATAAAAGTGGAATAAAACTATATACGTATTTTTATTATTATAATTAAAGCATTTTGTTGTTAACCAATTATTATTTATTTAATTACCGATTAGTTACGAAGCTACGCAATCTTCTACTTATTATAATATTTATAACAAAAAAAACCTTAATTATACCTCGATAAGGTGAAGTTTCGTATCGGAATCGGTAGGTAAGTCGATAAATAAAAAGTGGAGTTTTTATTTTTACTAATTATCCAGTACAGTATGCTGCAACTTGATGTATAGAGTTTCATTTTGACAAAAAGTCCGTACCTAAAGGCTTTTGATACTTGTTTAATTGGTACATTAAAAATGCATGCTATTACAAAAAACCTTTGAATTGAGTTATCAAAATTTTCCAAAAGTTACAAAATTACTCCCGAAATTACCTATATGGAAATTTACAATGGAATATTGTAATCTGCGTTACGAGGTAGGGCAATCTGACTTTTCTCATACAAACATATTCCCGCATTTTCTCCCTGGATCAAGGCACTACAGTCATTTTAAAATAGATATCTACCATAGGCGTGTTTCCATGGTTTTGCTTTGTTGTTTTATTGTTTTTTATTTGAACTAGAACCATCCAAAAACCACGAAAAATCGCCTAGTTTTATCTGCCGTCTTCGGACGTACGGTAATTAATTATGATAAATAATTTGGAAAAACTAAAAAAATACCGACACAGAAAATTTCATTCTGACACACTTTCTTTAAAAAAACAACCAATTCTGTTCAGTTTTGGCGTGTGGAAAACGAGAACGCGAAAAGTCGATTTTGTCGATTTCAGCCATGCAAAATTGGTCCGACGTGCAGTGACAGTGTGACAGTATAACAATGTTCAAATAAACACCATCATAGACACTGTCTATCCTCTAAAATATGTATTTAAAATATTATTTTATTGGTTGGTTGGAAGAAATTGACATTTGGCAATAAGTCCGCCAATGTACAAATAACATTATGTATAAAAAGTTAAATAAAGAAATATTAAAATAAAATAACTATTATTGTATAGTTTTATTTTGTTTGGAATAATTACAGATATTTATTTTTAATAATTATTATTATTTCCTTTAAATTATTATTGATATTTAAATATGTTTATATTCATTAAGAATTAATTATATAGATTTTTTTTTTTGGCAAAATGAACTTATTGATTTTTATTCACGGTTTTGTTTTTTCAAATAATTTATAAGTACCTACTTATAATTGAACTAACAAATCTACGTATTCGTTCTTAAATATTTAAATTAAAAATATTTTATTTATACAGGAGATGACTTTTTTATCCTTTGCTGATCTGATGCCTTTTTTAAATGACATATTTGAGCAGAAAAAATGACCTATGGGCTTAGTAAATATGTGAGGCTATTCAATATATGAATATAACAACAAAAAAAAACATTAAAAAACGGGGAACAGGAAACTAAAATGACAAAAACAGACTTCAAATAAAATATTAAAGTTAGTATATGACCTCCCTTATTTAGTTAAAAAATTATCCTTATTTAGATTGAAAGAGTTTTTTAGTTGCTGCCAACAGCAACTAAAGAACTTTTTCAACAAACCAAATTATTTGATGTAACTGAACTTGTTCTTTTCAACTAGAATCCGTTTATTCCGAATAATTCTAATTTATAAATAAATTTGCCACTGATTTCATTGTAGACAAAGAACAAAAACTTGATAAAAATATAATGAAGACGAACGCAGTACGAGAATATTGGAACAATATCACATACAACATTCTAAAACGAGGCAAGGACAGTTGAGACCAATAAACCAGGGACGGAAAGTATACAATTAACTACCAGATAAATTTTTTAAAAAGACTCAAAAAAACCTTCACAAAAGATCTAAATTTGTTGCAACAGAAATGGAAAATATTTTGAGAAGGGAGTACGGAAGTCTAAGCATTTACAGGGCTTATGACCTTTTGAATGGTTTATTTTATTTTATTTTATTGAAATAAACGGCACTTAGTGCCTTTTACATATTAGTTACAAATACAATTAAATAAACATACATGTAAGCATAAGTAATACAGAGCATTTAAAACAATATTATTAATCAAGAAAGTCTAAGAAATATAAACTATATAAAAGAATAAAATATTACCAGTTATAGAATTATCGATAAAAAAAGATAATTTGGTATTTGAAATACTTTGAACCAGTGAAAAAAAAACTAAGAAAACTATTTTGAATAACATTTAAAATGTATATATATATTTGTATTATTATTGAAAACTAATATTTAGGTAAATAGTATATGTTTATGGATAAAAATATATAATGATGTAAAAAAATTATAAAGAGAAATATTTTTTACTTATAAATTAATTCAAGAAAAGAAACGAAAAAAGAAAAAAAAACACTAATAAAGAAGTTTAAAACAAATTTTTAACAATAGTAACAAATAGTTACCTAGAACTATTACCAATGAAATAAAGAAGAAGAGCCGTTCTATATGTACTAAATTTCATGTAAAATGAGTCACCAATGTCCTGGTACCTATTGCCTAGAGAGTGAAGTCAATTGTCTATTTATGTGGCCACTTCTGAAAAACGTTCACCATTCTGCCTATGTTTAAACATCCACATTTCCTCAACTCTTCCATCTGTCGACTTTTAAGAAATAAAATTCATTTGGGCGAGATTCTTCCATATCCAGGTGAATCAATTGACATATTGTAATCTGGTCCCCTCATTATGCTGTTCATATCAAGCGCCTTGAATCAGTTCAACTTCGTTTTATAAGAAAAATTGCATGGAAGATGGGATTGGAAAGAGGAGACTATTCATATTCTGATATGGAGAGGTTTTTAAGCATATCAAGTCTTGAAAAACGCAGATGCATTGCAGATATAATCTGCATGTATAAAATTATGAACTGTCTCATTGATGCCCCTGAAATTTTGCAAAAGATTCTTTTTAACGTTCCCACCTAACTAAGAAATACTAAGAAATAATGAAATGCTTTTCCTCGGTCACTACAGGACCAATTATGGTGCACAGTCGCCTTTGCCCAGAATGATCAGGCGGGTGAACGATCATCAAGATCTTGATTATTATGGTGTAAGGATGTCTTTCTTTACAAATCAGCTAAAGAATCTGTATAGTTAGCCTATGCTTTTTACTTAATCTAAAAAATCTATCATCTGTCTTTGCTGCTTATTTCTGTTCCTTATATTTTTTTATTCCTTTGTAAAAATTTCTTTTAATTGTAATGTTTATAATGGACTTTGTCCGTAAATAAATAAATAAATAAATAAATATGTACTAGGCAACGCCTGAAAACAATTTTTCTATAAATTATAAAAGATTTCTTATGAAGTGAATGCCAATTCAATCAATAGTAAATTTATTTGTATGTTCAGGCGTTGCCTAGTACTTAGTACAGAGATATACATTACAAACAATTAATAACTTATCCCTTACTCTATGAGGCCAATATAATTCAGCTAGATGAATCTCACCCGTATCAATAAAGGTTATGTTCTTTTACATCAAAAAAATAAATAGATAAAAAAGTTGATGAATTGTCGATATTTAAACATGGAAAAAATACACAGTCTGTTAAGTGGCACTTAAACCAGCCAACGACAAGCCTCCACAATTATAACACATCCAATACATCCACATTCCCGTCTCCAAAATATTTTTCCTTTCAGTTGTAATAAATTTCAGTTGTATAATTATAAAATGTATAGATGTAAAAAAGAAAAATAATAACAACCCTTTCGTAAAAAAAACCCTGTAAATCTATAGACTTACTTATTCCCATTTCAAAAATGTCCTTCATGTCTGTTGTAACATATTTCAATATCTTTTTTATTTGAGAAAAAAATTGTCTGTAATTAAATAAACGTTTTTGATGACCCTGTCTATAGCGTTCATAATGGCCTCTAGTAATTTACCTGTCATTCAAATATCAAGCGGGTTTTCCCTTTTTTTGTTATTGTTTTTATTAACAGCCGATATCTCTTAAGATTTAACATAGAGGCTGATTTCACACCGGTCATATAAATCCACAAGATACGGTAAAATTAGGGTGGATTTATTTCAATAACACTGTTTTTTTATCAATAATTTTTTACCGTTCTTAGAAAAATCGTACCGTAAGGATTTAACCTTTCTTTTAAAATTCATTCTTATTTTACTATATAGGTATACACCGTATATTTTTTACCAAATAAAATAAAATAAAAATGATTTGAAAAATAAATAGCGCAATTTCAATCACTATTATATTAGCAGCCGTACATGGTATAAAAGAAACTTAATTATATGGTAAGTACGTGAGTAGAAAGTTTTAAAATTTATCATTCTGAATCCACACTACGCGATAACATTAGGGTGGATTGATTTTTTTGTATATATTTTTTTTTTATTTGCTGGCTACTCTTGAGTAAAAGTTCTCTCGAAACCGAGCGAAGGTTAGTCGACTTCATGGTTTACTGGTTAGTACGTTTGCATGCCATCACATGAATAAAAATATTTTTAAACAAATAAAACAACAATGAAAATCAATCCACCCTATGTAATTTTATCGAGCCGTATGGCTTTTTACGATCGTCTAAAATGGGTCAAATAACGAATATGTTATATTTAATAATAGCCAACAGGTTTTGGAAAAATCAACATTTAGACTAACATTATGAGAAACTTTATTTGCGATTTCGATTTTATATAGGCACCTACTTTCGCGTACATACTTGTGTATAGAGTTTTAAAATGTTACTATACCGCTATACGATATTATCACAAACTGTGAATATTGAAATGAGCATTCTCTTCATTTAAATATTACCTTTTGTAATCGTTTGAAAACTCAACAATAGATAAAAACATGTGAAACAGATTTAGAAAAAAATAATAGTTTTTTCCAAAATCAACATGGATATTTTGCAGAAATGTTTTCATGCATAACTTTAAAAATTAAATTGTTAAAAAATATGTTACCTCAAAAACGCGACATGTTCGACCTTGATAATTGTGACGTCAAGATTCATCTCGACGTTCTATTTAAATTTAAACGGTCACAAACAAAGTTCAAATTTTACCCGAGCCGTGACGTATTAGGGCCGCGGCCAATGCAATGGACCGTTTTCGGAGGAATTCAACAATATATATCTAAAAAAACTTTTTTAATTCTATGAAATACTCGACAGTACTTCGTAGACCGTTATTAATTAAAAATTGAAAAAAAATGTGTTTTTAGTCTATTTAATACTGTCATGAAATTCACTTGTCAACAAAACACTGTTTAACAATGTTTGATCATGTCCAAATGCTTGCAGACTGGCTGGATTTCCTCCCTAGGGAGTTGTTCATATTTGAATTTATTTCAACAGAGAGGGAAAAATCTTCTGAGGAGGGAATGAATGATGATGCTGAATCTCACCCACGTGATAAAGGTTTCAGCTCTTTTACTTCACAAAAGTCAACAGATGGAAGAGTTTAGGAAATGTGGATGTTCAAACATGGGCAGAATGGTGAATGTTACACAGTGTGTAAAGTGGCCACTTAAACCAGCCAATGACAGGTCATAAGCCCTGTAAATGCCTAGACTTCCATATTCCCTTCTCAGAAATTTTTTCCCTCTCTGTTGAAATAAATTCAAAACACTGTTTTACTATTGAAAATCTTCTCCGCACACCCGGATCCGTTAAAGATATCTTGTCCTGTTTTTAGATGTGTACAATATTGCAAAAACAAATATTATGTACGGAAAATTACTTTTTTTACATTTATCTCTTTCTTTCATCGTCACTGCAATTGAGTGCATCTCAGTTTACAAGTAGTATATTTGTATGGCTAATTATTATATTTATCATCCAATATTATGTTTTACACGATACAATTGAAGTTCATATCGGACCAGTGTCTTGATCGTACGTGTTGAAAATAGACAAGATAAACGGAACAGGAAAAAAATAGCAAAAAACTATACTACTTCGTTTTATGTTTTGGAAAATAAAACCAAATTAGCATATTATGTGTTTTGTAAGTATTTAAGTGCGAGGTAAACAACCACAAGCATATACCGTCAACGTCCTATGTATTATTTAATTTATGTTGATTCTTTTCAACGCATAATAATGTATGCAAAGAAACATAATACTGATTATAAAGAAGTCACCTTAATATGTTATTAATTTAATTAAAGGAAAATTCGCGGGAAAAATAAAACAAGTAAAAACATTATCTGTACACATTCTACATCCGCTCTCTAGTTGGAGCAAATTGGGTCTACACTGAAGATGGACGTTTTGTTCGGTTATTTAACCCTTCAATGCCCAATTTATGTATGTTTTTTTATACAAATACTGGGAAAATAATGAACAAAAAAGTTTTTTTTCAGTTTTAATTTTTATATTATAGTTTGTTTTAATAATATGCTACATTGAGCAATAAAATGTTAAAAAATACAAGAATGTAAGGAACACAAGAAATAACGATTCTTATGAACATCTTTTTATATAATGCCCTGTCTGCGTAATCTTTAAGTGTAAAAGCGCACTACAATTAGTGATATGAATCATAAACGTAAAAACGCATAGTAATTAAAGTTGCGGAAAAAATTATAACTTCGAATCTTTAAAAAAAAAAAACAAAGAAATCACAGAAAAAATTACGTTTTTGACAGAATACGTGCAACTGTTTTTTTGTTTCAAATTTTATCTATTAACTTTACCCTGGTGGAGATTTTTAAATATAAATTATAATGGATAGTATGTATACAATATAATAAACTAATTGCAGAGTGATAAATATATTTTAAATCACTTTTATAGACCGATTATCGGTATACAGCAGATCGTCTACATTGGGTATTGTAGGAATAATAGGAGTAGCAGAAACAGTTGATGTTTCACAAATTTAATTGTTTTATTAAACGGTTTCTGCATTACAGTTTAGGGAAGCGTAGGAGAAAAATTATACAAGTTTGTTTGCAGAAATAAATTATTATTTGAAATTGGGCTACTTTACGCACCCAGTGCTGCATAGGGCAATGCATTAGTAAAACAAATGCAAAGCAGTTCGATCAACTGATATGATCAACTTATGCTTCTGATGCCAGTCCACGAACAATCAAATATTTCAGTTGAAAAAACCCTCCAAATCAATATTTCATATCATCTGTATATATCGAGACGGTATACTTAAATTCTGGACGGTCTATATCGTACCTCAGTATGTTCTACCTACTTGCCATATCGACAATAATAATTAGCTTTTTTTTTTTACTAGACACTATTTCATCGTCATCATCATTCTCTTTCCGCACCTAATGGTCCATAGGGCACTGCACTGGTACACCAATCGCAGCGTATCTTGATCATTTTTGTTACATTAAGTTAAGTTGATCAGTCTTACGCTTCAGGTCCAGGAACTATAAAATATTCTAGTGTGAAAGCACCCTTTTAAATATATATTTCATATCATGGTAGGCAAACGCGCTGACCTTTATAGACCTTTATTACTTAAAAATGTATTTAAAAAAACTGATATTTCCCTATTGTAAATTAACCTAGGTTTATCCTAACAAACAAGACTGAGACGGGTTGTAGTTCCGTGGTAGCGCGAGGACTCTAGATCAGGTCCGACTTACAAATCCAACTGTATCACTATTTGTCTTCCGTCTTCTAACTCGATTATTGACGACTCAAAGCAAACGACCATAAAATTTTAATATATTAGTTAAGTAAACCGACACAAATATATTTTTCGCCATGTCCAGGCGGATGAACAATACAGTTTTATTCATCTTTCCATAAATAAAGTTACAAAACAGCACTCAAAAAATGTTTATATGTTTCAAATTAATAAATAAAAACTGAAAATAGCCAAATGTACTTTCTTTCCCCATATGCAAGTATTGCATAAGCAAGTTGTTCTAAATTGTGCATCGAAAATTCAAAAACTAAAATTTAAAAAAAATATAATTAATTGATAATTTGCAAAATAAATAGTGCCACTTTCAAATAATGTATTATTGGCAGCTGCCGCGGTTTTTTTAAAAATAGCTAAAAGTAGGTGAGTGGAAAGTTATTAAGATGTTTTATTCATTAGCCTATTCAACACGTATCGGCCAAATCCACACTACATGATAGCATTAAGTTGGATTGATTTTTTTAAAATAGTGTTTATTTATTTATTGAATTTATACATGATTATTATAAAAACCTTGCCAAAGAAAATCGAGTGGATATTACTCGACCTTATGGTGTACAGGTCAGTGCGTTTACCTTCCATTTAATTAATAAAAATAATAATATAATTATGGGCTATCTGACCGCAAACAACGGAGTTGAACAACTCCAGGCTGCCCACTCTAACAAATGATATTCCTTTTTTGACAAAAAAAAATGTTTTGCGTTCTAATGACTTAACCAAATATTAAAAATTACATGGCCATTGACGAGTTTTATATAAGTCACTATTTAAAAATTGGAATCAAGTTATGGTAAAGCGGAGTTTGAACCTCGAACCTCTGATCCATAAGCCCGCGAAACTAGCCACAGGACTACAACCCGATTCATTTTATTCCAATTTTGATTATTTATTTTTGTTTTATTTTATTTAAAGTTTCACCAGCGCCAGCGGATATTTTTTTTAAATATTATAATTCTAATACTTCATTAATAAAATGTTTCACGGGTTCTGTGAAATTCAGATTGTTTTAATGTTTTTAAAAAAAATATTTTTGTATGTATTTCAATTCAATTCAATTCATTTTTTTAAATAACATACATATTTCAAACTAAAATTCCAGACCAACATATTATAAAAAGACAAAAATAACATAAAGAGACTAGTGTCAAAATAGTAGGAGAATTCTGCTCCGGAAAACCCCCTCTGATACGTGAAACAGATCAACATCTAGAACGATGTTGTTCAGCATAGCGGTAGCCCTTCCAACTGGCAAAACCATCGGCAGGTTGTTCCTGTATATCGGAATATGAAACACTCTATACTGACGCTGTCTTAGGTAATTATCAGGAACATACAAACCATTGTTCATCATTAATCTCAGAATTATCGACCATACCTCGCAACAACCGATAAAAATGTGTGGTCAAATACACATTCCTTCTAGTCTCTAAACACAAGGATAATACTCGCACTCTCTCATGTAGACATGTCTCAGAAACTTCTTTTGGATTATCTTTATCATAAGAGAGTACTTAATTTTTTGTGGCCCCCAAATCATCGAGCCACTCTTGAGTCTACTTCGCACCGAGGAGTTGTAAAGTACGCGGGTATTTTCGAGAACTAATATTAAAATAAAAATAGTCCCAAATAACAATAATAAACAGGCAAAAAATATTCTTGGATAAAAACAATATAAAACCTACGTTTATTAAAAATACCTGGACAACAATTATATAGTTCATGAAAATTATAAAATCAATTTTAAACTTTGAATGCGTTTATCTCAAAACAGGAGTTTCGTCCTTACGACAAGATAGAAGTGGGACGACGATATACATCAAACTTTTATTTTAATACAAGATTTTAGTTTGTAATGAATTAAAATTTTATATGTTAGTGAATATTTTCATTAAAATTAATACGCAACCCTTATTACAAAAATTCCTTGTAAATATTGATTGAACACTCATCATATCCGAAACATATTTTAACTCGAAAAACCTCCGCTACAAAATAATTACAATGCAATAAATACCAATCTGGGTAGATTAAAAACGGTTTTGTAATTTTATAATTTTATCATGCTGAGTGATTTTTACCGTTATTAAATAGGGGCTTATAATATCTGTATTGGAAAAACGCATTCAGGGAAGTTATTCGTAATGAAGAGACTACCGGCAACGGTTAATAAAATATAATATTCAATATAGGCACAGTGCGTTCGAATGTTTTAAGCCTACAATTTAAATATTTTAAGCTTATATTTGTGTCTGTCGGCCAACCAAGTAAACGCATACCTCGTTTATGTTATTAGGCTTACTAGAATATTATATTTGTAAACATCCCGCCACGCACACATAAACAAATGTTTATTAAATAAATTTGTGAACTGTACATGTTTATATTTTGTTTTAATAAATTGATAACGATTTATGTACCTTATAGGATAAACCACGGTAGTCACATTGAACTCAATATTCAGGGAACAAAACTTTGTTATTGACTTTGCGATTTTCAAATCATTATAACTTTTTAACCAAATGATTCAATCTATAAAAATCTTTCAATAAACAATCATTATAATGTTGATAATATTACTGCCTACTGAAATAGCGTATCTGGACTATTGATGTTTTTTGCATTAAAATAAAGTGAACTTAAGATTTTAATTCAACTTAAAAAGCCAAAGGGGACTTTGGTGTTTTATTAAGGTATGAAAAAGCTTATTGCGATAATTTCAGCATATTTAATTTAAAACCGACAAAAAGTGGACTCGCGTGTTTTATCCACTAAGGTACAGAGTTATTTAACAAAGGATCCCAAATATGCACTATTTAATGATTAACAGCAACCTACCTCAACCAAAGAATATGTACATATGTGACATGATTTTAGATTTGTATTTATGTACTCGTATTTATTATGTAATCGACAAATCTCATCAAACCTGTGGATCATCTGTCCGAAACTTGATTCGCATTTCCGAATTGTAAGTTATTTACAATTCGTATTGAAAATGGGCCCAAAATTGAAATGTTTAAGTAAATCGTAAAAACGCAAATATATCATCAAAAAAAGTATATGCCATTGAAAAGCACTGAAGCGTAACACTACGATCTTGTCTATATGTAATGGATAAACCGCCAACAAGTTTTGTGACGCAATTAATAGAAAAAAAAACATTAAATATGCTTATTACTAAAAAGTTGATTTGCCCCCACTATGATTTTTAAATTATTGCTTGACGTCACTCGTAGTCTTTTTTTTCAAGTGGCGAACTAAAATTAAGAATAATGACGACATATTTTTAGTGTTTTTTTTTCTGTGCCCGAGGAAATAAAAAATACAGTTTTGTGTGTGAAATAGAACCGAAATCCTGAACGAGTGTTTTTGACAATATGACTACTATTAGGTAAAAATTCTGCCTCGGGTAGTAGGTTAGATAGGTTCAACAGAAAGTGTTTGCTTATTGGGGGGAGGTTTTACACACATTCCCTGAATGCAATATTTCGCTTTCGTTGGTTTGACACCTGAAGCGTTAGACGGATAACATTACCATCCTGTAACACAGCATGTACTGGTCGATTAATTAGAACTAGTGCGTTCGCAAAACCTACAAAAACGCATTTTAAATCTACGGTATGTTAATTTAAAAAAAGATTGTATTTAATTTAAAACAAATGTGCTAGCTTTTTATCCTAACCCGTGTTGGATAAGAGGATTGTGTATATGAAAAAAATACAATGAGTTAAGAAAATTTAATTTATTAACTTATTTTTACACAAGTATATTTTTTATTGATAATAATATTTTGTCTTCATCATTTTTTATGAACTAAATAATAAAACGGCTGGTTTTCTGCTACCATTTTAGGCAGAATTTTTTTTTATGATATGTGTGCCCTACTTTAAGATTTAAATAAATAAATAAATAAATATGTGATTTTTTTAAACTGATTGTTTTTGTTTTTGCTGTAATACAAAAGGGATTTCAAAACACATAGCACATTTGACTAAAATTGAATATTAAGTTTATTTAAATTAATATTCTGTACATTCAAAGTGTTTGTGTAAGTTTTCCGAACGCACTAGCACTAGATAATCGACCCATACACGATTAAATTAAATGAAAATAAAATAATAATTTGTAAACCAGTGTTTTTAACCTACATTGAATATATATTTTTACCATTAAGAATCGCAGCAAAATTCCGATGAACGCAGAAGCATCCTGTGTATATTTTATTACCATATAATTAGCAACTAACAAAGCAATATTAGTCTATGTCACGCTCATAAGTGCGCCTGAGCGCGAGAGACAGAGATTATTTGAGAAATGCGTAAGCCGTGCGATGTCATACCATACGCTTATTCACAAATACTACACAATGCGTTTGTGCAAGTTTTGCAAACGTGCCAGCTATATATAATCGACCAGTACTTTTCCAATGCAGCGCCCTGTGCGGATTCCGGTTTAATGATAATTGATGTGGATGCATGTAATTTTTTAAAAAGCTGTATTTAATTATTTTTTCGTACATTTAAAAGAAGTTACGCTGTGTAATCAAATTTTCGCATTGATAATATAACCTAAAAAAAGGTTCCGCTGGCAACTTCTTTATTTATTTTAATTTGTTGGCCTCGTGGTGTAATGGTTAGCGTGTTTGCCTACCGTGCAAGTGGTTTCGGGTTCGATTCCTGACATGGTCGATAAGAAATATCATTTAAAGGGGTGTTTTTACACTAAAATATTTCAAGGTCCCTGGACTGGTACCAGAAGCATAAGACTAATTATCTTACCTTCATGTAACAGAGATGATCAAGATACGCTGTGATTCCAATGTTGTGCCCTATGCACCATTAGGTGTGGAAAGGAAATGATAATGTTTTTTTTCAAATTTTGGAGTTCAATTAATTTGTCTTTAATATGGGTTTATATATATGTATGTTAATATATGTATGTGAATATATGTATGTGTATATACATAAGTATGTGTACATTGCTTATATCAAAATTTGTTTTGTGTACATCTTCACCTTTATTCCCTATTCGCACCTAATGGTGCATAGGACACTGCATTGGTACATTAATCGCCGTGAATCTCGATCATTTTTGTTAGATGAAGGAAAGATGGTCAGTCTTACGCTCCAGGGACTATAAAATATTCTAGTGTTAAAACACCGTTTTAAATAAATATTTTTCATCAACCATGTCGGGAATCGAACCCGAGACCTCTTTTATGGCAGGCAAATACGCTGACCACTACACCACAAGGCCGACTCTGTGTACATAATATATCATATTATTCTGAATAAATAATACGGATTTATAATTTCCCATTCCGAGAGCAGCCTTTTGATACTTGACGGCAAGTATATCAAATTAAAAGTTTCTAGATATTATAACTTCATATTTGCGTATTTTCAGCTGCATGATGCTAAGGACGATCGGCGAAACACGATCAGGTATCTGATTGGTCTGATGCGCAGATCTTGTCGGTATCATGATCATTATTGCAATTTCCTTGCTCATGGTGAAAATGAACAGAATTTAATACAAGTTAACACCGTTCGCGCTACCATTCGTGTAATGAGGAAGTTCAGCGCTACGGGAAATTGGATGGTTTTATCTACGGGGAAGTATCTCGGAAACGTATTGAAAAAAATATTTTTAAAGAAATTTTAAGGAATAACTCGTTTATTGACAAAAAAATGTTTTTTAGTATTAGCGAAACCGATTAAATGACCCTTGGTCTTCAAAACGATTTTCAGATATGAGGTGGAAATGCTCGCACTGGAATTTCCCTGTCCGCTCCCAGTGGTGCATAGAGCACCGCATTAGTACTTAAACTGCACCGTATCTAGGTAAATTGATACACGAAAACGAGATGAGTAGACCTCATATCTAAATAATGATAAAAATAACATTTTTTAAATAATTTAATGTAGATGTTGTTGGAAATCAAACCTAAGCCTCAGTTTACAAATGCGCTTCTCGTTACACCACGAGGCGGAGTTATAAAGAAACCATTATTCAGGGTTCAGTTTCTATTTCATAAAGATAATTGTATTTATTATTCCGCCCGGAGGCTTTTTAGTAAATATATTAATGGAGAATCAATAAAATAATTATAAATTATTATTTATCATTTATAACCGCCACCGTTTATATAATATATCGTGGTCATACAAGAAAAATTGAAAAAAGTAAAAAAATCAATAATGTTCAGGGGAGCCATTTTAGTGTTTTTCTAGAGTTCAATTGCTTCTTAAAGATCAGATTTTTCAAGTAGGGGGTTGGTAATTTTACATTATATTTACAGTATTTTTAGCTTTGTTGTAAAGTATAAACGTAGTAAAAAAAATACCACTTTTATAAAAAAAAAACTTCGTCAATTTTACCTGTAAAATTTTTCATGAAATTTTGCAAATAATCAGTTTGTTTCGTTCATTGAGGGAGGTGGTATTTTTTTTTCTTAAACTATAAATTATGTGTTTGGAATTTTTCGTTTCAATCATCCATTTTTCAATAAATATAAAGGTTAAATGAACACAGAAATACAAAAAAATAAAGAGAACAAATAATTAAGAAGTGATACATAATAATCTAAAGAATAAATTTTATTAATTTACTTTTTATGAAAAAAAATCGTATCTGTCAAATACGAAACGTATACTAACTTACTAACTACTGAATAGTTACTCTGACTAACTCTTTACTGGTGACATCTACCTACAAATAAAATTGACTAACTGTTACTTGGTCGATTCTTTGGATCTTAAATTTACTAATAAAAGTGACTATGTGTGCTGGTCAGTTTTACTTGTCAAAAATCTGTGAGCTTCTATCAAATGGTCACATATTTTAAAAACTAAATTTTTTTGGGAGTGTCGGATCGACTTGGCATTTTTATCAGTCAAGCATTATGTCAAAAAGTCAATAATCTCAATTTCGTTATTTTTGCAACTGGTCACATTTACTTGTATAACCACGATATATAAGATACGAAACCCCAGAAATAAATATAAAAGTTGACAAAGCGCACCCAGCGCCAGCGCCAGCCTGTTCTCAGTGAAAGATGAAACTAGTAGTTTATTCAAGCTTATTTTTCCACACAAAAATGTAATAATATAGTGTATTGAACATCTTAATACTCAAATGCTTTTATTTCCTCCTTAAGTATGCTCGCAGATTACATATATTATTTGCAGATTCTTTATTTGGAAAATTGTTTTTCGAACATTATTTATTTGTTTATTTATTTTACAAAATCATACAGTCAACAATGAGTAAATTAAATAATAAAGATAAGGTTTAAAGATAGACCAGCGATGTTTCTAAATAAATATCATACATATTAAATTATGGTACATAATAATTAGTTTGTACGTAATTTCCATGATCTCAATTTTCCTTTGATATGATACAGGTGACATACATACATATGACCAGAAGCGAATCCTCTATATAAGCAATTATGCGTAGCTAACCATTAATTTTGACTACTGATAATACTGTTTTATAGTAACTATATTTATGGAAAAATAAGTGAAATAATTGTTATTCTTTTTATAAATGACATTTTTTCAAAACAATTATAAAATTCCCTACCATCAAACATTAAACCGGCTTTCTACACAACTAACAATATAGGAACATTGTTAAAAAATCACAAAGTCCATAAATATAATAAATCTGGAATATACCAATTAAATTGTAATTATTGCGATTCTATCTACATTGGAAAAACTAAAAGAAACTTTAATATTAGAGTAAAAGAACACTTTAGATGCTTAAGTAATAATAATTTTTCTGAATTCGCAAATCATCTGATAGAAAATAATCATAACTTCAATAAAGACACTGGATTAAAAGTACTTCATGTTGAAAATAAAATTTTAAAATTAGACAACTTAGAAATCTTAGAAATTAAAAAAACGATTCATAATAAGAAAACAATAATTAATAACCAAATAAATAATATTTCTTTAAGTCCTCTCCTGGCTTACTTCGAAAATAATGATATCAGATTACCACCCGTGTAAGAAAAAAAACACATGATTTATTGGATCCACGTGTAGTATTTAGTGAACATGATAGAAATAAAATAAAAAGGAATCAATTCATTAGTTACATAAACCTTGACAAAGAAGCTTGTTTGCTTTGAAACCGGTCGGTGAACAATAAAAATTAGTGTTTAAAAACAAAGTTGTTTTATTTATTATATTATAATAAATAACCACAAAGTTAGTGCTTCAAATATAAACTTTACATGAAATAATTGTTATTTACTATTAATCACCGCTCCTCTAAAAAAAAAAAAATGATTAAACCAGCCCGTTCCCAGTGAACGAAGAAACTAGCCGATTATTCCAGCTTGTTTCTATGTACAAAAAAGTACGCTATAATTAGAGTAATAACCTAATAGAGTCGCCTATACGGAGAAAAACATCATATTATTATTGACCACGAAGTTAGCTACATATTACAACGCTTTTGTTCTCTGCAATAGAAAGCAATAGGGCGTCTACATAATTATTACTCTGAGACGCTAATATTTTCATCTTAAACCCAGTTTCAGTATTTTTGTACTAAAACAATCTTGTAAATTTCAAATATTATTTGTAGATCCTCTATTTAGATACTTGTATTTTAAAATTCATTCTATTATCTATATGTGTGTGTGTAAAACTTGTATATTCGTACAGTGCTTCATAACTTTTAAAAAGTCTTCGCTACCATTCGCTATTGAAGTAAGCACTGTTTGTCCCTGAACAAAAGTAAGTTTGGGACTTTAAGAGTATTACAGTTAGGCTGACGATATGACATAGAACACGTGGCACTCGACGTGGACATTTTTGGCATTATTCATTTCTAGGAATCGAGCAATTTTCGGTGTTGACATTTTAATAATAATAGAAATATACCTACTGAATCTCATTGTGGTATTTTTTATGAATGTTTGTCTTATTGAAGTATAATCATATAAAGCAACATACCTATATTGCGAAATAAATCATATGTTGTTTAAGTTGATTTGTTAGATTATTGATAATAATCTTCTGTTGTTAACAGCAGTAGAAAAATGATGATACGAGTACATAATAAAAAATCGTTAATTATTATAATTATAATTATTGTTTGAGTAGATTTAATTTTATTTTATTTGGGAAACCAACAGTTCAACATACATATTTGAAAGATATTGTTAATAATCAGCTGAAGCAGAGAGATGATGTTTCGCCAATTTTTAGAAACTAAACTGGGCAGCGTCAAATTGCATTTCTGCATTCTTTCCGTGCGTCTTAAACGTATGTAGATTCCATCTATATGTAGAAATTTATGAACGTTTTTTTCTAGTTTACATATTTAAAAAAAAACACAGTTCACCACTGCCAAATTATCGTCATCATTCGTTTTGTCTCCATAATAGTCATATTTTTTTTAAACAGTGTTAATTATACATCTTAGATTGAAAATTTAGGCAAAAAATGTTATGTTAAATATTACTTAAAATAAAATAACTTCGAGGGATTCCGTGACTTACTTATCCAACGCGAATCTGTTTTTTGTACCGCTTGTCAAAAACTTGCTAGCCCTCTTTTGCCAATGCATAGTTCTTATTACAACTTCGAATACTGACAATCTTGCACTTATGAAATTGTATTATAACATATTTGGCTTGATGTCTTGCTCGCTCCGCCAGCGCTGCTTCAGAAATCTTTTAAAACCCTATTAAGGTCGATTAAACTATAATTATAAATACACTTGATCACATTATTTTGTTTCCTGAATAGTTTGAATAACTATGAAGTTACAAATAATTGATATCTTAGACTTTTAGATTTAACTTATAATCGAATTACCGGTCAAGTTCACAACGTAGTAATGTGGTGTTATGGTATTTTGATTATGTATTGGTAAAGAATTAAGAGACACTATTATACTCGCGAGGCCTCGGACCCATTTCATACGGATCTTACAAATCCACAAGACACAGTGAGATTAGGGTGGATTGATATTTATTGCATTTTTTTATGGGTTGATTTTTTTTTCATTTATATGTACATTTTGTTAACATTAAATTTTTAGTATCCAAAATAGATTCCTTAAAATTTAATATTTTATTCTAAAAGATACACAATTATCTACTGTAAAAAGTTCGGGATAAGGTGGGTCTCGTGTGTTTTTTAATTTTTTTATTTAGTGGCTACTTAATCAATATATTTATTTATTTAGCAGCTACTCTTAGGTAAAAAAAACCTGCGAAAGGAAATCGACTGGAAATTAGACGGTCTCGTGATGTACTGGTTGGTGCGATTGCCTGACATCAAATAAATAAAAATGAAATAATTGTAATACAATGAAAATGTTTTATAGCCGTGTGGATTTTTACACTTTTCTGAAATAGGTTTGAATATTTAGCAACGTGATGTTATTAACATTGTCAGATCCATGCGAATATTGCAAATTCGTTATTTTTGTAAAATTAGTTTTTTGTGACAGACAGAAATTAACAAACAAAACAACCTTCTCGCTGTTTTCTGTAGGGGTAAGCAGAGGATAGACCGCCATATCGCTCTGTCATGTACATGCATACCTCGATTCCTCATACATATTATTCAAACATTTGACATGTCCATCTTCGAGCATTTGTTGGATGTGTTGCCATACCTTTCTCGGCTATTCTCGTTTTCTGCATCCATCAACCACTCCATTCGCTCTTCATGCCCAAACCAACGCAAAACTCCTTGAACTTTCTTGATTTTGTCGATATCGCTTATCTCAGCCTTACATAATGCACGGATCTAGACGTTTGTGCACCTTTTGTACATTGTTAAACTACTGGGAGTCATCCTTAATTCTGACCTTTCTCTTGACGCTCAAATTAGTAGAACGATTAGTTTATGCTTTTACCAGCTGAGACAGATTAAATGCATACGCAAAAATTTGCCAGTTGATGCCGCCCGTCAATTAATAAATGCGCTTGTAGTGTCTAGAGTCGATTATTGTAATGGTATCTACGCAGGTCTACCGATGAATAAAATGACTCACCTACAGGCTGTATTAAATGCCGCAGCGAGACTTATTTTTGGAATCTCTAAATTCAGTCATATCACTCCACTACTTTGGGAATTGCACTGGCTACGTTTTCCACGGAAGGTGGAATACAAACTCTGTTGGCTTATGTATAAGTCACTGCACAACTCTGCTCCAGAATATCTAAGGGAACTCTGCATTCCAGATGAACTAGCTGACAGACGTCTTACGCTTAGATCACCTACATCTACGTCGAAAGGAAAAGTTATTATACCTCTACGCAAACAGCGCACTAAATTCGGCGAACGTGCATTTGCGGTCGCAGGCCCTACGGCATGGAATGCTCTCCCATCAGAAATCTGAAACTGTGAGAGTGAAGTGATGTTTCGGAAGAAACTTAAAACCCACTTGTTCTCTAAATCATTTGAATAAATTCTTAGCATGTGGTGGAAAAGTAGTATGAAAAAGTACATTATTTTTCTTAAATTAAAAAGTTCAAGTTAAAATTGAATTTATGTCTTTATATAATCACTTTGTAAAGCGTATTATATTACGAAAATGGCGCTATATAAGTTATCCATCATTATTATTATTATTATACTACCACGCATTCACCCGAGAGATTTCGACATATAGCCTACTTTCATTATTATTCTTTAAATTCTAAACATAAGGGTAGGCCCAGGGCTCCATTTAAAATCATAATATGTATCTAGATAAGAATATGCACATCATGGCTAAATGCATGATTCCATAATCTCTAATAGGTTAGGTACTACAAAGATACAACAACGACCAACCGCTGTACGAATTCGCTAGATCAAACCCATAGTAAAGTAATGTCTTTCGTCATAACAAACATGATACAAACTATATAAATATTTCATTTAAGCCAGCACCCTGACATAGGGTGTTTAAAAATAGAAACAAACACCTTTTCAAACAAGTTTGGTTCCATTTGGTTAAATCTGCCGCCGAGGTCAAGTATAGAATACTATTGCAAACACAGAGTGATTTATATTTTGCAAATCCGTGTTCAAATAAAACACCAATTGTATTTTTTATTTCATTCAACTACAAACAAATATTAAAATAAATCATATGCTGGGCTTGGAGGGCGAGAACTAATTTGCGGGGACCCGTCGCAAAAAATCTGCACAGGTCGCATTGACCTCAGCAGCTTAAATGGCACTGACCCCCATTCTTCAAAATAAGAGTAATAATAAATGGTAACGACGAGTGATAACCCTTTAATAGTCTTTGGTTATATGTTTTTAAATCTATGCCGTTAAATATAATGATATGTGAACGCAAATAACTATTTTAAAAAGCATTTTAAAGTTCCCCAAAGTCTTACTTTAAAGGGTTAAAAAAGACTTAGCACGATCAATTAAAACAAAACCTTAAATCTGGTTATTTAAAAAGTACCTAGAAGTCAAAGGGCACGTAGGAAAATATATATTGGGTGTTAAAATAAGTTTTGTTCGCTTTTTTTCCAAATTTAAAAATAACCACAAAATGTTTAAGGTCGTCATTTGAAAGATAATGCTTTTAAGTAACATAAATATTTATTTATTTTTATTACAAGCCTTTAAAATGGAATGTAGAGTAGAGGAAAGTGAGCATTTTTGACACCTCTTTCTGTTCATTGGCATGGCATTTACAGGGCTTATGACCTGTCACTGGCTGGTTTAAGTGGCCATTTTACACACTGTGTAACATTCACCATTCTGCCTATATTTGAACATCCACATTTCCTAAACTCTTCCATTAGTTGACTTGACTCTGCAAGCATTTGGACGTACTAAAACATTGTTGATGCTATTTTGTTGTAAAATAATGAAAGAGAATTCATTATTGACTAATCGCTGTAATTTTTTGTTCTCTTCCTTTGGAAAAAATAAAACTGATGTTAACATAAATATAAAGGAACGCAATTAAATATAAATGATAGCACCTACCTACCTACCTTTAATGAAATGCGTGATAGTATTAGTAGTGCTAAATTAAAACATCGACATTTCAAGTATAAGCTTTACTAACCAGCAAATTATCGTGTTAAATCAGGAATCGTACATTTAGAAATAAAAGAACTTTAAATATAAGTTATTGTACTATTTTTTTACTATATTGGAATATTGCTGCATCTTATGAATTAACGTTTCATTTCGACCTTGGCAAAAATTGAACCAGGGACCGGAAGCATGGTAGACAAACGCGCTGTCGTCAAGATTTTAATACATAATCATTTATCAATATTTATATTAACAGTTCAAACACATTGGATTTAAATACTTAAAAGAAGGGTTTTTTGTACGTAAGCAGCTAAATAATAAACATACTTTTGAATCATTGACAAATTTCAGATAGTTTACCAAATCAGAAAATAATAATAGTCACAAAATCAAATATAATTAAAGTAAAAGTATAGGCATACTGTAATAATCTACCAAAACAATAATTATAAATAATTTATATCATAATAATTATACCATTAGTATAATTATTATATGAAACAGTGACTTTTAGATTTTCTTGTTATATTACTTATAATTTAAAATATTTTATAATTTAATTTTAATTTTTAAATTTATTTTAAAACTCTTTTAATCTTCTACTGAATGAGTCATATAATTTTAAAAAAAAATTGTTGTTTCTGAATCTTGTGTAAAAATAAATAAAATTAAACCAAATATATTTGTATTATAAGTTTTGTAAAAGGCAATTTGTCGGCCTCGTGGTGTAATGGTCAGCGCGTTAGCCTGCTACGCAAGAGGGTGTTTTCACACAAGATATTTCATAGTCCCTGGACTGGTACCTGAAGCGTAAGACTGATCATCTTACCTTCATGTAACAAAAATGATTAAGATAGGCTGCGATTGGTGTACCGACGTAGTGCCCTATACACCAATAGGTGCGGAAAGGGAATGATGATGATGAAAAGGCAGTTTTGCCGCATATGCTAATAAAATAAATAAATCTAAATAAAATAAAATGTTATATAGTGAAATAAAATAAAATAAAATGAAATAAAATAAAATAAAGTAAAATTATTAAAAGAGCATTTTTTAAAATAAAAACATGTTATTGTATCTACTATTTAATAATATTTGGAAGACGTAAGTGAGTCGTGTCAATGTTATTATAGTGAGCACTGGGTACGTTTTAAAAAAAAATATATTATTCTGTGCCAGGGTGAAAGAATACAGTTCAACGTGTGAAATAGAACAGGACCCTTGGCGAGTGCTTTTGACTAGATGACTGCTCGAGTGGAGATAAGTCCGCCTCGTTGTGTAGTAGTTGGCGCGCTCGCCTACCATTCTTAAAGTGTTTAATTTAATCAAATTAATAACAATGATAATTTACCTTTTCAATAAATAATTTAATTTTACTTATGAACAAATATAAAAACACCATCGTCAAAAAATATGTTATTCGTGTAGAAGGTAGCACCCACTATGTCGGTCGAGCATGCCCTCCGCTTTGCTGAAGATATTTTCAACAAGTAATTAAAGAAAACAGGTTTTAATTTGACATTGTTTTGATGGTTTGAACGAAGTTTGGACGTAAAGTAAAATATTTGTACACAAGATGCCACTTTTTGCATTTTTTAAGAACAGTAATACGAAAAATCGTTTAAAAAATAATGATGCAATCGCCAATCTGATTTCGTCGTTGAAAATAACCGGTTTAATGTTAAATGTATTGTGCATGTCCAATAAGGAAGTTCAGTGCTACGGGAAATCGGATACAAAAGTGTTTTCTTGCGTGCGGTAAAAATTGGAGGACTAAATTGTAGTGCGAAGTTTCTTGAAAATGTATGAAAAAAAAATATTTTAATAAAAATGAACTACTTTGAACGACGTCACTAGTTCTTTAGAATCAACCAATGACAAATGTGATCGATTTCTGGTTTACTGGAAGCCAATTTTTTACCTATCAGCAGAACTCACCCAAGAGAAATTGCGACGTCGCACACGAAGTAATTTCAAAATTAGACAATTTCAAAGAATCATAGCGCTGATAATACGATAGCCTATTGACAAATAAATAAATATAATATTAATAAATAAAACTACTGAACTTCTTATTTTTTTAAAACTAATAATTACTGTAATACTGGAATAATTGTTCAACTCAATTGGGATTTTTTTTCAGTTTTAGAAAAATGATGCAAATGACGCCGATCTAATTTTTCATAATTTCATCGTCAGGGAACTTTATATACATTACGTCCATCTTTTTTTTAGACTGGGACTTGAATTCAACCCCCTTAGGATTTTTTTTTTTATTTATTAAAGGAAAAAAGACGAGTTAGGATTTGATCGAAACAGATTGACATAACTTATAACCTGTCTTATGTAGAGCCCTATGCGGACAAGGAAAATGATAAAAATGATTAAATAATACTATTTGAACAAGGTGTCAATACAATAGATAGGACAATATTGTCTTGTCCCAGCTCCGTGAACAGCCTTGACCACGCAGGATAGAACGCTGGGACAATACGAAAATTCGGCAGCAGGTCATGTACACCATGGCGTTTATTACGAGCGAATTCACGAAGAATATTATTTATTTTATACCCATACAATACATATAATGGAAGTTTTAAAGAACGAACTGAATAAAACGTACGATTTTTTTCTCTCTCCGTTTTCAGTAGATAAATTACGCGGGAGCGACGCACACGCGTCGATCGCTATTACCATAAGGTCCTGTCGGTGCGCGTTCACACGAGGACAACGCGGCCGCAGCCAAAAGTGGGGGTGATCATTGTTCAGCGGAGATAGCCTGCCAGTCTACTGCCGTGACAATGCCTCGGATCGATGTCCTGTCCTACAAATTGCTGTTTACACGTGGACAGTGGTCGAGTCCTGGGACAGAACGGTATTGTGTTTTCCGCGAGTAAACGGCCTTTGAAACACAATGTACAACGTATCGAGGCTTTACTGACAGAATACATTAAGTCATTAAAGCCAGTTCCGAGATAATCGCATTTAAAGCTTTTTTATTCTTTCGGCGTATTATTTCTCCCACAATTTTCTTTTTTTTAAAAAACATTTGAAAGAGTTATGTTTATTCTAGAAATATAATAAAATTTGAAATCAATATCTTGCACCTATACTAAAAATTTAATGTTCAAAAGTTTAAAATAATAAAGACTGTTGACTTAATTTTGCTGTCAGTATAGCCTCGATATAATTCTCTTGTATATCTTTTAACCTCTAAACTACGCGCAATACATAATGAGAAAAAAACTCTTAAGTCGACCCGAGCAGTCGAACATCGATTTCCGGACTTCATACTGGTCATTCAACTAGCTAACCTCTTAGCTACATGAACCAACGTACTTAAATACACTTTGAAGGCCAAGAAACTAAGGTCATGGAGAATTTAATTATTTTTTACCGACAGTTAGATTTGATGGTGGCGAATTGATATGGCGATACATACCTTAATAATAATTACACTTTAAAAAAATTAACATGTTAAGCGTTGTAGTGGTTACCGGTAAGTCAGTATTTGATTATTTAAAGCTCGATTTTTACAAAAAAAAACAACTACTCTACTGCTCTACACTTACAGAGAAATGGACTCAATGTTAAAAATCGCAAGTATGCAAAAACGAAGAAATAACATTGAATCCATATTTAGGTATAATTTACTGAATGGCTTAATTGATGTACCGTCGTTACTGGAACAAGTGGCATTCAATGTTCCGATCCGCCGATTGTGAAATAATAATGTGCTGTTCCTAGATCACAGCACAAACCATGGCTCCCATGCACTGATGCCCCGATTGTGTCGCATTGTGAACTCGAGACAAAATCTAGACTTTTTTGTGCAAGTCTTTCTAGATTTAAAAAATCACTAAGATAGTCCAGATCTTATCTTGAGGTAGTAATTATTATAAAATTTTTTGTCCTACTTTAAATATTTTTTTGTTGTATTTTATTTCTATGTTTTATAAGGAAATGTGTCTACGATTGTTGAATGGACTGAATAAATGAATAATAATAATAATAACTCTACATGAATTATCATAATTTCTTGGATCCGAAGCCTACTGGTAAATTCTGATTCTTGCACAGAACACCCTGGCTTGAGAAATACACATTTGAATTGTTGTGATCATGCTGGGAAACAAGCTCGAACGTGAAGTAAGCGAGGTACGCGGCTTAACTAATGCACCACTGGAGCTGTAAAATTGCTCTTGCTGCTCACATACACAAATAGAAATGCTAAAAACATTAATTGACTAAACTAAAGACATCAGAGTTCAGCTGCGACGCACACTGATATGTTTCTCACTCGCTCGGCTAAACTCGGCTGCCCGAATTAACGTTTACCTCTAAGAGTGACGGCTCAGACTCATGCACTGCCCAGCAAAAAGTTTTTACCCGGTGCGTGCGCCCATAAAAGTGTTCACTCGAAACAAATATTGTTTCCCAAAGATCTAGAAAAACAAAATTGTTTTGAGTTTGTCCAAATGTTTGTAGAAATGCTGGATTTTCTCCCCAGGGAGTCACTCAGATCTGAATTTGTTGCAACAGAAAGAGAAAACATTTTGAGAAGGTTTGTGGAAGTCTAGGCATTTACAGGGCTTATGACCAGTCATTGGCTGGTTTAAGTTGCCACTTTACAAACTGTATGACATTGATCGGGGCATCTCGAAAAAAACTAAAATATTAATAGTGCGTGCGCTTGTGTTTCCAATATTCTTGCATGGCGCAGAAACGTGGACAATTAAAGCACGTGAGCAGGAGAGAATAGATGCCTTTTGAGATGTGGCGTCGAATGCTGAGAATACCATGGACAGCCAGAAGAACAAATGTCTCTATACTGGAAAAACTGAACATAAAAGTTCGCCTATCGGCCATATGCTGCCAACGTATGCTGCAGTTCTTCGGTCACATAGCTAGACGTGACCCAGAAAATCAGGAGAAAATAATAATAACGGGCAGTGTGCCAGAACGAAGAAGCAGAGGCAGAGCTGCAGCTCGATGGATCGACCAGGAGAAAACAACCTCACGGGCGACCCTATATGGAGCCGTGGAGAGGGCGCAGAGCCGTGAAGAGTGGAGACGCTTTGTCAATGGAATGGCTGGTGAGAGTTCCAATGATCACGACTCTTAGAACTGAGGAACGACAGAGAAGAAGAACATTCACCAATCTGCCTATGTTTAAACATCCTCATTTCTTCAACTCTTCTATCCTATTGACTTTCTTTTTTCCTGTTTTTTATCTTTTTCCCATTGAGTAATATTATTAATTAGAGGTAATTTATAAACAAATACTGTTATTTCTATTTTTACATATCTTAAGCTTTTTTATTATTTTCTATCGAATATGTTTTGTAACTTGAATTATAAAAAAAATTATTTATTTTATTGGTTGGTTGGAAGAAATTGCTATTTAGTTATAAGCCCGCCAATGCACAATTAACACTTTGTACAAAAAGTTTTTTTTTTTTCAAAAAAGAGCTGAAACCTTTATCAAGTGGGTGAGATTCATCCGGCTGAACCAGTTCACCTAATAGGCAACGCTTAAAAACTATTTTCCAATTTTTTACTTCTTATACCGGTTAATTTAATCAATAATGTTTTGAGTATGTCCAAATATTTGTAGACAGGCTGGATTTTCTCCCTAGGGAGTTACAGCCCTGTAAATGCATAGACTTCCATATTCCTTTCTTAAAATGTTTTCCCTCTCTGTTGCAACAAATTTCGATCCAGATATACTGCTTTTGGTATAAAAATGCAGTACCCTATGCACCATTACGTGAGGATAAAGGAGAGATGATGATCATTTATGTTTGTCGCCACCCTTTCGTCCCCACGAAGTCGTTTATCTGCATCGTTTCTTCACATACCTGCGAGCTTTTAATTTCAGCTACTAAACCACTTTTTGCGGGCTAACTACCCCTCGGAGGCACCGAAATTTAAAGAATCAGATAATTGCTATGCCCATAGGCGTATCACGGCATCCAAAGTGTGTCCATAGTAATTAGATACATTTCTTAACCGTTGCATTTGCAAGAGTGCGCTCCTGTTTAAATCTTAACCCACTAAAACACATTGTCACGATCGTGCAACAACGACGCATGCGATTTTCTTCAACTTTACATGAGAGCATTTTAAATTTAGTTTTGACAACTAAATGTTATGAAATATTTGTATGTAACCACTTATCAAATTTCTACGTCTACCAGATTCGAGACGTGCCCGTCTCTTCGTCAGGACAATAATTAATCCAATATGCAAAAACCACTTCATCATAATAACAAATTACAACAAGGATGGAGAATACCTTAAAGAAGGGAATATAGAAGTTCAGGAATTTACAGGGCTTATGACCAGTCATTGGCTGGTTAAAGTGGCCACTTATCACACTGTGTAACATTTATCATTTGCCTATGTTTGTACATCCATATTTCTTTAATTCTTCTATTTGTTGATTTTAGTGAAGTCAAAGTGAAATCTTTACTGTTGCGAAGAGATTCATCTGACTGAACTTTTTCACATACTAGGCAACGCCTGAAAACATTTTTTTAATTTTCAAACTTCTTCTTGGACCAGTTGGTTTTATTGGAATATTTGAGTTTGTCCAAACAATTGTAGATAAAAGACTGGATTTCAGTCATTAAGATTAATAAATTACAACAGGAATGGAGAATATACTTAAACCAGCCAATGACAGCTCATAAGCCCTGTGAATGCCTGGACTTCCACATTCCCTTCTGTAAGGTATTCTCCATCCCTGTTAAAATTTGTTAATCTTAATGACTCCCGATGGAGTGAAATCCAGTCTTTTGTCTACAAACATTAAGACAAACTCAAACACTTCATCATAGCTGTTGCACAAACATTTTTTTTTTATTATTATTTATTTACTCAAAGACAGTTTACAACATATTATTGTAGACATAAGTCCCTACTCTGTGGGACTAAAAGTCCTGTGTTGAGTTGGGACTAGAAATTAACTGACACAGACACATGAGTATATCATCACAAATATTTTATAGAATCAGAAACACAACATTAATAATAACATTAAAAAAACAAGTATATGGTACATCAATATGGTAAACAGTAAACTCAAACATTTGGAAAATCATTAAGGGTTTCCCACTCAAATCTCTACTACAACGCTATAAATTAACATTGCATTTTAATAAGTAACCCTTACACGCACTGATTTGGCCATGAAAACATTTTATTTTGTGGGAGAAATATTTACTTTTAACAGCTTATTATTTGTGTGTATGATTTTAACTCCTGTATCTTTATTAAAACCGAGATTAAAATTGATTGGTTTAATTGGCGTCCTGACGAAGAGACGGGTACCTCTCGAAACCGGTAGACATAGAAATGTGGGTAAGAGGTTAAATACAAATATTTAATGACATTTAGTATAATGTTTAACCACAAAGTTAATGCTTTAAATATTTTTCATATTATTTTAGACGCTTTAAGTCACAAATCACGGACTCACGGATCAGAGGTCCAAGGTTCGAACTCCACTATACCACAATTTGATTTTAATTTTCTAATAGTGAGCTATTTACAACTCGTTAAAAATGGCCACCAAAACTGAAGTATTTTGATAAATTATAAGAACGTTAATATTTTTATTTAAATATAAATATATATATATTCTTTGAAACTCTGGTAAATTGTATACATTTTTTTTAAACCTGGAATATAAAGCCTTTATTCAATATTTTTTGCAAGTCGGATTTTCTACGATATATGATTTGCAAACATTTATTTATAAATTTTCGTAAAAAAACGTAAGATTTCCTATGCAGAGGACACATTTTACATTTTTCATATATTTTAGAGAGAGAGCATATAATATATAGAATTTTACATTCATTAAAAAAACAATCCCGGACAAAAATATTTTTTTTCAAGCAATATTCATATTGGTACAAAGAAAATTAATTAATGTCCTTAATTAAATGCTGTATATAATACTATAAACATTGAATAAAAGAGTGTTGCCTTAGTTTGGACACGTTGAACGAATGGAAGGCTAAAGAACGGCTTCGGTGCAAATGTTGATGGATACAGGAAACGAGGAAGACCAAAAAACACATGGCAATAATGCCAAATCCAATAATGAACAATGGACATACATGTCCAAAATCAGAAGATATATGATTGTTCCTATACAGGAGGCGAGGACTGTACGCAAATACAGAGTGATATGGCGTTCTATCCTCTCGGCCTACGAATCAGAGTGATGTTTGTTAAAACAATGTCAAAAATAAATTTAAATAATGTAGTAGATAAATCAAAGTTGTTCTCTCCTACGTTTTTTTTTGTGTTTTCGAAAAATGTTCCCTTACATGCTCCGTATTCATTTTCTGACTCACTAGTTCCATATGGATTCACTGGTATTGAATATGTATACTTATTTATGAAATCAATTCATAACATCAAATAAATACTGTCTCGATGGGGGGTGGAAGCAGGTCTAAAAGTAGTGTATTACAACTGGTTGTTTTATGAACTGAATGTGCATCATTGTCGAAAAACATGATTAAATTTTATTCAACTAGTCAAAGACGCGCAAAAAAGTGTTTAATATTAGCAGGAGATGAAAATAAGCTGTATTATAAAAAAAAAATTATAAAGCCAAGTTGTTTCATAAAAAGCGTTTCATATAATAAATTTATTTTGAACGGAAATATACAATTTTTTGGGAAAGAAATGTGGAAATCTAGACATTTACGGAACTTACGAACTATCATTGGCTGATTCATCATCATCGTCATTCCTTTTCCGCACCTAAGGGAGCATAGGGCACTGTACTGGTACACCAATCGCAAGTAAAGTAATCAGTCTTACGCTTCAGGTACCAGTCCGGGGAATATGAAATATTCTAGTGTGAAAACACCCTTTTTTTTAAATATTTCACATCAAGCATCTCGAGAATCGAACCCGAGACCTCTTGCATGGTAGGCAAACGCGCTAACCAAGACCAAGAAGCCGATATTATTGGCTGATTGAGTTGATCATATTAGGCACTGTACGACATTAAGATTATCACAACCCTAAAATCAATAATAAGCCCCGTAAATGTCTAAACTTCCATATTCCTTCTCTAAAATCTTCTTCATCTTTGTTGTAATGTATTCATCTTAATATTTGAACAGACTAAAAAAATACCGTTTGACTTTTACCGTTTTTCCTATATGTTGTTTTGTGCAGAAATAAAGCTGATACCTTAATTGATGTGGGTGAAATTCTAACGAATTTTTACGCCTAATGGTAAACGGCTCAAAATTAATACATTTTTCACAAGTTTAACCCTTTAATTTAACCAACAATATTTTGAGTACGTCACTTTATTTGTAGACAAGTACTGGATTCAACTCACTAGAGACGTTTTAACGAAATATGATAGATAATTCGACAGAAATGGTGAAGCTCTTTGAGAAAGGAATGTGGAAATTTAGATTCAAAAGAAATTATTGGATTTTTGGTTGGCTGGAAAATATTGCTTTTAGCAATAAGCCCGTCAAAGTGCATGTATTTTGTATTTGACGTTGAAATGAACGAATAAATATATTGGCTTTCTCAAAAAAAACTAAAATGTTTGTTTGTACATATCAACTGGTGTTACAAATATAATAATATCGCAAAATCACATAAATCTTATAAAACGCATCCATGGAGCAAATCATATTAAAAATTAAAATACAACACAAATATATCAAAATACCGTTTTCAAAATTATGAACGCTCTCCAGAGATCAAACCTATTTGTGGACTATACCAAATCACGTCACGCCTGCACAATACTTCCCCGTACTTTGTCTACTTCTTGTGTGTATTGCGCACTGTAGACTATACCCCGCTACAGGTGCGAAGCGTGCCCCTCGCCAGGGTCCAAATAAGCAAACTATCGCGTTTTGTAATAAAATTCAAAATAATTCAGGGTTTGCGGAGGTGCGACTTTGTGACTCGCGCAGAAATAAGACAACAAACGCGGAAACCTTCGATGGATGCCGTCGCCGCACGGAGGAAATTCGGTTGGCTGGGCCGCAAACTGCGTATGTCTCCCGAGAACTCAAACCATTATTGCCTACAATATTTGTGTTTGTCCAAATGTTCGTAGACAAAAGACTGGATTTTACCCCTTCGGGAGTCATTAAGATTGACAAATTACAACAGGGATGGAGAATACCTTAAATAAAATAATATAGAAGTCTAGGCATTTACAGGGCTTATAACCTGTCGTTGGCTGGTTTAAGTGGCCACTTTACACACTGTGTAACATTCACAATTTTGCCTATGTTTAAACATCCACATTGCTTCAATTCTTCCATTTGTTGACTTTATGTAAATGCCTAGACTTCCATATTCTCTTATTTCAGGTATTCTCCATCCCTGTTGTAATTTGTTAACATTATTGCCTAGTTTACTAGGCATTTGCCGCAGTTCTATACCTTTATTGTATGTTAATTTGTTATTTATTTTCGCATTTTATAATGTGCACTGCATAATGTAAAAAAAAAAAAAAATTTTTTGTTTCCAACAAATAAATAATTATAATTTTAAAAAAACCAGCAGTGAGGCAGAAAGGCGTTGATGGTGACTGTGGTTGGGATAGTATGTTTTTCCGTTGATTACACCCTCTTCTTGCCCTTAACCCTGATTAAAAAACTATTTTTTAAAATAATAATAAAGTAAAATTGTTTAAATGGCGTAGCTAACAGAGAGTCTCCCAGGACTCTAAAACAGCCGCGGGTGGGGGGATGTTCCCTCAATGTCGCAGTTCGAATTAGCCAGGACGCAAAGGAGATAGGAGCAAGCTGAAAAACCTGGATTTTTTTTGTAGACACCATATTATGCTCCTACTAGAGAAATACATAAATTAATCGTTTCTTATCGCCAATTTTTTTTAAATCTTCAAATTGAAACACGTGAAAATTAGAAAACCTGTAAATAACCATTTGACATTATTATAAATCTAAAATTATGGAAAAAACAAATAACACAAATGCATAAATAATAATATCAAAACGCAGAAATTGATAAATCGCTCCACTATAAAAAATAAAGATTTTAAAATACCTCTTCGATTCCTTTATCGGTGGATTTTGTCAAATGGGATTTCTCCATTTTTCTTTCTTCTTCAGTCACTTTAAACTTTTTTTAAATATCTTTCCAATTAACAAATCACTACAAACGCAAAAGTTCAGTATTGGAAAAGCGATTTTCCGTTGCCGGCTGTTCGCGACCTCTCCAATCGGGGATCTTTGAAAGACTGACAGTTGTTTGTAGTTGTACTAAAGGCAATTAATTTTATTTCATTAGCGTGCGAAATTTACTCACGTATTACACGGAATGCTATTGCGATGCTAATTTACTAGATCGGAATTTATGTTAAGGAGTAGGTACTTACAATAATAATTTATTAACAGTATAAATAATATACATGTATATATATGTTGATTTATGGAACATCAATCAAATTTTTTTAATTAACTTACAATTATTTTTCAACAACTCCTTTTATAAATTACCACAAACACGGAAAACCTTTTTCAGAAGGAAATTTTAAAGTTAATGCGTTCACGGGACTAATGACATGTCATTTGCTGATTTAAGTGAATTGAATTAAAATTATGTATTGTGATTCCAACTTGACATTGAGAAAAATAAATCATCATCATCACCACTTCTTTATCCATTCACAGTGATGCATAGGGCACTGAATTTATATTCTACCATCCAACAAAATTGATCTATATCTGGATCAATTTTGTTGGATGGTAGGTAAGGTGATCACAAGGTGCCAGTCCAGGGTCCCGATTACAATGGGAAGTCAGCAAAGTTTTCTTCAATAGTCTGAAACGGTGTGTTTTTAATACGCCACCCCCTTTAGGGTAGAAAAATAACTGGCGATCCCCCCCCCCCTCCCTACCAGGGGTAAATTTTCTGTATGAAAATTTAAATATACAATATAGTTGTTTGATCAAAACATCTTTTATTTTTTTTGTTCTAAAATCTTACACTACAAGCAACTGACAAAGATACTTCAAAATAATATATTTTATTCATATAGTTTATTTGTTTATATTTATAAACATACATACATTTTTTTTTCATGTCTTCGTTCAGAAAACTTTATTTAATTTTATTTTTTAGAGAGTAGTTAATGGTTTGCCCTCCATTGTAATCGAGGCCAGTGGGCAATTTTTCAATTTATTTATTATGTATTTTTTTTCGTATTTTACAAAAGGTATATAAATTACAAATACAAAAAAAACTATTCATCATCGGCGCCGACTATGCTCTTAGGACCCGTTTCGTCTGCTCTAAGGTCGAAGAGATTCTTAGGACGATTATGGTCTTTGCGTAGGATTGTTTCTACTTTTGGTATTAGGATTATGGTTTTTTTTTTAGGAATTCAGTATTATGACGAGAAGTAATTTCGTCTGAGTTCGATGGGGATCATGTTAGGATCTGTGTTAGGAGTTTGCCGGTAGTGTCTTGATAATTTGATATTCCTCTGTGATTTAGTATGGATACGTATTGTTTTTCTTCTGTTGCTTGAGTGCATGTTGTATTGGGCAAATTATCCTAATGCTTTCTATATGTATTTGGGTTTTGCGTCGTTGTTTGATTTGTTTGTATTACTACGTTCTTCTTCCTTTCCGAGGCGGGATCTGGAGCGTGTGGCCGCGGTCTCAATTTGGAACTAACAATGTATTCCTTCACTGTAATACTGGGAAATTAGAAAAAGGTGATTGTGCTGACCACGTGTATTTGATTGATCACAAATTGACAATACTGCAGTGAGGGGTACAATAAATGCTTTTAAAGTTTCTTTGTTTTGTTATTTCTGCGGTTTGATTGTAAAGAAATATTAAATTTTCACTTAATTAGTTTAAAATATATATATATTGATATGCGAAACTGAAGAAAGACTCAAGTCTTAGTGAACAGTTTCAAGAAAGGGGTGGATACTTTCATTATTCATCATCATTATTCCCCATCCACATCTAATGGTGCACAGGGCACTGCATTGGCACACCGATCGCAGCGTATCTTGATATTTTTTGTGTGACATGAATTTAAGATAATCAGTCTTACGCTTCAAGTACCAGTCCAGGGACTATGAAATATTTGAGTGTAAAAACGCCCAATTTTTTTTCTTTTCTCTTTTATTGATCAATATATTTTCATAAATGGTATATGTTTGTTTATTCTAATACAAATCTACTTTTATACATCTAGTAAATGTTATAACTGTAACTCTCCAAAAAAAGAGACCAACTCTGGTGCTTGGAGTGTGACTTACACTGTTTTAGTCATTTTTATTTAAGTTCTTGAATTTATATCATTTTGAACATAAGATCACATGAGAAAAAAAACATAGGATTCAAAAAAAAAAACAGAAAATAATAATATTCATACATTAATACTAATTAAAATAGAATGCAGTTTTTACACAGGTTCAAAAAAAAAATTAAATTTACTTTGAATTTATTTATTGAAATATTAGTTTTAATCGTTTTTAGTTCATTCCTCCTCCGGTGCTTTGTCGGGTCACTGCAGTGAAAGTATTTTAGTACCACGCTACTTTTAAATTCCGCAGCCAGGACGATTGCTTGCTGATGCACTCGCTGTAGTGATTCCTGAGAAAATATGACCAAAGTGGTTTCCCGTTGTCTTCTATGGTGGACTTTTCTGTCGGGGTTACATTTCCTTAGCTGGTTGGCTCTGGTTTGGAGACGCCAGAAACGATCACATGGGGTCACCTCACAACGACGTGATCACAGCAGATAACGAGAGGATGACAGGCGAGTTTAGTTTATTGGGGAGATTAAATAAATAATCTATATTAACCCAGTCAGGAATCGAAACCGAGACCTCTTGCATGGTAGGCTAATGCGCTGACCATTACACTACAAGGCCGACAAAAAAACTATTACATTAACACCAAAAAATCCCACGAATGTATGGCCTGTGTGTGAGTATACATTTTATTTTTAATTGAAATAAATGGTACTGAAAGAATACGTTAAAAAAATTTGTGCACATATTAGAACACATTTTTTTTTGTCGCTAAAAAAGAGAAAATTTAAGCATATTCTATTTATTATAAAAAGAAGATTATTAATTCTGCTTTTTTATCCATAATTTCAACAAAAATTTATATCGAAACAAATTCAAATACATTATTAATCTCTATGGCATTATGTAATTTAAAACTACCTTTAAATCAATATTTCACATCCCCCTGCCGGCAATCGAACCCAGGACCTCAAGTGTGGAAGCGGATGCGATAATTTAGTACGTCTCTGGACGGACGAAACACACAGGTTTGTGTGTAAAATTGAACCAGAACCCGGGACGATTATTTCCGTTTCAATGGCTACTTTCTAGAAAAAATACAGAAAAAGGAAATTGAGCTTAGCTTTATCATGTCCTGTGAGCTGTTTGCCAGCACTCTTTCAAGGAAGAATATTTGTAAAATACAAAAATAAATAAAAGAGTAAACCTACAATTCAATATTAAATTATCTTTTCCAACGTACGTGGATGTACGTCCAACAATAATTTTATATTTATTTATTTGATACGAGAAAACAACAAGCATTATATCAAAAGAAAAATACTACAATGTTTGCATATAATCCAAAATTATAGGCCAGTAATTATAGTTATCTATGCATAACTTAATAAAATGCCAAAAAATAAGAAAAAATGCGTACCTGTGTAAAGCCACTCCGTATCATTCCACTTGTAAAAAAAATGTATAACACTAATATTGAAAGTCGGTCTCGCGGTATAATCATCAGCGCATTTGCCTATCATGCAAGAGGCCTCGGGTTCGATTCCCGACATGGTTGATATGATATATTTATTTAAAAGGGTGTTTTCATACCAGAATATTTCATAGTTCCTGGACTGGTAGATAAAGCGTAAGACTGATCATCTTACCTTAATCTAACAAAAATGATCAAAATGCTGCGATTGGTGTGCCAATGCAGTGCCCTATGCACCATTAGGTGCGGATAGGTAATAATGATGATGATGCATAAATGATGTAAAAAAATGTGGGAACATTTCAGAAAGTGCGAAATTTTGCCGTAACACCTAAAGTCGTGTTCAGATTATTAAATAGAAAGAGTCTGACCTTTTTAGCTATCTCTACTTCGGGCTGATATTGTTTTAAATAGCTTTTGTATTTTACTGTCATAAGGTGTAGTTTGAATCCTACTAATATTTTTCAACATATTTTATGTAGTGGCAACATCCTGGTGTGATATTGTTTAGACCGACAGACCAAAATGTCATGTCATCAAAATGACCGACGACAAAAATACTCAAGATACGCTGCGATTGGTGTACCAATGCAGTGCCCTATGCACCATTAAGTGCGGAAAGGGAACTATAATAATGATAAATAATGAAAAGAAAATGTTTTTTGTTTACTCAGTCATAAAAAATATTTTCGCTAGCGGATTTACACGGAATAACTCCAGATCAGCCTTCCTTACTTTTTTCATTCAAACACGAGAAACTAAATATAATATGAAAGTATAGAAAAAATTAAATATGTGAAATAGGTAGAGTTAGATTATTTAATATTTATTTGGATTTTATTATATTTTCTGGTTTTTAGAACAAGTTGATAACTACATTTAACAAGATGTTAGATACTAGACATTAAAAGTTTAAAGCACATTAAATGATCTAAAAAAAAAACTTTTTTTAAACAAAGATTACTTGATGCCATTTATGAAGACATCACATTTTTTAAAATTTGTAGTTACCAACTTGTGCCAGAACCCCGACGATATTTAATATATATTGGGATTTCATCGCGATCAGAAAGCGCAAGAATTCAAATGGAAAATGTATTCAGTGAAACAGCAGTCTATCCGACAATAAAAATATGATTTAATTTCAGCGGGGTACCTACCTACCCATTGAGATATGCACTCGGAGTTATAAATCATGAATGTTTTAAAAGAGAAAAACCTTTGAAAAAAATATGAACCTGAGTACAACGTTAGAGATATTTTAAATATTCCAGTTTTAAATTATATTGATAAAAATTGTCTCATAGACATAATATGATGTCAATCAAAATATCAATTTTCGCACACTGATTATGTTTACGTTTAATCAATAATCAAATGGAAGTAATTAAAAAAAAAAAAAACAAGCAAACCATCACGCCGTTTCTCAGTAGATGTAGGCAGAGAGGATAGAACGCCACATCGCTCTGTCTTCGCATAAAGACCTCACCTCCTCTCCATTCATACATTTTCTTATGCACGCACGCTGATTATTCCTTCTTTTGACATGTCCATCTTCAAGTATTTGATGGACTTGATCGTGCCGTGTTTTTCTCGGTCTTCCTCGTTTTCGGCATCCATTAACCTTTTAGCCGTTCTTTCAGTGTCTATCCATTTGACCTACATGTCCAAACCAACGCAGCACGCCTTTTTTTATTCTGTCGATAATGCCTGTCTCAACCTTACATAGTTTACGGATCTCGATACTTATGGACCTATCATACATCGTTTCACCACACATTCGCCTGAGAGATCGTATTTCAACAGCATTCAACCTACTTTCTTCATCATTTTTTCAATTCAATACTTCGCTCCCATACATTAGAGTTGGCACTAGAACTCCGTTGTGAACTCTTAGTTTAGCCTCCTTCGATAAACATTTGTTTGCCAAAGTAGATTTCAGTGCACTCACCCTCCTTTCAATATCTTTCTCAGTCTTTCCATCCATAGTAAACATATTTCCAAGGTACATATTCTTCTATCTGGATTCAGAATATCTACGTTCACACTGATCTCACATTTAGTTATATTTTCATCACTTTCAAAAACCATTACTTCCGATACAATTGTTAGCAAATTGCTTTTCTTGCATACATCGCAGACTTTTGTTACCAAGAATTGCAGGTCTTCTTTGCTGCTAGCAAGAAGCATAGCATCATCAGCATACAGAAGACAGAAAGTGTTATATCACTCATTTTTGCTCCCATTCTTAAATCCTTCAGTTTTTTCACACAGTTATCGATGTACATGTTGAACAACCATGGTGACACTACCCATTCCTGTTTGACTCCTTAAGGACTGTTAAACCACTATGTAAATGACCCGTTTACCCTTACACATGCTGTGCTGTTCTTGTACAGTGACGCAATAGCCCTTGTCAGATTACCATTCACTTCAGACTCCGATAAAATCTTCCTCAAGTGTTTAAAGCATAACTATTAAAAAAGTTTTTTATTCATTTTTTAAATGTTTTTTGTCTCAAATAGAAAAACTCTCAAAATTTTTTTTGCTAATGTCAAAATTAGTGTTTCATAGATGTAAAGTACACATATAGGTATACGTATAAGCATAAAATTGGAAAATGTGCTAGAATGGAACTGTTTTTTTTTTTTATCAAAGTTTTTTTTTTTTTTATGTGTAGAATAAAATAGTGTATTGGGCTAGTTTCCCCAAAATTCTTTAATTAACTCGAAAAAACAACATTAGACTACACCACACATCAAATTTATCATCATCTCAAGAGAGAGACGTTTTCTCAGGATCTGTTTGGAGCGTGATTTTATAAATTGCGTTTTTTGTATTTTGTTTTATTTTATTATTTGGACCATTTTTGTTTTTAATTTTGTAGCTTGCACATATTTTCCATGTTTATTTTTTTTCATAGTAATAAAAAAGAAATAAACTAAAAAAATAAATAAAAACCTGTATAGTAAACCACTCATTTTTATTTTTCACCGACCGGTTTCAAAGCAAACAAGCTTCTTTGTCAAGGTTTACGTAACTAAAAAGGGTGGTCGGTGAAAAATAAAAATAAGTGGTTAAAAACAAAGTTCTTCTATTTATTTTATTATAATGAATAACCACAAAGTTAGTGCTTCAAATATAAACTTTATAAAAAACCTGTATATTTATGTACGTTCTTTTACGAGCTAACATGAACCAATCCGGGTATACCCATTAAGAATAAATTATTATTATTATTTATTATTGTTTATAATGTGAAAAAAATTAGTTAATGAATAAATACCGAGGATTCTTGTGAAGTTCACGAGGCAAATGTTTCAAGCGTAATGTTAAACTTAATCTCAAGTGCAGTACACTTCGCCAAGCCCGGCTCTGAGTTGAGTTTCTTCAAGAGCATTTCGGTGGACTGTGGTCACCATGACGACTGAGGACTATGGAGATATGTGTCATTCGCTTTCCCTTCGGTAGGTTAGTAAACTGTGTAGTAGCACCAGGACTCAACTGTAGTTTTCGACTCAATGGCTACTTTCTGATAAAAATCCTAAAAAAAGAAATCGAGGAGTGATTGAACTACCTCTTGGTGTAGTAAAAAAGAAATACATGTCACCATTTTCATTTTCGTGTTCGAATTGCAGTGAATTTTGATCATTCGAATCGTGAAATAGAGATGATCAGTTGCGTTTCAGATTCAGTCTAGGGAATATGAAATACTGCATGAAAATGAAAATATTTCCTGGTAAACCTGATGAGAATTGAACCCATGACCTCGGGAATAACAGGCAAACAAACCACTCAATTTCCTTTTTCAGGATTTTTAAACAAGTGCTTTCGGCTACTGAGGGTAGCGAAAAATACTTGTTCGGGGTACTAGCACTATTTCACATACAGGGAAAATGAGTAAGGGAAAGTAAACTAAGAAATCTCCATTGAAGGAGTTACTGAGATATTTGCGAAAAACTTTGAAAAAAGAACTGTGAGATTTCTAATAATTATGCTTCACTAACTCAGTGGAAAATGCTACGCTTTGGTGTCAAGTAGTATAATTTTAATCTGTTTTTGCGACATTTAGAGACGGTTTTGAATTGCGCTATTATTTAGGTAGGTAGGTTTTTACGTATAGCTTATTTTGGCATCAATAACTAGTTCCGTTTTTGGTGGATATTTCTAAATTTGCTTCTAATACCCTCAAATATGCATTTAAGTATATATTTGATGAAATTAAATAGTTGTCACTGATTTTCTCGATCTTACCTTCCATTCCTCAATATTTATAATATAATAATATCACAAGATTCCTTTTTATGCCAGTACTCGCATATGAATTTGAGACCATCACACTATCCAATAAAAGTTCATATAAACTAAGGGTCACACAGAGAGCCATGGAGATGGAGCGAGCGATGCTGGGGATCAGTCACAGAGGTACAATAAGAAGTTAAATCGCTAGAACCAAAATAGGAGAGCTGGACATTATTAAAAGAGTGCAGCGCTGACGATGGATGGACGAAACGCCTCCTCTGCTGGCGCCCTCGGACTACTTCCAGAAACCACGGGAGACCCAGCTCCGCTGAAGAGATGATGTAAAGCATTCGAAAACGTCTTGGATACAAATAATCCAATAACGTTTGGCAGGAGAAGGCCTACGTTCAGGCGTGGACGGCTCAGGATGAAGAAGATTATTACATTCATTTAACAAAATATTTTATATTTTGAATTTATACTCTATTGTTAATGATAATATTTTTCACTTAGAGTATTTCGTTTATTTGGTCTGGTAGTTTATTGTATAATTTCAATCCATGGTTTATATAATCCAAGTCTCGACTGTCCGTCTTGTTTTAAAATGTTGTGTTTGAGATTGTTCCGATATTATCGTATTGTGTGCGCGTCTTTTACTATTTTTTTCCATTTTAAGTTCTTTGTCTACGATTACATAAATGGTCATACTGATAATATTATGAGCAATAAATTTTCTAAAAACATTATAATGAAGTGCTAAATTACATTAGAAAACGTGAATAATAAGTATCAATGGGGTTTGGAGAATTGTGTATCTTTATTATTTGTCTTCTCAATAATATTATTGTCGTCGTAGTAAATAAAGTAGTCTAATTAACGTTCTATTAGCGAGTCAAGTCATATGGTCTGACGATTCATAATGCGTTCTTAGCCATTCTCTGAACTCTCTGATTCAGGTGTTTTGTCAGCTGTGTATCACAGAAAAGTAAACAAAAAATTCTCCGGTTTTCCGTATTAAAAACATTTTATGAATTTAGATAGTAATTTGTTTAGATGCTTATCTATACAAGCTTGATTTTAATTTTATTAATTATTATCATCATCATCTAATTCCTCTTTCCGAACCCAGTGGTACATAGGACACTGCATTGGTAAACCTGATGCAGCGTATTTCGATCGTCTGTTACATGGAGCTAATGTGATACTGAGAGTGATACTGAAAGTCCTACGCTTCAGGTGCCAGTGCAAGAAAACTGAAATATTGCGCTCTATTCAACCTTTTGAATCAATATTTCACGTTCACCCTGCCAGGACTGGAATCCAGGACCTAAATATCGTTGTTAATATCACTCTCTTAATATTTCCCCAATCTACACCCACCGGGGCACAGGCTATTTTAATCATCCATTACATGAAAATAAGATGATCAGAATTACGCTTCTGGCGCAGACCAAGAAAAATGAAATATTGCAACGTAACCAACCTTGCCAGGAATCAAACCCATGACCTCAAGAATGGTAGGAGAGTGCGCCACTACACAACGCAGCGGACTTATCTCAACTCGATTTCCTTATTCAGGATTTTTACCCGAGTTTATCTGGTTCTGTTTCTCTCGCAGAAGTGTATCTTCATCCGCCGACACAGAATTATTATTGCCAGCGTCGAAGCTCGGGTCACGAGCGCCCCCGGCAAGATTTGAATTTTGCGCCCTCCAAGACTTATTTTCTAGGAAGAGGAAGAGAAAAGAAGGCTTCGGATCTGCAAAGTGCCCCCCCTGGGGGTTTCACCCCTGGCAGCCGCCCGCCCGGCATGCCCACTATTGTATGAGATAATATAATATTATATTAATAGCTTCAAAATAGGTAGTTGTGTACCTAAGTAGCTAGGAAAACTTCCTTGCAATTTTACATTGTTAAAATTTGCTAGTGAAACACTATTTTGTGTATCATATTACTCGTAACACTGGTTTAAATTATACAATGGATCCTCCTTTTACACGGTTTCGAAATGAAACTATTCAAAATTGTAATGAAAGTACATACGTAGTCTGTTCAAAAAGTATCGCAAATCAATAGTTTTTTCAAAATTATTTATTTATTCATGAATATCTATTACATCTCCTTCAAAACAATCCCCACCAGATAGTATACACTTGTGCCAACGTTTTTTTCAATTCTCGAAGCACTCCAAAAAAACATTTTTTGTTATCTTGTTCAGCTCCTCCTTCGACGCCGTCTTTATCTCCTCAATCGTAGCGTAGCGTCGTCCTTTCATGGGCCTCCTCAGTTTCGGGAACAAGAAAAAATCACAGGGAGCCAGATCTAGGGAATACGGTGGCTGCGGCATGATTACTGTGTTGTTTTTGGCCAAAAATTTGCCCACAAGCAACAATGTGTGAATAGGGACGTTATCATAGTGCAAAAGCCAATTTTTGTTCTTCCACAAATCCGGGAGTTTCTGGCGGATTGCTTTGCATGAATTGCGCATAACTTGCAGGTAACATTCTTTATTGGCCGTTCTACCCTGCGAAAAGAACTCATGATGCACCACGCCCCCGCAATCGAAGAAAACTATAAGCAATACCTTCACATTCGACCAAACTTGGCGTGCTTTTTTCGGTCTTAGCTCGTGCGGCAGCTTCCATTGGGATGATTGAGCTTTGGTTTCCACGTGGTAACCATAAACTCATAATTCGTTACCAGTAATGACCCTCTGGAGCAAATTCGAGTCGTCACTGACAGAGTCCAACAGCTCCTGAGCAAAGTTTTTACAATGCTGTTTTGGTCCAAATTGAGCAATTTTGGTACGAATTTTGCGGCGACCCGTCTCATGCCCAAATCATTGTTAAAAATCGAATGATGTGTTTAGATCCTCAACAACTTTACTAATGGTGATTTAACGATTGGCCAATACTATTTTCTTCACTTCATCAATTTTTTCGTCTGTTGTTTACGTGCTCGGGCGTCCGACAGTATAATAAGTCCATAAGTTAAAAACATAAGTGCCAACATAACGCCATAAAAAATCAAAAATCGAATATAGATAACCCGCGTACATACAAAATTTGCGATACTTTTTGAACAGACCTCACAGATATATTCATTTAATAATGTGAATGGTACTGTGGGAGTTGTTCACCGTTCAACAAATCACAGAACTTTTACAACTTTTTTTAAATATTTACTGTATTTTTTCGTTGCATTTTACAATATGTATGCATAAGTCACAAATATAATATACACTACTACATAAACGTAAAAAAAAACCATAAAGATATGGCATAGGCCATATAGGTGGGGGCATTCATTTTATTTTTTATTTTAATAAAGGCTACTGAAAGAATACGATAGATATTAAAAAATATAAAATAAGCCCTATTATAAGAACACTTTTTTTTGCCAATAACAATGAGAAAATAATAATAAAGTTTACGCTATTCATTTTTTTTTAAAGTTATGTCAATCTGTTTTTTATTTATCCATAATTTTAACAAACAATTTTTTCGAAATAAATTCAAATAATTAATCTCTCTCGTGTTGTGCTTATTAAACAAAAAAACGGAGCTATGAAAAATGTATGTTTTTGTGCGTGTCTGGATTTGCAGAAAGGGATTTCAAGTAAACTTTTCAATCTTTGACTAGATCTGTTAATGTTTATAAGAAATAAATGTTGGCGCATTAAAACATATTTTAGACACGGCTAGCCATATATTTATCTTAACTTCAAAAATTCAGCTTACTGAAATCATTGGTTGGAGGAAAAAGTTGAATTTCAGATGAACATAACTAGTTAAACGTTTGAAAACATAGGCCGAATATCTCAATTTGTTAAAAAAAAAATATATATATAATTAGTCCATTTACGTTGACAGTCTAACGTTACACACAAATATTTTATTGACACTACAATTTGTATTTCCGTGGAATGAAAGTAATATTTTAAGAAGTTTTAAAGGACATCCCACGTGTTCCAAGGCCTTAAAAAGACCCTTCTTGCTCACGGTATCAAAGGCTTTGGTCGGGTCAGCAGGGGAGATAAACACCGATTTGTGCTGTTCACGGCACTTTTTCTGAAATTGCCAAACAGCAAATATCATAAGCGTAGCTGACCTACCCCGTCTGAAACCACACTGACATTCGGGGTATGTCGTTTCTAATCAGCAACGAGACACCTTTATAATTACTACAGTCACCTCTGTCTCCTTGTTTGTGTATAATGTAACAATTTTTGCTTCTCTCGTGTCTTGTGGACCACAACCTTCGTTCTAACAAGCTTCGAGAAGACGGTGTGAAGTAGGAGTAACAGAGATTGGTTTCTCAGCAGGTATACCATCCCCGCCAAGAGCTTTCCGCTGTTTAATACTCATAATTAAATAGCCTGTTTGAGTTCTGCAAGTGAAGGATTCACATCCAGCTTATCTATAATTTCTAACGCATCAACATAATACAAATCAGATGACAATATTGCAATTGGCAAAGAATAGAGGGAAGAATAATGTTCCATCCAACGATCCAATTGTTTACTTTGGTCCAATAGAATATCTCCCTGTATCGTTTGTATCGCCTCCAAAGGCGCAGTTTTTTTGACTTGTCCAATTGCTCTTTTAATGCCTTCATACATGGCAAAAGAATTTCTGCATTTTGGATATTGCTACACAGCGTATTCCAATATTTATTTGTACACCGCCTTTTCTCTCTTTGCCTTTGCATTTTTCATTTTTGATCAGAAGAAAAAGCTTTAAAATTATATGTGGCATCTCTTTTTGCTTCAATCACTGGGTTCAATTCTAAGGCACAATCTGCGTACCAATATTCATTTGGGTTCTTTGCAGTACCAAAATATGCCTTATGAATTGACTCAGGTAAATTATTCAAAATGTCAGAATCACTTAATTGACTCATTTCTGTTAGAAAACTAGATCGCATCTCTTCTTTTGCACCAATTGTTTTGATTCTTTTTGCGCCCGCAGTCGATTGCAATGATTTTTTTGTTATTGCGGGCGTACATTTGACTCTGAACAGTAGCAAATCATCTGTTTGTGACGCAAAATTGTTCATGTCATTCAAGAAGCCGTTGTCCATTTCCGTAATTTTTCCTACTCCGTGCTGACCAAGAACTGAAGGCCATACTACCTCTATAGTCAGCAGCAACTCTTGTGTGAAAGTCACCCAGTATGTTTATTTTACCTTTTTTATTTTCTTCTTTCGTGACATTTAATAATGAGTCGTAAAATGCATCTTTTACACCGGGGTCAGCGTTTAACGTTGGAGCATACGCACTTATTAGAAACGTGCGTGTTTTGATTCTCATTTTCATTAATCGTTCAGAAATACCCACTGGTAAATCTAAACATGCCAAAAATGAGTTTTTAACAACAATGCCAACCCCGTATTCACGCCTCTTTATTTTCCGCCTTTCCGTTTTTCATGCCAAAATAATGTAAAACAAAATCCTTTAATCGAGCCGCTGTCCGCTAGCTTAGTCTCTTGTAATGAAACGATGTAGTTTTTGTAGTTCACCATCTTTAATAGCTGTTTTATATACAAATAAGTTAGTATTTGGACTAAGACGTAGACACATATTTATTACATTCCAAGAATCCCTACGAAATTTTGGTATTTGTTTTTTGCTCTCGAGTACTTCAATTTAAAGCACTACGTTTTACCTCTCGCATTCTATGGAGAAACAGGCTGAGGCGAATCAGTATCAGATCAGTAACTGATAAATGGAATTCGATGATCCCTTCCGTCGTCTGGAGCACGCCTATTTAGCCAGATTTATCACTCGTAGCTGTCACTCTCCATATTTTCTTTGTGGGAAAGGCATTGATGAAGTTTTCCTTCTCCGTGGGTGCATACATCGCCTGGGCGGGTTTATAGAGATTTAGACTTGTCCAGCATCTAAGCCACCCTCTCGACCTCCTTTACTGGTTTCCGAAGGAACAGCGGGAGCTGTTACGTCCGCAGTGAGTTAAGTTTCAAAAGCTGCCAGAAAAAGAGCATCATTTGTTTCTCAAACTGCCTTTCGGTACTTCCTTCCGGATTTTCGGCCAGGGTTGACTCCCTTAACCTTTCATTTCAAGATGGATTTTTCCCAATGCAGCTGTCTTCGGCGGTTGGTTTGAAGGTGCTCACCATGTGATATTTTAATGGTTTTGAGATAATCAGGTTTGAACATATTTTTTGCAAATAATATCTGATTTTTTTATCTTTGTTTTTTCCATTTCTCGCATTTTATATTTTACAAACATTTTATAAATGAGTGAATGCATTGAAATGAATCAGATTGAAATATTATACAAGCAATTTTTTTTTTTAATTATTACTGAGAGTCTACAGCACAAAAATATTTTTTTTAGCTCAACCTTTTAAGAATTAATGACAATTCTATAATGTTGTTAAAAATCTTTATTTTTATCATCAATATTTTCCCAGAAAACAAAAAATATCTTAAAAGATTTAGACGTACTAAAAAGTTACTTATGCATTTATTTGGAACCTATTGGGGTTAAAAATCTTGGGTTGTGAATACAATGTGTTATTTTTATAGTTAGCATGCGTTTCGATTCGCTTGAATAGTATTTTGAAATGTAAACTTTGCCAAGAGCAAATAGAGAAACGTTTGCGATGAAAGCTTTCAAATAAGCAAGAAACTGATAAGTTTTTTACATACAACGGTAACCGCAATAAACGACTTGTAAATATCAAAAAGGTTATCATTGAGAATCGCATCACATGTACATATTATTTTTAGTAAAAATACATTAGTTTAAAAATAGTTTATGTGTATGTATAATGTATAATGTACCTTTGTTTTTAATTAAATGTATTTGTCCCTATTTATTTTTAAAATTATATTGTCAAACTAAAATTACATTGTAATTGGTGTGAGAGTAAACTTAAATACACTCGTAAAATAAATAACGCTCTAAACTCTACTGTTCGTGGGCTAAATCCAAAATTATAACTTTGTTAATATTTGGTTTATTAATTAATGAACCTCCTTACGGCTTTCAGATCACGGTTTTTTTTTTACTTTATAAACAACATTTAATAATAAAAATAATGTGACCTCCCTTGGGGGACACTTTACAAGATACTTTTATATTTTTACATATAAGAATATACAAAGAAGAAGAATACTTATACCGGGAGAAATAACAAAATGTTTTTAACACTACGTATTTATGGTAATATTCAATTTCTGCATACCTATATTATCTATATTATAAAACGCACAACAATGAACAATAATAAAACATAAACTATACATTTATGGAACAGGTGATTCAATATTGGTTTGGGCGAAAGAGACAATCCATTTTACTTCTACCTAGCTCCATTACCCATTCATTTATAGCCTTTTTAAACATTTTCTCATTACTAATTGTTTTAATGGACAGTGGAAGTAGGTTACAGATTTGAATTGAATAATACTCACAACTAATCCCTTTGTCCGAAAGTGGTAAGGGTTTGTATTTGTTTAAGTCGTTTTTGTGTTGAGGACCTAGTTTTTTATATATATATTTTTTAAAGGGATTAACCCGCTAAGCCTCTATTTTGAGGCTTGTCAGCAGGAAGTAATGAAAAATGCACCACAACACCCAGGCCAATTGAGATAAAATGTTTCTTGAATTGTCTTCTAGCAGTTCTCTCTTCAACTCGTCTCGTCAACCCTTTCTGCTAGTTAGCAAGATCAAAACCGAGACGCCAGTTACGCAGTTGGCAGTCTAAGCAACTGCGCCACGGCGCCTGTCACATTGATTATATCTTTACCTCAGAGGCAGACGGATGCAAATCCAGAATTTGATGAAATGACATTTCGATTTTCATATCCAGTTTACGTCCATTGATTTTAAAGAAATATAAGTCTTATAATGAAAGAAACAATGTATTAAGATATTGAAAATACAAATTAATGCTATATATGAAAGTAGATTATTTAGACTCTTTTTGAACATTTGACGTTTGGATTTGCATCCGTCTGCCTCTTAGGTACAGATATTATTTGTATTTTTTGTATTGTTGGGGTTATGTCTTTCGTTTGAGCAAGAAGTTTACACACAAGACTTTACAAAAATAAAAATTAAAAATTGAATTTTGCGATTGTTTAAATTTAAATAGAACATCGTCACGAATCTTAAAGTCACAATTGTCAAGGCCAAACATGTTGCGTTTTGATAAAAAACATATTTCTTAACAATTTGATTTTAAAAGTTATATATGAAAACATTTCTCCACAAAATCCATAATGATTTGGAAAATACAATGATTTTTTCTTGGTATTTGTGGTACTTTGTACTTTTTATTGGTATTAGTAGCATGTGATTTTTCCCTATTGTAAGGCGAATATTCTCGAAAACATACAAAAAATGAGTAAAAATGATTCTATTAAAAATGAACTAAGTACTTGAAACTAAGTCACAAGTTCTTAAAAATCAATCAATGACAGAGTATTGTGATAGATTTTCGATTTCCGGGAAGCTAACTCACCAATCAGCAGTACTGTCCGACTGTAACTTGTGACGTCAAAGGCGGAGTAATTTCAAAATTATAAAACATTAAAAATTTTGGCTTAGTTTGATAGTCTACTTAGAAATAAAAAGTACAACAAAACCACTGAACCTATTAACATAAATCACTGACAAACAAAAAAAGTCTTCTTGGTCTATGTGGGATACGAAGATTTACGAAACTTAACAATGCAGAGCAATCCATTTTGCCTGGATAATTTTAATAAATAAATAAATGTGATTTAAAATGGAATGCTAGACATTCACAGGGCGTATAATCTATTATTGTGTCTTGTGGTAATACTACTTTTGCTTATTCAATCAAATATTGCGTTGCAGATATTTGATTCCCAGCATAGCAGACATTAAATATTTACACATTACAACAAAGATGAAGAACATTTTAGAGAAGGTAATATGGAAATATAGGCATCTACTATGGCCTGTCATTGGCTGGTTTAAGTGGCCACTTTACACACTGTGTAACATTCACCATTCTGCCCATATTTGAACACCTATATTCCTTCAATTCTTTCATCAATCGTTGGAAATAGATATTTACTGAAAACAGAAGAAGCGAAAGATAGATTGTGTTCATAATGATATTATTTATTTATAAAAAGGAACATATTACAAACAAGTAGTAACGTATCCCTAATTTCGTGAAGCCAAGAGCCCTGTGTTGAGTTGGGAGACAACAGCGGCCGCCTCCGTGGTGTAGTGGTCAAGACGCTTGACTCACGCACGGAAGGTTCCGGGTTCGATTCCCGGTGAGAACACAAAAATTAAAAATGTGATTTTTCTCAAGCCTGGGTGCTCTGTGATGTAATTCACCACTGTAATTAGGCCTCCTGGCCTGTTGTGGTGCAAAAAAAAAAAAAACATAATGGAAAGTGGAAGCATGCATATTATTGAAGAATACAAAAATATAAGAAGACGAAAAAATGAAGAATACAAAAAAATAATAAATCTATTATCACATAAACATCAATTCTAATCAACGTCACAACAACACGACTAATAGTATATAAATATATGCAATGTCTAGCAGCAGTCTCCTGCAATGGTCTCGTATACTTGAAAATGGCTTTCGTTTTGGAGAACTGTATATATTCATCGAGGACATGTAACACTATCGCACGCAACTACACTGGCTCAATATCAGGCATAGAAGAAACATTCACATTCTATCACTTCTTCACAATATCTTAAATAATCCCACTTCGCCTGTTTATCTAAAAGAAATCTTCCAACCTCTTTCACAACACGGACTATCTCTTCGTTCTAGTAACGAGAGAACCCTTTTGATACCCTGTCACCGCTCTAATTTTCTTGCCTCCTCTTTCACAGTAGTAGCCGCTCGATTGTGGAATAATCTACCCACTAATGTTAGAGACGCCCTACTTTATTTACATTTAAGTCAAGATCAAAATGACACTATCTTAATATTTAAATTGTTCCTTTATCCTTCTTCTTTCCTTCCCATCCCCTCTCCTCTCTTCATAGTGTAAAATTATTTTTTTTAGATATTTTTATTTTGTTAATCTTTGTTTTTAATTTTTGCATAAAATTGTAAGATTCAACATGTCCATGTATTTGTAATTTTCTCAAACTGAACGGTTTGGGTAGGTAGGAAAAAATTTCCTTAAGGCAATATGCCCGCCCTTATATGTATATTTATTTTATTTTATTAACAAACGGCAAATCTGCTTTTTACAAACATTTATAATAATTTGGCTTGAATTTTTTTTTAAACATAAATTTCCTTGTACCCATGATTTATAAAAAAAAATAAACCTAAAAATTATGAAAAATGTATATTAAAAAAAATAACCTAAAAATTATACAGTAGAACGTTTAAATAATAAAACATTCTACTGTAATACAACAAGAAAATCATAAGTACTGTTTCATACAGCTGGGCAAAGTTACGTAAATAAAATATATAAATAAACATTCAATTGAAAAAAATCCTATATTTTTAATGCAGGTTAAGAATATTTTTTTATGTGGGGGCTGAACCTCCATATACAATTGAAGTAGTATTTTACAATTGAAAACGGCGGTGATCGCACTGCAAGCTGCTAGCAGGCTCAGCTTTGCTTGTATTTATTACCGACCTTATTAAATAATCAAGGAAGGTGGAAATTCAACGAGTGTTGGGAAATCAAGGTATTTTCCTGTTAATATAATAAATTGTCAGACCCTGAAAAGCAATCGCGCCTTAAACCGGTTGTAAGAGGAAAATCTAACACAATCTGATCTATGGAATACAAAATGTCAATTTAAAATACGTAATTAAAAGATTACGTAGATAAGTAGCGTTGATTTATTTAAAATCGACTGTTTAAAATCTTGGATATTTATGTGATGTGAAAAACCCACTTACTGAACTCTCTCAGACCGGATTTTTTTACTCACGAACCTACCGAAGTTAAAAAGAGACGAATTTGTTTTATGATTACTGGTATATCTTTGTATGTCTCTATTTTTTTCTGCTCATGTTGATAGTCGGCAATACAGAGAAAAGTTCGTTTTTTAATTTGGTAACCAACTTCTGGCTGTTTTTCTTACTTTGGAGCGATTTCTTGTCGTCCGGTCCTTTTGTCCTTTTGTATCGTTTAAATCTATTTTATAAAAATTAAATTTATTATATTGTTACTTATATAGATTCAGTAAATTATATATTTAGTCTATATTGTTTATTGTGTTAATGATAATTAGGTGAATTAGATTAATTACGTTTTTTATTATTATTATTATGTTAACTTTGTTAAATAGCTAATTTAAGGCATGTTTCACATTTTGTAAAATGTTTCCCTCTGCACGGGACACCCACACATTATCCTGTAGACAAAAAAGAATACAAACAATGTAAAAGTATAAATAAATAAAAACATACACTGGAACCTTTTTTGAAGGACACGTTCCACATTGTACCGTTTTAAAAATGTTAACTAAAAAAGAGCAATGCTGGATAGAAACGAGCGCCCACTGTCATCTGACTCACTTTTGTCTTAAGACGGTGCAGAAATCGAATCATAAATTTCCCTTATCAAAATATTATTCAAACTTTATTTAAATACTCCAACTTTGTACAATTATTTTTTTTTTTTTAAAGAAATATTCGCATTCTTATGATTTACCCAAATATTTTATTTTGAGGGCCATTTTCAACGACTTGTAAATAACTCACTATTAGAAAATGGGAATCAAGTTGAATCAGGTTGTGGTACCGTGGCTAGTGTTGCGGACTCACGGATCAGAGGTCCGAGGTTCGAACCCCACTCTACCCCAACTTGATTTCCATTTCCTAATAGTGAGTTATTTACAACTCGTTTAAAATGGCCACCTAAATTGAAATATTTGTGTAGATTTTAAGAACGCTAATATTTCTGTTGGGGTAGAGTGGGATTTGAACCACGGACCTTTGAGCCATGATTCCGAGACACTAGCTACGACACTACAACCCGATTCTGATTATAAAATTGAATGATATTTCATGTTTACATTATACAGTCCGCTTTTCGTCAACATTAACTTTTGTAATAAATGAATGAATTTATAAATAGTAAATAAATGGCTTTGATGCTTGTCAAAAGAACAGAATTCGGGTTCGGTTCCTATTGCTATCTTAATAATTCAATTTGTTTTTCTTAATCCTGGGTGATCCCTTCTGTAATCAGTCCTTTTGACCTGTTGCTCAAAACCGTGGAATAATTTTTTTTTTTTTGTAATTCGAGCAAAGAACAGGCTTTAAAGCCATTTTCAAGACTAATTTATGAATATGTAATAATTTTCCATTCGTGAAATAGATCACGCGAGCGAAGAATTATTGAGATCAGAATAACCGTGTATGTAATAGAGATGAGTTAACATTTTTGCCTGAAAAACTGACCATGAAACTTTAATAGGAAAATGTGGTTGTAATAGGCTGTGATAAGGATGTTCACAGCTTATCTTAGTTCCCAGACACGAATCTTTAATGTTTAATTTTAACTACGAGTTATTCATTTATGGTGCTTATTTATTTGGTCAATTAACGGGTTGAAATGATAAAAAGATGTATATTGGCCAGTCAACAAAATATAAATATATAGATCAACGTAAAAAACTCAAGGAAAACATAATATAAATAAAATTTGTATAATATTATGTTATTTATTGAATCGACATTCACTTCGTAACACTTCCTGATGAATCTCTATAAAAAAAAACGTTATTATTAGTGTTACACGTGTTTATTCTTAAAAGAACAGAACTATTGTTTCGGGAGAGTATTTATTCAGATAGCTGAAAAAAAAAGAACAACTAGTCATAACTGCTTAACTAATACTTGTACATATGTCCGGGCAGATCAAGAATACAGTTCTGTGTGTGAAATAGAACCAGAATCCTAGACAAGTACTTTCAGCGCGATGGCTGCTCTCGGGTAAAAATCCTGAATAATGTATTCGAGTGGAGACAATTCCGCACGTTCGCCTACCATGCTTGAGGTCCCGGGTTCGATTCCTCGGAGAGTCAATATGAAAAAAAAATTCGCCTTAATTTGACTACACTATTATTTTACTAGGAAAAACAACAGATGTATAAAAAATAATAAAATGTTAAAAATAGTACAAACATCCGCTTAAAATTTTTCACAAATATAGCGATAGAAAATATTACAAAATAAAGAAGAAAACGTAAAATTTTAAATAAGAAGAGCATTGTAAGAAGGTTACGGATGAGAAAAAAATATTAATAATTAATTATTGCAAAAAAAAAGTTACTAATTCACTCTTTCTGATGACACTTTAGCTACCTATATGGGGGTTTACTTTCTGTCGCCACACCACGAAACGATGAGATAGACCCAAATCCCTCATACCTTAAACTTATTAAAACTTGTTAGTCTTTATGGTACAGGTTATCCTGAGTTACCCTTATTCTTTGTTTTGGGAATCTGAAGTAATCACCTCCCCTCGAGTGATATCAATTAATTAATAATATATTGGTGTTAACCAAACTTGTGTTTGTTTTTACCAAATTCCAAAATGAGCTCCAAAACGGTAAATGTTATTAAATTACTTAATCTTAAAAAAGTAAAAACATTTCATTTTGTCCTTTAGTTTACGTTGGAAGAACTTCAAGCAATTATGATATTCGTGTTAAAAAACATATGAGGTGTCTTCACGATAACAATTTCTTCAAATACGCAAATCACTTAATCAATTTAAATATTCACTTTAAAATCGATACAGGAGTAAGATCTTACATACAAATAATAAAGGGTTAAAAGTAAATAATATGTCAATAAAATAAATAAAACAACTTTGTTTTTAACCACCATTTTTTATTCCACCGACCGGTCTCAGAGCAAACAAGCTTCTTCGTCAAGGTTTACGTAACTAATGAATTGATTTATTTTTTATTTTTATCATGTTAACTAAATACTACACGTGGACCCAATAAATCAAGTATTTTTTTCTTACAAGGGTCGTAATTAGATATCAATATTTTCGAAGCTAGATAGAAGAGGACTAAAAGAAATATTGTAAATTTGGTTTTTAATTATTTTTTTCTTATTATGCCCAATTTTAATATTTTATTTTCAGCATGAAGTACTTTTAATCAAGTGTCTTTACTGAAGTTATGATTATTTTCTATCAGATGGTTTGCGAATTCCAAAAAATTATTGTTATTTAAGCACCTTAAATTAGTAGTTAAAAACAAAGTTGTTTATTTATTGTATTATAATGAATAACCACAAAGTTAGTGCTTTAAATTTTTTTTTTTTTTTAATAAATATGTAAACATGTCTTATTGGGAAAGTTTAAAAAAATAATTTTCCTTTGATCAATAATAAAACAACCTTTCAAAAAGCCCATTATACAATGTTTCATTGTAATAGTCACCCTTTACCCATTAAACTCACGCCCCTCCCTCGATCCCTTCCCTCTTTTTTCAACTATTTCTCCCACAACAAAAAAACATTTTCTTAATGTAATCAGTACATGAAAGGTTACTTATTAAAATGCATGTCGTGTTGGTTTTATATATTTGTGCGGCAACTATGGTGAAGGTGTTTAGTGGGTTTTGCATGTCGGTTTCATTGCTGTCCCGACGAAGAGAAGGGTATGTCTCAAAACCGGTAGACATAGAAAAGTCGGTAAGTGGTTGTAAACGAATATTTAATAACATTAAGTCCTCATATCAATTTGATTATGTTTATTATTATCAAAATATTGTAATTATCAATATTTATAAACTATACACATTTCAAATTTACACTTCATCAAAACACTAATATGGTAACGAAAAATATTGATTTCAATTTTGGAAAGAACTAGAAGATTTGTTGATTCATGCAAAACAACACTGAACTCTACACCAACCACCGCAGCAGTATATTATCTTATCATACCAAGAATATTTAAACAAATTAACTATATTACAAAACAAAGCTATAAAAATAATCCTGAGAAAAGGAAAACAGATACACAAGAGTAAAGTTAAGCTAGCTCTGAAAGTTTTAATACCCAATATACTTGCTACACGCATATTTTTGAAACTCATATTTACGTTTTGTTCTCATTTTTAATGGTATTTTCTTAAAATATAAATTGACTCGCACAGCTCAACAAGTTCTGCGTCCTCGTCTTCTTGCGAAAAGGCAGCCTCATTTTATTTATGTTTCTGTTTATACGTCAATCAAAAAAAATCTGCTCTCCCAGACGTTGTGTTTGCTTTTACGTTACATACGTTATTTTATGTGATTACAGGACTTTAAAATGGAATGTTAAGTAGACTAAAGAAAGCATTTTCTACACCTTCTGTTCAACCGAGGGAAAAACCCTTGTACAAGCATTACTACTACCCATTCTAGATTACGCTGATGTTTCCATGACTGATTTAAGCTGTGAGCAACTCGATAAATTTGAACGACTTTAGAATACATGCATAAGGTACATTTTTGGTCTTGGGAAATATGACCACATTTCTGATTATCGTAAGCAACTGAAATGGCTCAAAATTAGACAGCGGAGAGACTATCTCCTCTCACTTCTGTTCAATGTACTTCATAGTCCTTACGCTCCTATATACCTGCGTGAAAAATTTCAACGCTTATCAGTTCATGGTTCACCTCTTCGTTCTATTTCTCAAGGTACTCTCTTAATACCCATCCACAATTCCTCTTTCTTCTCTAACTCATACAGTGTCCAAGCGGCTCGACTGTGGAATCATCTCCCATCCACCATCAAAGATGTTACTACATTATCTCTGTTTAAATCACGTCTGAAGAAACATCTCCTTTCTCTTCCTTAATCTAGTCTAATTTAAGATAATTATAAACAAATACGTTTATTTCTATTTTTATATATCTTTAGCTTTTTAATCTTTATTTTCTATTGAATATGTTATGTAACTTGAATTATAAAATTAAAACTTTTAGTTTATTGGTTGGTTGGAAGAAATTGCCATTTAGCAGTAAGCCCGCCAATGTACAAATAACATTATGTACAAAAAGTTAAATAAATAAAATAAAAAACACTGTCAAATCTGCTCGCTGTATTTGCGCAGTTTACTGTGAAGATGCTATGAATTATCGACTAGTTTGTTGTAAAATAATGAAGGAGAATACATCATTCACTCATTTGTTGGTGTTTACTCAAGTTTTGACCGTTTTTTTTCCAAACGAAGAGAACAAAAAGATTCAACCAAAAGAAAATACAAAATATTAGTAAATTCCATAAAAAATGGTCAGAACTAAAATATTTTAACAATTTTAGTTTTTTACGATTATTCAAGTTCGATTATTCCTTTAATCAAGAATTTGTGGAAAAAATCTACAAAATTTGAGTTTTTATTTAATAACTTTCTTGTTCAATTTATTGTTTTTAAACTTAAGATCGAATTTACTTAAATACATTGTCTTTATTTGAGTACCAGTGTACCTAAAATTTAAGAGGCGTAATCTGCCGGTCGAATTGTAATTATATTATAAAAGTTTTAAGTATTTTTTTTATCAGACGTACCCTAGAAATATTAATTGTTTCCATATAATGTTTTTTAACTTTATTTTTTTGACGGCGCAATTTTGAAACAACGTCGTTTATAATGGCAAAATCGTACGATTTTTATGTTAAAAAGGGACATAATCAAAGGGCGGAAAGAAGACCCATGATTACATGATAATCGGCGTGCGTGCATGAGAAGATGTACGAATGTAGAGGAAGCGAGGCGGCCTCCGTGGTGTAGTGGTCAAGATGCTTGACTCACACTCGGAAGGTTCTGGGTTCGATTCCCGGTGAGAACACAAAAATTAAATGTGATTTTCCTCATGCCTGAGTGTTCTGTGATGTAATTCACCACTGTAATTGGGTCTCCTGGCCTGTTGTGGAGCAAAAAAAAAAGCATGTTCGTAAAGACAGAGAGAAATGGCGTTCTATCATCACGGCGTGTTGATTTGTTGTTGTTGTTGTTGTTGTTGTTGTTGTTGTTGTTGTTGGTGTTGTTGGTGTTGTTGGTGTTGTTGGTGTTGTTATTACGCCATTTTAAAAATGATCATTTTTTTGGTAATGAATTATTTTTCCATCTGTTTGATAAATGCGTAGATAGTTCTTTATTTGTGAATAATTAAGGTTTTTTTTATTTTAGTCGTCAAAGCACACACATACTATTGAGTTTTGACAATAGATGTACGTCTGGGAGTGTCAGCGTTTGTGTGTACGTCTGAACAAATTACTACCATAAATATTTTGTTTTGCCAGCAATCTGGAGAAGGATTAAGGAAACCTCTCAAATTATACAATCATTTCTGCGCGTAGGTCAGAAGCGAAAACTGACACGACGCCAACGCGTAGGAATTATGACTGTAGCGTCACGTCTGATCGCGGTGAAGGTCCTTTATAGAATAAAGGCACAATAACCCACAAATTAAAAGGCCATTTAATTCGCGCAACGCATACCTATATTCATTTACATCTCATTTAATCACAAGTTTTATCCTTATAATAAATACAAACATATATGTATTATTTTTTGATAAAAAATACATTTTAGTGATCTTCTAATTTACTCAAATATTTCAATTTTTGGTGGCCATTTCAACCAGTTGAAAATAACTGACTATTAGAAAGTGGAAATCAACTTGGGGTAGAATGGAGTTCGAACCTCGGACCTTTGATCCGTGAGTCCGCAACACTAGCCACGGGATCACAACCCGATTCAATTTTAAAAACAATAATTTGAGAATGTTCTTACAGAAATATATCGACGCTAAGAAAAAGTTACCAAGCGACATGTTGCAATTTTACAGATGAGCCAAAAGTTTTTTTTTAAATATTTTTTTTATTTTGCTTATAAATTAAATCATAGATTACGATGGCTTTGTTAACTGACCCCTTCCCGCATCTTCTCGAATCAGTTCGTAAAACTGCATCAAACTGAGCGAGCGGCCGTCAGAATAGCATGGGCGACCGCTGTTCCCGCTAAATAAATTACTATTATATTGTGTAAATTTTATGAGTATGAACTTGAACTAGTATTCTGATTAGATTAATTTATATTTTGACGATGTAAAGACAAGACCATAACATTTAAAAAAAAGCGGTAGAAAAATCAAAACGAAAAATATAAGTCTGTCAAAAGAACTTGAGCCAGAGCATATCGGTAATGTATGTGTTAATGTCGGAAGAGTTAGGAAAATTTCTAAACACATAATAAGGTCTGATATTGATCTTATAAGGCTGGTTGCAATTGGATTCGACGGAACGGTGGTTTGTGTGCCAGTTACATGCCAATAAGGTTCCACATCGTCATATGTTTGCAAATTTAGATGGAACTACAATTGGGCTCAGAAGCTTCACGAGAGAAATAGTAAAACTGTTGAAGCTGCCTATTATTTTATTAACCTCAATATTATGTAAGCTACCTGAATTCGTTAGTAAAAAAGACTTAAACACTGATCAGCTATACTTAATGGACAGTGTGAAGCCATCAACTTTGGACATTCCAATTAAAGTCGGTCAATGAGAACCCCTAGAAAAATTTTGCACTAGAGGTGGCCTTCAACCGCAAACAGAGTACATAAATTGGATGTATCTCAAAATAATCCATCCGAGACTTTAGTTACATTGATGACTTACATTATTAAAGATCATGCACCTATGTGGTCCAACAAAGTCATGAATCGTTTGGTGTGCAGCATTTGTATAAGTAATCGCTTTATCTCGTTGTTCGTCCAGTAAAATGAAGTGAGTAATTATTATGACCCAGTTATTTAAAAAAAACTGACTTCGTTTCCTAAGAATGTTCTTTTATCAGTGCTAGCTGACGAGAGAAGACACGTAAGAGAAAATGTTTTTCAGGAGAATTCCGAGAGCCTGCAAAATAAAACGGACTGCAATCGCAACAAGTATCCCAACATTATAATTATCAGAATGTGATATTTGTGCAACAGATTATGTGGATTTGATTAACTGAGATAATCTGGCAGAGCCTCGAATGACTGAACAATTTACATATACGAGTAAGATGATTTCAGAAGCAATTGGAGACATATTAATTATTCAGGAAGCAATACTATCTTCCATCAAAGGGTTTTCCTGTCACAGTCAAGCCACACAAATTAGAAAAAATAGTTAAGAAAGCGTTAGTTTCTGTCTGCAGAAACCAAAAAGGGAAACAGGTTTATGAAAAAACGCTAAAAATCAAGAAAATTAATGCCCGTCACCAGTAATAACCATCAATTGTAATTTTGATGTGTTTTATGGCATAAAAAATATAATATTCTGAAACTGCTCAATAAATACACATTTTATTTTTTTAATGGATCCGCTTTCCTCATGTTTTACATTTATAATTATACTAAAAAAATGTATTTTAAAAAATTACTCTACAAAAATATTTTTTAATACTACCATGAAAATGTTAAAAAACCTAAACATCAACAGCCTCGCGGCAAATATTATCTTAAAAATGCATTTTTGTTTATTTTTCCCTTATTTTTTCCGCATAGGGCCGTTTTGAATTTCCAAAAAATAAGAAATCAAACCCCCTTAATGTACATACATACATATCCGTAATAAAGGCATAATTTATTTTTCTATGGTTTTACGTGAATAAATCATCACCTCTCCACTTCACCTGCTGACAACAGAAGACGGAATACCTACTTATTTTGAATTCAAATAATTATTACCAATAACCCACCAATTAACAACTTCTCGAAATATGTACGTATATTTTCCATTATTTTAGGTTGGTGTCACTGACATACTCGTGGGAATTTTGTGGATATAAACCTAAACAAAATTACCGATGAGTTGATAGGAAGTGACAGTAATTGTCCTCCTTATGTCACTGTAGAAGATGTAACGACCACGTTAGAAGAAGCTTCAAACAGCCCTCCTAACTTAATGATCACTAGGGATATAGAGTCGGAACAATCAAGAGCCCAGTGAGGGTATTGAGAGGGGCATTGGTGCTGAGCGAGCTTCTGTTTTATGCAGGACACCGGTCGCACTCCATGCAGAAGAGCAATGTCTCCGGTCAAAGCCGAGAAGCTCCTCCGAGACTGGAGAGGTGGGTCAGCTCGGAGAAGGCATCTCCCCAGGAGCATCCTCAAAAACTCCAAAGAACTGGGAAAGGCGTCGGTATCCCGAACTACAGTAAGATGGCTGGCTCCGTCAAGGTTGGATTCGTGATACGTAGCGCCCGCTGATGGTGGACGACGCCTCACATGTGGAAGCATCCATCAAGAAAATTCTGGATGCTGAAGCACGGCAGGAAGGGAGACGGCGCGGCCCTATATTTCTTAGTTGTTTCCACATGGTGGGTCACATAATACTATCCTGTGGAGATGACTGGTCAAAATCGTAGTTGGCTGAATGAGTTCCGGGTCTCAGGCCCTGGGAAAATGCTTCTCTCGTATTTGTTGAGGGTAATCTCCCTAAACAAATCATAAGGATTACATGGATTAAGAAAGCTCCCATAGAGCCCAAGACCCTATTATGTCGGATGGACTTTTAGAATAGGGGGGTAGGCTGCCGCAACTGGGGGGTCCTCAGCAGAAGAACAGAGGGAAATGGTCAAATTTATGTTACACAATGTGTAAAGTGGCCACTTAAACCAGCCAATGACAGGTCATAAGCCTTACAAACGCCTAGACTTTCGTATTCCCTTCTTTAAGGTACTCTTCATCCTTGTGGATGAAGAGTACCTTAAAGCCTCGGCGCTTGGTGGCGACCGGGTGCGTTTGTGAAGTTACTCCGGAAATTAAATTGTTTCCTCTGGACATTTTAAAAATTTACCCTTCAATTTTTGATAAAGTATGAGATTTTATCAAATATTGAGGTTAACTTAAGTTGGATACTAAATATGTGTAAAAAAAAAACAGTTACAGTAACATTACATTATTACATTACAATATTCAAAGTGTTGCACAGCGTTAAGACTGTTTTTTTTCTGTGTGTGTGAAATTCCTGGAACTGCTTGAAGAAGTTGCCACGTGTTACGATTACAGCATCGCTAATGCTTTCGGAATGCACAAATATAACGCATTGAAGTTAAAGACATTGAGTTACTATTATTATTATGGATAACTTATACAGCGCCATTTTCGGAATATACCTCGAGGACGCTTTACAAAGTGCTTAAATTCAATTGAATCTTTTAAATTTGTAATTTAATTAAAACAATTTATTTTGTTATCACATGCTACGGATTTATTCAAATGATCTAAAAAACAAGTGAGTTTTTAAGTTCTTCCCGGAACATCACTTCGCTCTCGCAGCCTCGCACCTCTACTGGGAGAGCATTTCATGTCATAGGGTCTGCGACCGCAAATGCGCGTTCACTGAATTTAGTGCGCTGTTTGCATAGAGGTTTAATAACTGTTTTTCTCGCCTTAGACGTAGCTGATTTGACGCTTGTCAGCTAGTTCATCTGGAATGCATATATACCCTTAGATATTCCGGAGCAGAGTTGTGCAGTGATTTATACATAAGCCAACACAGTTTTTTTATATGTTTTCATATGGGAGTTGCTTTATTATTTACCTTGCTTATAATATACAAGGTTTATATTTAAAAAAGTGGATTTTTCTGCAATTAAATATCTTAAAATTTATCTAAACTATTGGGATCAGGAGGGATATATTAGTGTGGGCTAATCAGGAACTTCTCAGCATTTGCTCACGTGGAGAGGAAACCACTTAAAACTCTTCAGGAGAAGCCGGCCTGTTGGCAGTAGTCAACAGGCCTTCCGTTCCACTAGAGGAGTGTTCGGCATTTTGTTCCCTACTTTGGTTTATTTTACCAATTTCCTGCGCTATATTTATCATGTATGATACTACCTCTCGTGTGAGTTCTTTAGCCAACAGAGTTTGTATTCCACCCTCGGAGATAAAACGTTGCCATACACTGGCATTAAACGTTGCCAGTGTAATTTGAATGAGTTTATATTTATATTTTTGAGGCAATAATATGTGGATTAGCAAATAAACAATAAGTGAAAAGGGGGCTACTTAGTTGGGGTATTGTTTGACACCTGAAAAAGTGCGATTCCCAAACCGCGGACCGAGGCGAGGTAAGGCGCGGGAAGTTTTACCTTCCTTGAAAGCCTATGCGGACGGGTGCAGTACTGAGCGAGCGACAATCAACAGCTGGAACATCTGGGACTCACGTGGCACCGGCGCGCGGCTTGAGCTTCCAGCAGAAATGTACACGATCGGTACACTATAGAGACACCATTAGTTTTAAATGACTGCTATTGTTGTGTAAATGACGGTATTTTGTGGATTTTAGTGTTAGATACTTCTGTGAATACTTATACTGTAAGTCTTAGGAATAATCTATTTAAGTCATTGTTTTCGTTTATTATAGTTAAGCATTTAGGTAGCATAGTATGAGGGGGTATAATAATTAATATTAAGTGGGACTGGAAGAACGGGAGGATGCCTTTGACGAACTTCGACGAGGCTCGCAACCCGTCAAGTCGCTTCTTCCGTGGGGGCGCACAGAGGAGGAAAACGCAAGAATGCAGAGTTGTGACATGGAATTTAAGGGGACGCATGGGTGAAAAAATGAACTAATTGTGTGATGTGACGAGGAATAAATGTTTAGATATATTATGTGTTACGGAAAGTTGGAAAAAGGGAAGCGGTTCGATGGAACACGGTGACGCGTTGGTTCTCTTGTCTGGGGTCCCAGATACAGACAGAGCCTGCCAGGGTGTTGCCGCGTTTCTGTCTCCCAGAATGATAGAGTGTATGAAAGAGTATGTCTTTATAAGTTCTAGACTTGTGTTTGTCAGATTCAAGATTGGATTGACAGGAATTATTTTAATAATAGGGTATGTGCCTGTGAATTCTGACTGCGAATCTGAGAAAGATAAGTTTTGGACAAGTGTGATGAATGTAATGAATGGAAAAAAAGATCGTGAGGGAATGATACTTGCGGGAGATTTAAATGGGTGGGTGGTATGTTCGGGGATGGAAGGCAAAATGATAATGGAAGAAGGCTGCTAGAAGTATGTCTGGAATGGAACTTTTTGTATCAAATACGTTCTTTGATCATAAGGAAATCCATCAGTATACGTGGGAAAGAGACAACGAAAGGTCTATTATCGATTATGTAGTCATCGACTCTAGATTGAAACCTGTAACAGTTGATACGCGTGTATACAGAGGAGCCGAAATGGAAACCGATCACTTCTTGGTAGTATCAAGAGTAATACTGTTCCAAGGATGGCGATCCAAAACCCGTAAAATACAGGCGCCTTCTAAAGTAAAAGTTGAAAAACTTCAAAATGATGACATGAAAGATAAATTTGAAAGCGCGGTTAATCGTAGATTGATAGGGGAGTGTGGAGAAAGTATGAACATTGATGATATGTGGGATTGTTTGATAAAAAGTATGTGTGAATCAGCAACGGAAGTATTCGGTGTGGCAAAACAAGGAAGAAAGAAAGGTGATGCATGGTGGGATGATGAAATAAAAAGCTCGTTCAAGAAAAGAAGAAAGCATGGTTAAACTTGTTAACAGTCAGTCAAACAGATACCAGTAAGTATGCCGCATTAAAAAGTGTATATATTGAATGTAAGAAAAGAGTAAAACAAGGTATGTGTGAAAGAAAAAAATTACTGAAAGAAAGTGAGGGAATAAAAATGACAAAAAATTTCCAAGAAAATATAAAAATATTCTGGAAAGCAGTTAAAAATTCCCAAAAAAGTAAGGATAGTGGATGTATGACAGCAGTAATAGGAAACGATGGAAAAATCGTGACGAATGATAGTGGAATTAAAACGAGATGGAAGGAATATTTTGAGGAGGTGTACGAAACGCACACAGGAAATATAGCCAGCGCACCACCTTCTCAAGTAAACATAAACGCAGATGACGATGCGAAAGAGATAAGTATGGAAGAAATTAAAAATGCTGCTAAGTATATGCAGGATGGGAAAGCGCAAGGTTATGATAACATTGCCACAGAGTTTATAAAGGCGGGTGGAGAAATAATTTTTGTATGGCTACATAAGCTCTTTAACCTATGTTTAGAGGAGAAATACACTCCCCCTGATTAGAGGAGAGCTGTTGTTATGCCTATATACAAGGGGAAACGCTCTAGGGTGGACTGCGTAAACTATAGAGCTATCAGCCATTTGAGCGCTGTTGGAAAGATTTATGGCAGAATACTGATTGAGAGAGTAAGAAAAGTGACTAAAGATAGAGTTTGGGATATACAAAGTGGATTTATGAATGGAAGAGGGTGTATGGATCAAATATTTGCTCTGCGAAATATGACAGAAAAGTTTCTAGCTAAACACCAGAAACTTTTCTACGCATTTGTCGATCTGCAAAAGGCATTTGATAGAGTTGACAGAGAGAAATTGTGGAAGGTTTTATCGGAGCATGGAGTAAATGGTAACCTGACAAGGGCTATTGCGTCACTGTATAAGGACAGCACAGCATGTGTGAAGGTGAATGGGTCATTCACATCGTGGTTTAATATTCCGAAAGGAGTCAAACAGGGATGTGTAATGTCACCATGGTTGTTCAACAAAAACATCGATAACTGTACGAAAGAACTGAAAGATTTAAGAATGGGAGCAAAAATGAGTGGCACAACTGTTAACTGTCTTCTGTATGCGGATGATGCCGTGCTTCTTGCTAGCAGCAAAGAAGACCTTCAATTCTTGGTAACAAAAGTCGACGATGTATGCAAGAAAAGCGATTTGCTTATGAATGTTGATAAATCGAAAGTGATGGTTTTTAAAGGGATGAAAATATAACTAAATGTGATATCAGCGTGAAGGGAGATATTCTGAATCAGGTAGAAGAATTTGTGTACATGGGAAGTATGTTTACTAGGGACGGAAAGGCTGAGAAAGATATTGAAAGGAGGGTGAGTGCCGGGAACACGGTGAACGGTGCACTAAAATCTACTTTGGCAAACAAATGTTTATCGCAGGAGGCTAAACTAGCAGTTCACAACGGAGTTCTAGTTCCAACTCTAATGTATGGGAGCGAAGTATGGAATTGGAAAAAAGATGATGAAAGTAGGTTGAATGCTGTCGAAATGCGATCCTTCAGGCGTATGTGTGGTAAAACGATGTATGATAGGTGAACAAATGTCGACATCCGTAAAGTGTGTTAAGCTGAGACATGCATTATTGACAGAATCAAGAAAGGGGTGCTGCGTTGGTTTGGACATGTAGAGCGAATGGACAGCGAAAGCACGGCTAAAAGGATCTACGATGCAAATGTTGATGGATGCAGAAAACGAGGAAGACCGAGAAAGACATGGCACGATCAAGTCCATCAAGTACTTGAAGATGGACATGTCAAAAGTAGCAATAATCGACGTGCGTGCATGAGAAGATGTATGAATGTAGAGGAAGCGAGGTCTGTATGCCAAGATAGAGTGTTATGGCGTTCTATCCTATCTGCCTACCCCTACGGGGAAACGGCGTGATGATTTATTTGTTTATTTGTTTGTTTCATCCTTGTAGTTTGTTAATTTTAATGACTCCCGAGGAGGTAAAATTTAGTCATTTGTCTACAAACATTTCTATAAATTTAAATTATGTCACAAATATTTTATAATTAATATTAATTACTGTTAAAATATGCAGAATAACTTTATTGTTTTGTATAGTTCAGTTAAGATTGCGAGCTAAGACATTTTTCTAAGCCTGGCTTGAAATCCAAACGACCTTGTCCTCTTTATTAGGTAGCTCTTAGTAACTCAATTTAGAGCAAATCATAGGGCACATGCCCAGTAGGCTACCAGTCGCGTGGTCGCCCTGATAAACCACGACCGAATCCCAGACAATCAATTCGGTGGTCCCATTATTCAATGATGACCATTTGACATGACTGGGCACGAGGTATATTCAACCGCAGTACCTACGTAAATGCGTATGTAGTATCGCACCCCCAGAAGTACACTGGCGTGTGTCTGACTCGGCCACTTTTCGGGAGAGCAAAAAAATATATAATTTACTAATGCTCGTAACGTGAGAGGAAACGCGGTCGGACTTTCTTCACACAAACGTCTCCCCGTAACTCCTCCCTGGGTTATGGCACTAGAGCAATGATTTTTTTACACACTACAGATATTTACGATTGGCGTGTCTCTATCTTTTTGTTGTTTCGAAAAATTGTTTCTTATTTGAGCTAAGACCATCCAAAATCCTATAAAAACGCCTGGTTTTATCTGCCGTCTTCGGGCGTACGGTATACAAATATGATCAAATCATATCTTTATAAATATTTTATGATGTTCTATAGTAACAATTAACGATTAATTTGCAAAAGCTACTTATGATAATGATTATGTTCATATTATACCGACTTTTTTATATCTTTTGTACGCTAACATACATTAGGTATATATCAACAATATTTTGAATTCGTCCCAATTTTTGCAGACAAGGACTGGATTCAACTCCCTGGGGAGCTGTTAACATTAACATCTAACAACAGAGATGAAGAACATTTAAGGGAAGGTGATATAGAAGTCTAGGCCTCTACAGGGCTTATGACCTGTCATTGGCTGGTTTAGTCAATGGTTAATTTGGACAAACTCAAAATATTGTTGATAAATCCACTTGGTCCATGGAAAAGTACAGAAATTGAAAAAAAATGCATTTTCAGGCGTTGCCTAGTATGTACAAACATCAACAGATGAAAGAATTGAAGGAATATAGATGTTCAAATACGGGCAGAATGGTGAATGTTACAGTGTGTAAAGTGGCCACTTAAACCAGCCAATGACAGGTCATAAGCCCTGTAGATGCCTAGATATATAATATCACCTTCTCTTAAATGTTCTTCATCTCTGTTGTTATATGTCAGGTATATATATTTTCTTGTTTCATTTTAAATATCCATGTTTTAATATTGTTTTTTATTTTGTATAACTGAACTTATTATATTGTTTTAGTTTATATTGTTAAAGGCACTTGTGCCGTATAATAAATAAATGATAAATAATTTTGAAAAATGGAAACAATACCAGCACAGAAAATTTCATTCTGGTACTCCTATAAAAACAACCAAATCAGTTAAGTTTTGGGTTGCGGAAAACGGGAAAACAAGATGTCGATTTTAGTTAGGCATATTCAGTCTGACGTGCAGTTGTCTTTTTTGCAAAGTATCGGAGAGGCATTTGCGAGAGAGTGACAGAAAAACAATGTTCAAATACCTATTCATCAAAATTGTCAGGCACCGCATATACCTACTATTAATGTATTTATTTATTTACATAGGTACATAAATTTACCGTACTAATTATTTGAGAAATAAGTCCCAACTCCATGGGAATAAAAGTCCTGTGTTGAGATGGGACGAGCAATTAGTTGACACAGACACATGAGTATATCTCCACAATTATAGGATCAGAAACATAAAATTTTTTTTTTTAAAATAAACGAGTATATGGCACACCAATATGGCAAACAGTAAACTCAAAAATTCGGAAAATCACCAAGGAGTTTCCTACTCAAATCCCTCCCACTAAGGAAAATCCAGTCCTTAACTCCTTTCTTGAAAATAGTTTTTGTCCTTGAGAGCTTAAAAATATTGAACACTCTCGGAGCGATTAATGAGAGATGTCTCTGAGCAAAGTCGTGCGAGCTTTGGGGATGACATAATTCGTGCTCTGGGAAAACCTCGTACGGATATTTTGCTGAGACATCTTCTTATTGTTCGACCAAAAGTGTGTAAATGCTTCTTTTAGGTACAGTTGTCTCATATCCAGCACCTTCGTGTATTGGAACAACTGTTCTGACGGGTATATTGGAGGGCGCTGGAATATTTTTCTCAATAATAATTTCTGTGAAATTATGTGAGGCTTTAAGATGGATGTCGCACAACCCTCCCAGCCAGGTACTCCATAGATTGCAGTGGATTGAAACAGCAAAGTACACACTTCTGAGATAAACATTTGACTGTTAAAATATGATAAGAACACTGTAGCATCAGAATTACTCTAGTATTCAACATGATATTTTACTTAATTCATTTTACGTAATACTGAAATTTGTGGTAAATGTCGCTCAAAAAAATCATAGAGACTCTTAAGTGCTCTCCTAAGAAAGATAAATAAAATTGAAACTAAAATAAAAACTGCACTCACAACTCAAAACAGTTAAATTTAGACTTATGATAGTGTACTTCTGGGGCTGCGATATATTGTGAATAGGCAGCGACAGCTACAGGTTTGTGAACTGGAGCATATATTACCAAAATGAAGTCAATCGTAAAATAGATGAACAATAGTTACAAAAAACTTATTTACTGCCGAATTATTACAATAAAAATGGAAAATATATATACATTTTTACAATATTAATATCTTAAAAGACAGTTGGTGCTCTAGTGTATGCTGTGTTTCATTTAAGGCATGCCTTGCCTTGGCTTGGCGGGAACAAAAATACTTTATCTGTGCTAGTTCTAAGATATTGTTTAGGAAAATAAATACAAAAAATCCCTTAAAGAAGGATCGTGGATATCCAGGCATTTACAGGCAAATCCTGAAAATATTTTTCTTCTTGGACCAGTTCGTTTAATCAAAAATATTTTTGGGATTGTAATATAAATTGTTCAATTTATAGTGATAGCTTCAGACATTTTTCACGTCCACTCCCTAGGTGGAGCGGAGCGTGTGGCAGGTATCCACGAAGTCTCTCCCGGCCTCTATGTCGGCCAACTCCCGAGTCTTCCGAAGTCAAGTCCGCGTCCTGTAGCTCAGACGCGGACTGCCATGCCGCCGCCGCCGGACTGTCAGCCGACGCGCCGACGCGACGTCCAGCGGTGCTATTCTAAACTGCTCTCGCGGCCGTAGAAAACACTTTTATCTCGCGTATTTTGTATGAAAAATAAGTGTTTTCTATGACCGCGAGAGGGTTTGGAATATCAACTCAGGGGTGGTATTCTGGATCTTCTCTACTCTACTCATCGAAAAATTGAACGTCAAATATTGTATAAAACTGCTTCAAAATCGGAAATAAAACTAATACGGTTTGGTCAATTCAACCTAATTAAGTGTTTTGCATAATTCTTAAGGTCGTAATAATGCTCTAAATGTAAATCATCATGTTTGATTTCACGTGCTAATATTTTTTGACGTTTAATCATCAGTGTTGCCATATATGAAGCAAAAATTAGTCGCATTAAAAAAAAAACAAATTTTCAAATTAATCACTCTCTAGGGGGTAGAAAAGATCCAGAAGACCACATCAGGACCGCGAGAACCTGATGCCTCGTAAAGAAGGCAAACGCGGTTAAGGATCTGGCATTCGTAATATTGTTTCGACATTCCTTCCGAAGTCAAACCTTTGTTACTTAACCACCCAGTATTCTTCTAAAGCACCTATTCTGAAAACTTGATAGTTCGGTGTTTTGGGCTGTGAGTTGCCACGATCAGCGTCCGTAGAAAAGAATAGATGTTACGTAATTTATAATTTTTGTAATTATTTTTATTTATTTATATAGGATTCCTTCAATCTCTTGTAAACGTCAATGACTTAAAAGTATGTAATCAAATTTAACAATCAGTAAATTCAAACAACAATTAATAAATAAAAATGAACAAGAACGAATCTACGAGAAACAGTTGATTCTCATCACAGTATCTACTGAAAGATTCTTGATTTTTTTGTAAATCTAAATCATCTTGCGGAGACGTTGTTTTTTAAAATAATTTAGCATCATCAGCAAAACGTAATAATTTATATTATTTTATACAATCCCTAATGTCATATTGTTTGCTACATTCTTTTTTTGTCGTATGAATAAACAAATAAATAAATTAACTATTTTTTTTCCTGTTGACTATTATTATAGCTTAACACGGATACAGCCTAAAAATTCATAATAATTTCATAACATTAATGTAAATTTATTTGTAATGTGTAAATGAATAAAATGAATTATAATAATAACAAAATAAGGAACAAGCCAGCTCAGGGCTGGTATTCCGAACGCATTTACAGGGCGCTATAACGTGTATTTAGTACGTAAAAACGCGCAATCTCGCGCTATAATTGCGTTCGGAATACCAGCGCATAACCTCTTTTTACACGAAATGACACAGTACAAACATTAAATTTAATTGTTTCTTTTAACATTAATTTACCAATGCGTTATGGTAATATAATTGAAATTAAACTATTTTTTTATTTTTTAAAATCATATGATAAAAGTATTTTACAAACATTAAATTTAATTATTTCTTTTAACATTAATTTACCAATGCGTTATGGTAATATAATTAAAATTACATTTTTTTTAAAAAAAATTTTTAAATCATATGATAAAAGTATTTTACGGTATTTTTTTTTTTGGTATCTTTATTTTACCAATGCGTTATGTAATATAATTGAAATAACACATTTTTTTATTAATTTTTTAAACCATATGATATAAAGTAATTTATATTATAATACAAAGTAATATATATTAAATTCATATGAATTACATTCTCAGGAGTCACCATAACTAAATTCAGGACTTAAATAATATTTACTTTTTTTTTATAAAAAGCACACATTCATAACAATAACAGGAATATTTTAAGAATCAATTATTTAAAAATAGCTTATTACTCAATTGTGCAATCTTTATTTACAATATGGTATTGTTGAATGGACTGGTGCATATGACAATATATTAAAACATCTTAAAATAGTTCAAATATTAATTATCGAAGTAGTTCTGAAGAAATCCTCAACATGCAATACGAAAAATCCATACAAATTATTTAAAGTTCACACAGTAAACACTATTTACAAAAAAATATTGTATACAAATTTACAAAGAAGAAAAAATAAACGAATTTGATATGAATAAGTCAATCAGGTATCAAAACAATATCAAAATTCCTAAATTTCACATAAGCCATGGTCAAAATAGTTTTGTTCTCAAAAGATTAAAAAATTATAATAGTTTCCCCAATTAACTAAAAACTATTTAAGTTTACAAATGTATAACTAAATAAATTCAAATTAAATGTAAATAATTTATTTAAATCATGTAAAATAGCATTCTATTTTAATTGGTATTACTCGTACTGATTTTTTAATATTTTTTATCTTTATTTCGAAGATTTTTTTTTTTTTTAGTATATTCGAAATTATATTGCTTCAAATTACTAAATAACTATAACAGTGTAAGTCACTCTTTAAGCACAAGAGCTGTTTTTTTTTACAGTTACTTTAATATATCAAATTACATTTTAATCGTGAAATAAACGTGTATCATTTTATGTAACTATATTAATTAATAAAAAAAAGTTTAATATGTTTATTAATTTTGGGAAATTTCTACATCGCTTTTTTACTAACTGGGCATTAATATAATATTATTATAAGATGATAGTGAATAATCATTGTTAGGATTTTTTAAAAGTATTTTGTAATCATGTTATATTTTTAATAAAATTAAGGTACAATAAATACCGGTTTTCGTGCGAGGAAACCGATCAACCATTGATTTTTGTAATATATTTATTAACACGATACTGCGTGGAAATGTGTGAAATGATTGTGATATGGAAAACTCGAGGCAGCGCGTCTATTGGCGTTACAAACCCGTATCAGTGTACAAAACGCTGATAGAGTGGAATTAAGTTTGGCAATCGTACCAGCGTCGGCAGTCCTCAATTGGATCGGATTTGTTACATGACCGGCGCGAGATTATACTCGCATCCTACCTAATGTTGTATGCAGAAGGTGTCCCGGGATACTGAATTGATTCAATTGACGCGATTAGTTTCATTAACAGAAATTGCATTGAGCTACAACCGTATAGGGATCAGATGTAATTGCTTTCGTCAAAAACACTTTACTCAGATGTTAACACTTTACTTTTCGTCGGCAGATAAGACGACATCTTGGCACACGATCCTAGCTTCATCCACTTCCATATATTTTGTCATCCATGCCCTTTTATCACTTTTTTGAAATTTCGAGTTAGTCAACAATATTTTGAGTATGTCGGAATGTTTGCAGGCAAAGCTTTAACTCCGGAGAGTTATTAAGGTTGAAATTTAAATCTTACAGCCAGATGAATCTCACCCTCATCAAAAAGGGTTCAGCTCTTTTATTTTACAAGAGTCAACAAATCGAAGAGTTGAGGAAGTGTGCACCTTTTAGTAAAGGAGGAACGGGGAATAATACAGTGTGTAAAATGGCCACATAAACCAAACAATAACAGGTCATAAGCCCTGTAAATGCCTGAACCTCTATTTATTTCTTAAATGTTCTCCATCTCTGTTGTAATACATTTTTAAAGTATTTAATAATAATATGGTCAGCGCATCTGCCAGCCATGCAAGAGATCTCGGGTTCGATTCCCGACGGGGTTAATTTGAAATATTCATTTAATAGGGTGTTTTCACACTAAAATATTTCATAATCCCTGGACTGGTACCTGAAGCGTTAGCTGATCAAGATACGCTGCTATTCGTGTACTAATGCAGTACCCTATGCACCATTAGGTGCGGATAGATAATTATTATGATGATGATGAATAAAAATATTCTAAGTAGAGACTTGAGTGAACATTTTAGAAAATGCGAAATTTTGCCGTAACACCTACATAATACATACTTATAAAAGGAAGAAATCTGAATCATCAAGCCGATCCCAAGAGTTGTTTATGACGAAAAAATATATTTTGCTTCTTTCAAAAGAAATAAAATTGAAATCGGGTCGTCTTTGACTGAATATTGGCGAATTTTACTGACTGACACTGTCCAATTTTCCGCACCTTAAAACTAAATCGATTTTGATGTTTTTTTTAAGGAACAGTACAAAAACAAAATTTTGTGTCGGTACCTTTTCCGCTTTCAAAATTATTTATCATATTTGTGTAGCGCACATCCGAAGACGATGATGTTGTCATAGATTGGTTTGAGGTCACCACCGGAGTTCGTCAAGGTTGCGTCCTTGCACCGCTCCTTTTTATAATCCTCGTGCACTTCATCTTAAGGAAGTTAATTTCACTAGACCGAGGAATATCCATCTCCTCCTTCCGAAAACTCTGCGACCTAAAGTGTGCCGATGGTGCGGTTATAATTGACGCTTCAGTCAGGGGTCTTAAGGCCACTTCAGATAGCCGAAATAGGTACTCCGGATGCACGGGTTAAAAAATCAATATTGCAAAAACCCATGTTCTGTTAAACACTTCATGCCTTGATGCCCGAAATCCCCTGACTCTCAGGGCCTAGTGTTTCAAATACCTGGGAGTATATGTTACGAAAAAAGACTGCTTTCAAAAAGAACTGCGAGTGCGGCTAGGAATAACGGGCGCCCACATTCAACAGTATGAAGGCTGTCTGAAGATCGGATATTTACCTAGTGAAAACCAAATGACACCTATCCTCGAATCGTGCCACCTCAATAGGGCCCAAAAAAGCAAAATACTGAGTTTTGAGAATAGGTGTCTCAGAAGAATCTCGGGTGTGCGGTGGTTTGACTTTGTAAAGAATGAAGAAATAAGAAAACGAACAAAGCAAACTCCGGCGACAACTGTCATCAAGCGGAGGCGATACGCTTGGCTTAGCCATATGCTGCGGATGCCTCCCGAGAGCCTTAACCACGCTTGCCTACTTTACAAGGCAGTAAGTTCTCGACGTCTTGGACGTCCACTGCTGACTCCGTCGGCAGTTCGCGTCAGAACTACGGGACGCGAATCTGACTTGGGAGGGTGCACAGAAGCTGGCAGCTGACAGAGATGCATGTAGGATCTTTGTGGACAAGGAATGCTGATGACATCCGAACACGGCATATAAAACTAGTGCTTTTATGAGATTTTGGATGGTCCTAGCTCCCATTGGAAACCATTTATCAAAAAAGCAAAACGATACAGACACGCCAATGGTAAATGTCCATAGTGTATAAAAAAATCATCGCTCTAGTGCTATAGTCCAAAGAGAAAATATGGGACTACATTTGTATGAATAAAAGTAAGACGAAGTGTTTTCTTTTAAGTTAACTTGAAAAAATCTGCGATTAAAAAGAAACCGTCAAGAAAAATTCATGTCTTCAATTACCGTTTGTCCAATTTTCTCTGCACCAACTTAACTGTAGATGACGTATGGATAGGTATACTGTGGTAATGAAGATTTACGAGTACGTCCTCTTACCGCGGCTTCAATAATATCAATCTGGAACTGTTGTGGTCTGCGCCTATGTATGTTATTTTAAGGACTAGGGAGACATTGTCTAATATTTAAATTACTGATTTATTTGATGCCTTTTGTTTTTTGATGATTTTTCCACCAATACATTTCTTATTTCTCTAGATTCTTAGATTTAACAATAATGGAAAACTCCCTAGTTCGTTAATAATATAATGACAGCTTTTAATTCTGCCGTTTCAAATATTTAAAACTACATTTTATTTTATAAGGTAATTCAACAAAGATGCATACTAGAAAATATATGAATAACATAACATACAAATCGAGAAGGTAATATGGAAGTCTAGGCATCTACAGGGCTTATGACCTGTCAATGGCTGGTTTAAGTGGCCACTTTACACACTGTGTAACATTCACCATTCTGCCTATATTTGAACATCTATATTCCTTCAATTCTTTCATCTGTTGATGTTTGTGAAGTTAATATAAACAGCTCCCCAGTGAGTTGAATCTAGTCCTTGTCTACAAAAATTTGGACAAACTCAAAATATTGTTGATACAAATTAAAGTTATTCGCATATACAATTTCACATGCGTATATATCTTCAATTATTTAATTACACAAAATAGACGGAGTTACATTTGTTGTTATTTTTAAGTATTTTTTTTAATTTCTTATACAATGAAAATGAGTGGACATTTTTTTCCTTCCTCTTCGTTTCTTTCACTCTTAACCAACCTCTTGCATGCATAGCAATTGCTAATAAAAATATGTCAATCAAAGCTTAACTGGCAGTGCACAACGAGTTTTAGTCCCAACACTTATGTATGGAATTAAAACAAGGAACTGGCAGAGGAAGGATGAAAACCGAGTGAACGAGGTTAAAATGCGATCTCTTCAACGAATGTGTGGGAAATCAATGTATGACAGGGTTACGAATGATGAAATCAGGCGAGAGTGTAGAGTATAACTAATAAGATTAAGAAAGGGTCTCTGAGATAGTTTGGTCATGTAAAAAAACCAAAATCTTAAGTCTGGTCATGTCAAAAGCATACAGAACTGAAGGTCATGTATGACAAGATGTATGAATCTGGAAGAAGCTAGGAATATATGCCAGGATAGACGTGTGTGGCGGTCCATTCTCTATGCCTACCCCTACGGGGAAATGGCGTGATGGTAGTAGTAGTAGTAGTATTAGTTGTATAAAATGAAGTGAAGTGTGAAGAATACAGGCCCATAAACACCCTTCCAAAATATGAACAATTATTAGAATATATTGTAAATAATGAGTTAGTTAATTTTTTGGAACAATGGTAAGTATTATGCAAAGAACAATGTGGATTTCGAACCAATCAATCTTGTGAAATGGCTATTAACTTGGTTTTAGAAGATTGGAAAGAGGAAACCGATAAGAACATGTTCGTAATTGCAGTTTTTTTGGATTTTAAAAGAGCCTTCGAAACAATAGACCGAGAAAAAAATATTAAAAAATTGAAAAAAATAGGAATAAAAGGAAAAACTATAAAATGGTTTGAAGAGTACCTTGGCGATAGATACCAAATAACGAAGGTGAATGATGAAATTTCCGAGCCCCTCAAAATTTCATTGGAAGTACCACAAGGATCGGTTCTCGGACCGGTTTTGTTTATTATATACATAAATGATATTGTCGAAACATTAAAATATTCAAAAATAAGACTCTTTGCAGACGATGCCTTAATATATATATCGGGAGAAAATTATAAAACAATTATGGACAGACTAAATCATGATCTTAATAGTGTATCACTGTGGCTAAAAATTAATAAATTAAAATTAAATGTTAACAAAACTAAATATATGAATATAGGAAACAAAAGAATAGAAATTACACTATCAATTGTAATAGAAAATGAAAAACTTAATGAAGTCACTGAAATTTAATATTTAGGTGTAATGTTGGATTCAAAACTTACATTTCACCAAAACGCTAAAATGGTAATAAATAAGATTGCAAAAAAAATATCAATTTTGGGAAGGATCAGAAGATTTATTAATAAGGACTCTTGCAAAACTATTTACCAAGCAATTATTGAACCACGCGTTAACTACTGTAGTAGCATTTTATTTTTATCAAACAAAGAAAACATAGATAAACTAACTGTATTACAAAATAAAGCCTTTAGAATCATTTTGAAAAAAAACAGATATACGAGGGTAAAGTCGATGGTAAATGAAATGAAATTATTAACATATAAACAAAGAATATTTTACAATACAATGATATTTGTTCATAAAATTATAAACTCTAAGAAAAAAACAGAATTTTGGAAAAAAATTGATCGGAACCAGCATGAACACGATCACAATACTAGAGAAAAGAACAAAATTAGACTTCCATTTAGGAAAAAGGCAAAGTCACAAAATTCAATTTTATTTAAAGCAATTAAAAAGTATTACGAAATGGAAAAAAATATTTATGAAGAAAAAAACATATCAAAATTCAAAATAATGGTCAAGACATATGTGATAAACAATTTATAAATTAAATATGTTTGCAATGTTATTATTAGAACACACATAACAATATGTATGATATGCGTGCCCTACTTTAAGATTTAAATAAAAATAATAAAATGCAATGAAAAATATGTCGAACGTGTTAACTAAGATTTATTCCTAAGAGATTATTCGCAAACGTTGAAAGAGTTTCATGAAAAATGATAATTTGCTGTTTCGGCAGTATATATTATTATCAAAAAGTAAGACATTTTTGACATTATTGCGTACGTACTCGTGCATATCATGCATTTTACCCGTTCTATGTACGACTAATAATAAGTGACAAGAGAAAAATAATTTTTGTTGCGTGATAATACAGCGTCGACATAATTTATCAGAGTCTGTGGCTTATCATTACCAAGGTTGAAATGTCCACGGCTTGGGATCACAACGGAGAAACTTAATAATACGAATTTTAAAACATATAAATTCTGAACTGATACCATTGACTCTGCCCATATATCTTCCGTAAAGTAAATAATATTTCAAATTAACATTGAAATATTATTTACTTTACGGAACAGCACAACGGAGTTTTAGTCCCAACACTTATGTATGGAAGTGAAACATGGAACTGGCAGAGGAAGGATGAAAGCCGAGTGAACGCGGTTGAAATGCGATCTCTTAGACGAATGTGTGGGAAATCAATGTATGACAGGGTTACGAATGATGAAATCAGGCGAGAGTGTAAATCTGAGACAAGTATAATTGATAAGATTAAGAGAGGGTCTCTGAGATGGTTTGGTCACGTAGAACGAATGGACGACGAGAGAATGGTAAAACAAGTATATATGGCAAAAATGAACGGCAACGTTAGACGAGGACGACCAAGGAAGACGTGGCATGATCAGATAAACCAAAATCTTAAGTCTGGTCATGTCAAAAGCAGACAGAACCGAAGGGCATGTATGACAAGATGTATGAATGTGGAAGAGGCTAGGAGTGTATGCCAGGATAGACGTGTGTGGCGGTCCATTCTCTCTGCCTACCCCTACGGGGAAATGGCGTGATGGTAGTAGTAGTAGTAGTAGTAATCCTTAGTATCAGTACGAATACTTAAGTGTGTTTTTAAAAACAAAGATTCGCTAAACAACAATAAAATATACGTAATGATAAAAAAATTACTAAAAACTTGATGTTGGGGGGTGGGTAGTATATCTTTGTAGTCGGTCGGGAGAATTTTATATTTAACTTTGACGTCATACTGAATATTTCTCATTTTAGAGCGTAGATATGTGTACCGTGACGTACGCTTCCCCTTATTTCATATCGATGTACCTACTCTAAACTTGAAAATGGGGGGTCGGTAGTATATCTTTGTAATCGCTAGAGAGAATGTATATTTAACTATACCGTCAAGGTGAAGGTATGGCGTCTTTATCCTCCCATCATAATTGAGGCCCAGGGCCGCGATTATGAACGGCTATCTTCATCAGTATATACTGAGACGTTATAAACTAATATCGATATTTATGTACGAATGTGAGTTTATTTGTTTGAAAATTCCAAGTATTTTCATCGGTAACCGGTAATTGAACATTAAATATGTTAAGAAAAAAAATCGTAAACATATCATACAGAGAATTAATTTTACTTTGTAGATAAAATTGAAGATAAATTTTAACTTCCTATCAGAATACGTACTCTGATGACCAAAAATCTTACTTACACTTTCTTAATCTTATCAATTGTTATGCAAGTCCCAGATTCGCACTCTCGTCAGAATACATCGTTCGTAATCCTGCCATGCGTCGATTTCCCACACTTTCGCATTTCAACCGAAGTTATCCTGTTTTTATCCTTTCTCTACCAATTCCATTTCTCACTTCCTTCACACACATACATAAGTTTAAGGACTAAAACTTCGTTGACATATTTTTATTAGTATCACTTCACTAAATGTTTTTTTAATATTTGTATACAGGGTATTCATTAAACCCTGTCACATCCGAAACCACGATGATCAGTATGAGCAAGAAGACATATTGGCACAATTAAATAAATTTTTAGAACGAATAAAATTTTAAAAATAAAATATTTAAAAAAACAAATGGTTGCTAACTTCTGCAGGAGAGAAACGAGGAGGGTGGAGGGGGGAGTCTGAAACACCGTTAACCGCGCCTCCCTCGCTTCTCCCCTGCAGAAGTAAGCAACCATTTGTTCTTTTGAATATTTTATTTTTACAAATTTTCTTTGTTCTAAATATTTTTTAAATATGCCAATATGTCTTCTTGCCCATACTGATCATCGTGGTTTCGGATGTGACAGGGTTTAAAGAACACCCTGTATAATTCTATAAAATGTCTCGCAGTAGTCTCCTGCAATGGTATCTTCCCTTAGACAATTTTTAACTATTTTTCCATCGCTTGAACACATACTTCACAGAAATACCAAGTCTCCTAAATAAAATGAATAAATGTTTGCAGTTTTTCCGTTGTGATTTTGAGCCACGGCACCGGTGCGTCCTTATATTACCAATTCGCATTGCGGACCATTACCTACATCTTGCGGTTATTACACTAACAAGGAAGTCATTGAATAACTCCTCTACCCGCCCACCTGATGCGACGAGATTTCCCCTGACAGGTAGATCAACGCTGGTGTTTATTATTACGTTTTTTCAATTTATAATAATAAAAATACGTATTCAGTTTTATTGCACTTTTGTTCATAAATTTATACCAGACATCGTCAGACTGGTGGGAGACTAAACAAAGTTCCACCAAGAAATGTCAGTAGAAAAACTCAACACATTAATTATTGTACTTCTAACTTCTTCTAATTTTAAGTTTTATAAGATATAGTGTATAAACTCAGAACTAATAACAGATTTCCACATAGTATACAAAGTTAGTAAAGAATATATACATATATTACATATCAAATAAATACATACAATTTATACATATAAAAATGTTATTTTCAAGTACTCAATAATCAAAGATTTTTAAAATATTAATTTTAAGAACATTAAGTTACTGTAAATTGGGCGGGATAAGGACAAAAATGCTTGAAGAGAGGATAAGGAGGGGGGGGGAGATGTACATATTTATTATTATAATGTCTACTAAGTTACATAATACATTTTTAGTGTAAATTTTAAATCTGACAGAGTCATTATTATATTTTTGTACCTTTTACATTATTTTTACATAACTCTTTTCTTTTCTTATTCTTTAAATTTAAATTTATCTTGTTTCTATTAACTTTATTTTTATAACTGTAAATAAGTATATGTATTTTTTATTTTATTTGCAGGTTTCTAAGTGCCTAACAATTGTTGATTACTTTTATTTTGATACTGATAATGTACTCAATCGATATCTTACACAACTGTGGAAATTTTTTATTGACTGTTTCACAATTTTCATTCATATGTTTTCTTATTTTTTTTATACAATATGTGTAAAAACTGTTGTTTTTTTCCCAAATAAAAAATAAATGAAGACGGTACCATTTAACCAACTATTTATTTGGATAGATTGGTAGTAGATTCGTGGTTTCGTATTTTGTTTAATTTAATGATTTGTGTTGTATATTTCATTTCAAAATGTATTAACACTTTGAGCACCGGCCGAATACATGCTTTGTGAAGTATTTCTCAAACGTGTCATAATTATGAAAACACAAGGTTTAATCAATTCTTATATCTCATATTTATTCGAAACAATTTAAGAAGTCATTTTTGTATGATAGTTTTGCCAACATTGGCCTTTATGGAGAGCCACATTGCGCATTGCAATGTTCGCACATATACCTACAGCGTCTCACTTCTTTTTTATGCGCTTTGTATCCCAGAGCCGTGTAAACACGTGATTATAAGTCTACGCGTTGTCTCTTGGTCCGTGTTTTCACGTAGTTTACCAGCAGCGAAAAAGTACTAATAAAAGTCACTAGATGTCATTAAAATGCACTTTTTTTAACAACTGGTAAATAACGTGAAAACACAGGACCGGGACACAACGCGTGGTTATATAATCACGTGTTTACACTGCTCCGGTATACAAAGTGTTAATTACTGATTGTTAAATTGTATTAGGCAGTTTTAAGCCATTGACGTTGACAAGATATTGAAATCATCTTATGTAAATAAATAAAAAAATACAAATGGCAACTATGTTTCGGTGAATGCGATGACGTAGTCGACAGCTGTGATATTGTGGTGGAACTCGCCACTCTTCATCGTCATCGCGACTATTCTGAATGTGAAAATGCATATTTTCATTTAATGCTTCATGAAAGAGTCATTTCATATTTTGAATTCACGGAGTATCTTGCTGTCTTTCCACACTTAGACAAAAAAATTGCGAGGCCAGTTTTCCGGTTTTAAATGTTTGATATTATTTTTGGAATATTGATTTTACGAGTAATTTACACTCCGTGTTTCAATTTTTCCAATATTAAATGAAGCGGTACTTACAAAAAAATTATAGTACAGTAGGTAACATGTCAATCGTAGTGTCCTTGAGAAAAAATTAAGACGCGTTTTTTGTTTTACACTGTTGTCCACTCGGCGGCATTGGGGGCTGAAGATGAGGTTGATGCCGATGGTGGTATTACTAAGGCATTAGCAGGAACAGTGGCAGCGGCAGGGATGTTGGTAGGCAGTGTAAAGGAACAGCTGACGATTAGGGGATTAGGGTGACCACGGTTACTATCTTCTTAGCTTGCTCCGGCACGCTGCTATCCTTCCTTCCGCAAACAATGTAGTTGTAGACTTTAATTTTCCCACCGAACGAGTAGTCATTTTAGGTTTAACATTATTTAGGCTTATCGTTAACCAGCGCGTGTATCGTAGTTAAACTTTTACTTGAGCCCGTATTCTGTCACAATTTCGTTTTGCAAGTTCGTTCGTTTCTCATTTATTCATTTCACTCCAACACAATCAAAATCGTATTTCGCTCTCGTTCCCGCTCATACGATACAAATGAATTTACGAAACTAATTGGTTATAGAATAAGACCCTTGACGCGCCGGTAATGGCGGCGCGGCGGCGCGACGGCGACGCGGAAACGCGGCGACGCCGACGACGCGAGATTAGTAAACGTAACAAATTGTGATTTTTATACCAATATTGTTTATTGTTTGTGAACCATAATAAATAAAATAAGTGCCACCGTATCATGGGATGTTGAAGGCCCCCCAGGATGCTAATTCGTGCTTTCAAGGTACAGGACGTCCACTGCCGACAGTTCTTTATTCATGTTTTTTGTTGGTAGTTTTCTACGGGACGCAAACTTGACGCGGGAAGACGAACAGGAGCTGGCAGTCGACAGAGAAACCTGGAGGTTATTTGCTAAAACTATATGAAGCCTTTATAAATAAATATTTTGCATTCAAAACTATTTGTTTATGGAAATTTCGCCTCGAAGTTTTTTGCAAAGGTGTTGTGTCAGTTTAAATATTCAATAACTGTAATGTAGAAAAACATGACACCATTTATCTATTGACCTTCTAGAGCTAAACTGTGATCAAAAGATTGTGCGCTTTCTAAAGTTTTTCCTTAAGGTAAGGCGGCTCGTTTTTTTTTTAAATTGATTTATTTTAACATAAAATAAAACGACAAAATAAAACCAAAAAATCGAGATAAACAATTGATAAGTGCAAATATTATTTAACACGATATTAATAATATATAATAATAATAATACTCCACAATAATACTGCCTTCTAAACCTAAACATATTTTTTTTATTTGAAATTTATTTATTAACCCTTACGGATTATTACATTCATTTTACAAAAATAATATTAAATTTTTTATTTATATTCTGTCGTTGATAATTATATTTTTAACGCCTTCTGACAAGTTTGTTTGAGTCTTTTGTTTAGTTTTGTCTGGTAGTTTATTGTATAATTTCAGTCAGTGATTTATTAGTCTCGATTGTCGTTGTCTTGTTTTGGAATGTTGTATGTGGTATTGTTCTGATATTATTGTATTAAGCCCATGTTTATTACAATTTTTTCCAGTTTTAATTCTTTGTCTACAATAATATAAGTTGCTAACTTCTGAACAAATTTTAATGATTTTAGTTGAAAAAGTTTATTCACATTTAATTGTTCAGTTTTGTTTAATGTTCTTTAGTTGGTGTTAGATAAGGGAGGTCATATACTAGCTTCAACATTTTATTTTACTGTTGTTGTAGTCTATTTATATCATTTTGGTTTCCCGTTCCACATAGTTGTTGCATATAACATATTTTAGATTTGACATAGGCTTCATACCATAGAATTAAGAATAGTCCAGTAACCGCATACGCACATCAAACAGAAGGCGACTCAACTACTCATAAATGGGTAGGTTTACGTTTTGCCTCATTAGTTTCTTTGTAGACGTCGCTCACTACGCAACTCCTGATTTGAATTCGTAGAAATAAAATAAATTGAAAGTGTAGAAATACTGCTAGGATCTTAAAGAGACAGGATGGCATCACATTTCATGTGTAATTAACAAACGAATGTTTGAGTAGCAAATGAATTACAGATTTTCGAAGAAACAAAATGGAAATTTCGTTAGTGTTGCCAGGGTAGAAATTTTTACCCTACTTTGCTCATTTAATAAAAAAACTAATGAAAATTAGACCTCGGATTAAACAACGCCGTGGGGGAAATTTGAACGACATTATCTTTAAAACATCAAATATTATTTAGCATGATATAAAAACATACGTTTTGTGTCAAATAAAATTTGTTTTATATTTTAAGTTCAAAGTTCATTAATTCAATTACTCTTATTAAATGACCCTTTATTTATCTAATCTGTTGTGTCAATCAATGTTTCCGCGTGTACAATAAAATTTTAGAGAAATTAACAAATTGTTTTTTTTTTACCGTACATTTGTGTTATGATTATTTTTTTTCCCCATCAAGCAACATTACCCGGCGACTTCACGAATGCAAGCGGCGAAAGTAAGGCGGAGTGGGGGAGTTATTGGACACAGTCCGATGTATTCAAATATGATTCAACGCTCCTTCTGGACTATTCTTAATTCTATGCTTCACACATTAAAAAAATCCGTTTTCGGAATAAAATTTTTGATTTTCGAATAAAGACTCGATAATGTTGCTATTTTGCTAATTTTTCAATTAGTTTTTTTATGAGATATGCTATCGAATGCCATGGGATTTTCAAAAGAAAAAATGTATGTGATATACTAGTGTTAGTTTGTCACAAAAGGCAATTAATTGTTCAAGATAGACTTCTTGTTCTGAGCCAAAGTATTCAAGTGAGGAGAGTAAAATAGGAATGAAAATAACCTCAATACTTTTGAGAAAATCTATATATATAAAAGGCAATGTTCAAATGGTTTTCCTCGATGGGCTCGATAACTACCGGACCGATTTACGAGCGGTTTTCAGATAAATGTACATCTTTGCCACGAGAAGGTTAATAGCTTATAAAATTTCTTAGGTAGAAAAAAATTAGGAGCGTAATTTTTTTTTATCCATCACCAGGGTTGCATTCTCCGAGAATGCGGATACAAAAAAAATGGATGGAAGTTATTTTTTGTGTATAAAAAAAATCTGTTTTTTTTATGTTTACAAACAATATTGATTTTTTATTGATCAGAATCAGTTCATTTCCTTAAATTCCTTATAATTTATATGCATTTATTTATTTTTACTGGATTTTTGGTAGTACTAAAATAATATCAACTGACATTCGATACATTTTTGCAAATCTCATTCCTGACTAAAGTGCATCCCTGAGCAGAGTTCGACATTTGCCAAAAGAATTCTTTATTTGAAAATAATTAATTATTTTATGTTTTGGAATTCAAACATAAACAAGTACTTGGGTACCTACTTAAATTCAGTATTTGAAAATTAATTATTAAAGGTCTGGAATTCAATCATAAACAAGTACCCGGGTACCTACTTACCAATGAAAAGTTACAACATCTTTTTCACGTTTATCCGAACGGTTTTTATTAAACATTTTGTAAGTATACTTAATTATGTTTAATCTTAAGAGCAAACGCGGTCCGACTTTTCTTCATACAAACGTATTCACGTATTTTCTCTCTGAATGGCACTAGAAAAATGTTTTTTTACAATAACAACAACAACAAACTATCACGCCGTTTCCCCATAAGGGTAGGCAGAGAGGATAGAACGCCTCATCACTCTATATTTGCATTCAGAATTCGCTTCCTCTGCATTCATAGATCTTCTCATGCACGCGCGCCGATTATTCCGACTTTTACCATGTCCATCTTCAAGTTTTTGTTGGATTTGGTCATGTCATGTCTTTCTCGGTCTTCCTCTATATCTACATCTATGAACATTCGCATTGTAAATATGTTTAGCCGTTCTTTCGTTGTCCATTCGCTCTACATGTCCAAACCAGCGCAGAGCTCTTTTTTACACATTATAAATATTTACTATTGGCGTGTTCCCATATTGTTTCGTTTCAAAAAATTGTTTATTATAAGAACTAGAACCATCTAATCCCGTAAAAAGCACAGTTATATCTGCTGTCTTCGGGCGCACGGCGCACGGTATACAAATATAACTATTTTTGAAATACGCAAAACATACGAATACAGTAATTTTTTTTCTGATGCTCTGTCTAAAAAAATAACAAAATCGGTGTAGTTTTAAAGCGCGGAAACCGGTACAGCGAAACGTCGATTTTGTCTATTCTAACAAAAAGGTCTGACCATCAGTTCTCTTTTTTGCACATTATCAGGGAGGCATCTGCAAGAGTGACAGGAAAACAATGTTCGAACTCTTATTTATTAAAATTCTCTGTCCTCACTATTTATGTAAACCGAAACACAAAAATAATAATGTATACGTTCACGTACACATCTAATTTGGACTAAATACAATAATTGATATCAAACTTTCAATTGTGTTTATTTAATCTATTTAGCAAGTTCTCAAATCTAGCCATAGCAAAGCATTGCTGGGTTCAGCTCGTATATAATAAAATTAAGTGCGTTAGGTTTACAAACTTCAGTATTGAAGCAGAGACAAGTATTATTTACAAAATAAATACAGAAAGACGACTAAATACTTTTGCAATGCGAATTTTTATGGATTCAAAAAATGAGGGAGACCGAGAAAGACGAGGCAGGATCACATTTAATTTGGAAACGGGCATGTCAAATGTCAAGATGTCGGCGTGTGTGCGTGAAGGATGTGTTTGTTAAAATACAGTAGTGTGCTGTTATATTACACATATTTGCATACAGCGCAATAGCCTCTTGTTATTTTTATAATGTTATTAACCTTTCTTGTCATTTGTTCTCATTTATACTTTTATTTCATATTTTTTTGAAAAATTCTGTCATACCACTGAACTCTGAACAAACTGAACACGTATTCCCACTGCAAGCTTTGAATAATGAATTATTAATTCTGTTAAATATGTCGTATAAAAGGAGACAGTAGAATTAAACAAACACTTTTCCTCACAGTACTCATGCAAAAGCCAAAAATATGTGGAAAACGTACGATCTTGTCAGACGATGGTTAAAAAATCCAACCAGGAGACTAATTCTTCCCGAACATGGGGGGTTGCGTACAGTTACATTTCCGCTGTCCCTTTTAGGATTGTTCACAACGGGAATATGGCCATTAGAACCTTCTCCATTGAAAGTCATTTATGCTTTATATAGTTCTTCAAATATAGTCATCGCCAGTATAGGCGAATTTCAGTTCTTCATAGAAGTGTGGGGAGATATCGGTACAATGTGCGTAGTCTTGAGCCTGTTCATAACAGCGATCAGAGGAATATTTTTGTTCTACCATTTTATATGGAGACGCAAAGTGTTGGCCGAATTCATCAAGAAATTTTTCAATACCGTATGGATATCGGAAGAAGAAGACGCAGATTGGTTCAACAAAACAGAAGAAGCCATGTTAAAAAGTAATTGGGTAACTATTACGCTTTACGGGACGTGCATTTGTTGCTATTTGCTTACAATTCCTACTTCGAAAGGCGTGCCATGGGAAGACAAGACATTTCCTTTTCCTGTTTACTTTTCTTTCCCTTACAAAACTCCCTTTACTTACCCTATCATGTATTTCATTCTTTACCAAGCTGGATTTTACACCGTGAGTCTTGTGACTTCCCATGACGCTTTTCTTATTTACGTTTTGTTGAATATCACTGTCAGACTGACAAAACTTCATGATACTATTACTGACATTGAAAATTTGGTTACTGGGGAAGAAACTGAAGATACGAAGATCGCAAAATGTTTATCCGAAGCTGTTGAGGAACATACCCATATTATCCGGTATGTTTATTTGTTTTATATATTTACTAGCATTTATCCGAAGCTTTGCTCGCATAATATTAGAGAGAAATTAGTTTGTTTTGTACATTATCAATAAGAATTTTCCCGATGAAATAATATTTTTTTTTGGGATAGAGCTTGTATCGATTGCCGGTCCTCTATCACTATGAAAAAAAACATGTCCATTTTCAAATATTTGTTGGATTTGGTCATGTCATGTCTTTTTCGGTCTTCATCTATTTATGCATTCATCAACATTCACATTGTAAATATTCTTAGCCGTTCTTTCGCTGTCCATTCGCTGTACATGTCGCAGAGCAGAGCAGAGCTCCTTACTTGATTTTGTCGTTAATTCTCATCTCAGCCTTACATAATGTACGGATCTCTACATTTGTGCATCTATCGTACATAGTTTTACCAGACATCGCATTTCGACAGCATTCAGCCTACTTTCATCCCTGTTTTTCCAAGTCCATACTTCGCTCCCATACATCAGGGTCAAGACCATGACTCCATTGTGAACTGCTAATTTTGCGTCTTGTGACAAACATTTCTTTTTTATGTCATTTTAAAAGGACACTAGTAATATCTCTGTCGGGAATGTAACTATTATAATTTACGTTTTACTTTTTAAGGTTTGTAGACGAAGTTGAGGACTTATTTAGTCCAAATATATTTCTACAGTTTATGGTGACTTCACTTCTTATCTGCATCACTGGAATCAAATTAATGTTTGTGCGTATACTATTTTATTTATTATTATTTTACTATTTTATTATTTTTATTTGGAAATCAAATAGTTATTAAGACTATGAATATTTTCCTTTATTTGGACCTTCTATTAAAACATGATAACATCGGCTAAAAACAGGTTACATTAATTTACAATAAGTATAAGAACAACACAAACAGAAAGAAACAACAATATACATACAAAAATATTGACAACAAAAATATATGTACAATAATAACATAAAATAATAATTGTAAAAATAAACATATAACTAAACTAATAAAATTTCAACATAATTTTAAATAGGCACTAACAGAAAAAACCCACTAAAACCTTATAGCGCCTATTAAACAAAAAAGATAAACTAACAGTAAAATATTAGAAGGAAGATAGAACTTAATAACTAGAAAAATTACAACAAAATAATCAAAATATTTACAAACATAGTCTTATAATAATGATAAATTTTAACTTTTAAAATTTAAAAATAAACGCCAGGGAGTAATAATGAAGTTAAAATATTTTACATAAACTTAGAAATGTAAGATAAATTTATTGTAAAAAAATGAACAGTTAATTTAAACATATTTATTTCAATGAAACAAATATTACCAATCATAATAAGGAACAGTTTGAACATAAAAAAATATTAACGGAATTGATCAATAAACAATTTGTACTAGAAAGAATTTGAGATAAATGAATTGGAAAGGTTATAAAAAACATAAGTAAAATATTAAATAATTTTTGCCTCCCAGTCATTAAAAAAAATGTGATTAAGATTTCCAATACCTCCACATTCGCAGGCATTGGAGTCTAAAATTTTAATTTATAATATATGGGATGGAGTCATGGAGTGCAACAGTGGCCAGACCTGATACGGCAAACAGTTACAATCCTTTGAAAATAAAGCCAATTATGACCTACATGATTGCTATTAATTTTAAAAATGGAATTTAATAAATTGTGGGTAGGCTCACCTGATGTTGTAAGTTGTAACGGTACATCTGATAAAATATTACAAAAGATTATCTGTATGTATATGTATAATATTATTACCTGTAAGTGTAGTGTCATCTAGCTTCAGTTGGTTTATGGTGAATTTTCTGTGGTCATTTCATTATTTATATAGGATGTGGGTCATTAATACCTTGTCACATACACAATTGAAAACACCAAATTAGTTCATAAATAAGTTTAATCATTTTTGAAGTAGCAATGTAAATGTTCGGCGATTTATTGTAAGCATAGCAGTAATACAGGAAACAATATGGAATAAATAATCTAAGCGTTCTCTTAGTAAGCAAATAAAAAATACGGGTACATAGGTAGGAGTGAGCCATGGGGAGGAGGGAATCTTTGACCATATGACTCAAATCCGATTCGAAATATGTCGCATACCCGCGTTCGTCCAGGGGCCTTATGCTGATCTCATTCGTCTTCAGAATCGTAACCGTAATTTGACGAGTGACAGAAATCTTGAACGACTCATACGAATGAAGTCGATTGAAAACCAGTCGACTTTATCCTAAGTGCCCGAAGCACTCGACATCGACAATCGAATGCGACATCGTCCGCTGTCAAACTTTATTTTTGTAAAACGCTCGCTTTTCATGTTTGAATGATGATAATTTTTTTTTGTATTTTAATTTAAAATCGACATCACTAATAAATGTTATGATGTTGGTGAATCAAAAAATAATGTGCAACAAAATAACTGTACTTATTTTCAATCTCTTATCAAATTAAGTTTCACTAGAAACATGATTTTAAAATTATTTTACAGTTCGTTAATGTCAAAATACGTATTTGAGCGATGTGACGTGTAGTATACTTTTAAAATCCATTAAATGAATACGAATGTAACTCCGGTTTGCTGTAAATATCTTCTTTCCAATTTCCAAATTTTTAGGTGATATCATTTTAGTTATTGACCCGGGAACCTATTTAAGGCGTGAACCACTTTTTTAAATAGTTTTCCTGGGAAAGAGAACGAAAATCACTATGGTAAATTGCTTATGTTAGCTAAGTATATTGCATTTGTGAAAATATTAAAAGGTATTTAATTTTGTACAAAGTTATTTTAGTAATTATACCAGGATACCTTCTGGCTCACTCCTACCCGTGTACAGGTAGGATTGAACCAGGTAGTGGATAGAATAAATATGCTATCCAGAATCAAGTATGTACCTTCTGCCCGTAACGACAGATATGTAACTGTATATTTTTGCCGATTTTTTCTTGTCTTTATTCAACTCCATGCATTTTTCACAGTATTTTGGGTAGTTCTTGCATTTTCTGAAGAGAAAAAGAAGAACTAATCAGCAAAGAGTCAAACACTTTACGTATTTTTTACTTAAGCATCATTAAGCGTGGATGACACTGTCAGCGCATCCTGGAGACAACTGAATGTACTATACTAGTCAAGCAAAAGTATTCGACAAATTTCGAATCGTATTTCACGGTTATATGATATATGGTCAATAATTCTATCTTCCTCTTAGCGCATTCCTTCCCACGTTTCTCTACTCATCAGTTTTATAAGAATAAGTTAATAAAATTAGGTGATCACAGCCGCTAGAAAACGGCACCACTTTCTTAGGAAACTCGAGTTTTACTGGTGCATTAATGTTTTGTTTTCTATGTCTATGAATGTATAACGGTTGTTATTCCTAAATAAAACAATTATAAAGGTTTTTAAAAAATTAAACTATGTATTTTGTTTTCAATTTTTACCTAAAGGTATACCAAGGACCCATGGAGCTCTTTAAAGATTCTCTCTTTTTTTTTACTTCATTTGGACAACTTTTTGTAATGTGTTGTGCCGGCCAAGAGCTTATAAATCACGTGAGTATCTTCGGAAATTAATATTTTTATTAGATATTTTTTTTTTAAATACATAATTTATACGAAACGAAATATCAATTTGATAGGTGGTTTTTACTACAATATTTCAAAGATCCTTAAACCCATGCTCCTTGGAGCATGTGACTGATCATATTGCCTTCATGTATGTTACAAATGATTGCTGAAATACAACGACAAGAGTACCAATGCAGGGCTCTAAACACCTTCTTGTTTGGATAAAGGAATGATAATGATGACGGTCTTTTGACGGAAAAAAATCATTATACTGCTCCCATCGTAACTTGTTGTTTATTTAAAAATAGTAATGAAAAAAATGTGAAAATTCCTTATTCATTCGTTTTGCACATCCGACAAAAAAAGCAGAAGTACCAGAAGAGCCTAAAAACTAAATTCTATTCGATTTGAAATAACATGTTGACTTAAAACCATGATTTCTCTATTTAGTTTTTTCTTTTCTTTTCACTTTTTTATGTTGAAAGCAATGCCGACAAGTTATATGGGGGATATTAGAAGCGAACTTAGAAATCTCCATTGAAGGAGTTGCTGAGATATTTACGAAAAACTTTGAAAAAAGAATTGTGAGATTTATAATAATTATGCTTTACCAACTCAATGGAGAATGCTAAGTTTGCGGTGTCAAGCAGTTTAGTTGAAATCTGTTTTTGCAAGGTTTAGAGACGGTTTGAATTACGCTATTATTTAGGTAGGTAGGTTTTTATATATGGTTTATTTTGGCATCAATAACTAATTTTCGGTTTTTGATGGAGATTTCCAAGTTTGCTTCTAATACCCTCAGACATATTAAGATTTTTCTAACGAAATGCTATTACATTTTATAAAAGATTTCCTTTATTAGGGAAATCTCGGTTTTCATAGAGGAAATTGTTGAAATATGACACTATTTGAGAATGGCCGCGTTCAAATAAGTTTTACTGTAAGTGAAGATATTAAGTAGTTAAATCGTAATTTGCATGTGAGAATTTTTTTATCAATTATTCTGTATATTTAACAGAAAATCAGTTTTTTAAAGTTATGATTCTATTTTAATCGAACTGCGGTTATAGCATTGAATTTGTCATAAGTTTCTTGTTATTTCGAGTGGTAAAACTCTTCTTTTTTTTCAGAGCGATCTTGTAGGAAATGCTGCATACAATTTAAACTGGGTGGAAATGAACAGAAAGTTCCATATGTATATAGTCATGATAGTCCAACGTTCCCAGGAGCCACTGCAACTTACAGGATACAAATTCTTCAGCTTAGGGGTGGAAAGCTTTTCAAAAGTGAGTTGCTTAGTACTTGGACTTTTCCTTCAATCACCAATATCATTTCTTATGTCATAACCATGGAGAGTTCCGGCCTTATCCAGAAAACCTAGGAAAACGGTTTTTATAGCATTTATTAACACCAATTTCCTAGGAAACCACTCTCTAGTCACCTTTCCGACGGCTGTCCACCGCATCACCGTTCACTACGGCCGTTAAGATACGGGCACCGCTGTCCTAGGAAACCCTAGCTTAAGACGAGCGCCGTCCGGCGAAGTTGCGAAGGCCATTTGGCCGATATCATATTATATTTATAATGTGATCAAATACTCTTGATCAATTTTTTTTTTAAATACATATCTCATACACAACTTGTTTTATTTTTTCAATTTAAAGTTCGAGCTCCTTTAATGGAAAGTGGCCATTAGGTAAAATTAAAATAAAATACAACTAAAGATTTAAAAAAAAACTCCGTTATTCTACCATAGTTAAAAATAACCACTTAACAAGACAGGCGCCGTGGCGCAGTTGCGAAACTGGCGTCGCGGGTTCGATTCCCGCCAGTTGCAAAAAAAAAAACTTTTTTTTCTTAATTGGTCATTACCTCCTCCCGAATCCCCTCTATCCCACCTGTTAACTTACTACGCAATCGGTAGTGTCTTGGCATTGGAGAAATAAGACATTCAAATATGTTGATACGGAAGAATACAACATTAGTAGAAATAGTAAACATGTCCGTGAGTGAAATGAAATCCAATGCGAACGATGGTATTTTGACTATTGCTGGATTTATGATGCCGATTAATAATCTAAATACATGATATTACACATTCTAGTATATTCATTAATTTATGTATGCGAGAGGCAAACTACATTATCTCCAAAAACCCAACTTTTCAGGAGAGACGAGATAGTGATTGTTCATGCTTTATACGTCTTGTATTTTTCAAGCATTTTTTTAATCGATCGGTACACATTACAAAAATACACATTTCATTTTTTTTTTGGGAGTAGGTACTGTATGTTTTCTTACTGCCCTTGACCTCTAATTTGGCGTGGAATTAATGATAAGTTTATAATAATAAAATATCTTCGTTATCAAAGAAATTCAAAGTTAATGCTATTTACCATGTGATAAAGGACTTTGTTAAAATTTGATTTCGACAAAGTAATACTCAATTAACAAATTACAACAGGGATGGAGAATACCTTAAATAAGGGAATATGGAGGTCATTTACAGGGCTTATGAACTATCATTGGCTAGTTTAAGCTGCCACTTTACACACTGTGTAACATTCACCATTCTGCCTATGTTTGAACATCCATATTTCTTCAATTCTTCCATTTGTTGATTTTAGTGAAGTTAAAGAGCTGAAACCTTTATTGTTGTGAAGAGATTCATCTGACTGAATTATTTCACATACTAGACAACGCATGAAAACATTTTTTTTATTTTTAAACTTCTTCTTGAACCAGTTGTCTACGAACATTTGAACAAACTCAAATATTGTAATACTCAATTATTAACAATCAAGTAACAATCAATAGCCAGTACTTCTATATGGGTGCGAATCTTGGCACCTTACCAAAGCTCAGAACACCAAACTTCTGAGTTTTGAGAGTAAGTGCTTGAGAAAAATATTAGATATACGGTGATTCGATTTTATAATTAACATTCAAGTCCGAGAACGGACGCAGCAGCCTCATATAACGAACGTCTTGAGGATGCAGCGGTAGACCTGGCTTGGACACGTGCTGCGCATGCCTCAGGAGAACCTAAACCCAAGTTACCTCTTCTGCAGGCTCACACCGTCCTGAAAGGCCATCGATGACGATCTTTCGATTTTATTCGGCGGAACTAAGGAGCGCTGGATTGACGTGGAGGGGCAAAAATGCTGAATGGTGATGGAGGCAACTAATGATGTCCACATGCTCCACTTAGGAGTGGATGTGGAAAAGAAGAAGAATACTCAATTTTTGTTATTTTATTGTTTATAATGTGAAAAAAAATTCATGAATGAATAAATAAATCAATTTCGTCATATTTTGCGTTGCCGTAGTTTACCTCTCGCATACGAATTTGTATAATGTGCTCATTCCATCTTTGGAATATCAAATAAAATAAGTGGAAGTACAATGCAATCAACATATTCTATGAATAAATACTATTTTATGTTTTTAGGTTTTAAGAACATCGGGATCATACTTTGCCATTATAAAACAGTTCATGGATGAAGCCACCTGATGGATAAAAATAGGAAATTCGAGAATTTACACATTTATTAACAAACGAATCATCACGCCGTTCCCCCGTTATAGAACGCCATATCATTTTGCCTATAATGCTTGACTCAGCAATTAGTGACTTAACTCATAATGCACGAATCTTGACATTTGTACATACACTAAACATAGTTTTACCACGCATTCGCCTGAGAGATCGCATTTCAACAGCATTCAGCCTACTTTAATCCTTGTTTTTTCATTCCATATCTCGCTCTTTCACCGCCAGGCACCAATTTCCAGAGCATTTTAATGTTTTCTTGGAAGCTTTTTGTCATTTTTATTCCCTCCATTCCTTCAGCATTTTTTCATTCACACGCACCCTGTTTCACTCTCTTCTTACATTTATATGAATACTTTTTATTGCAGCACACTTACTGGCATCTATTTTACTCACCTCCAGCAAGTTTACCCATGCTTCCTTCTTTCCTTGCTCGAGTTTTTTTTATTTCATCGTCCCACCATGCATCTCCCTTCTTCCTTGTTTTGCCACACCGTATACTTCCGTTGCTGATACACATACTATTTTTCAAACATTCCAACATATTATCAATGTTCTAACTTTCTACTCATTCTTCTTCCAGTCTACGATTTACTGCCCTTTCAAAATGATCTTTTATGCCATCATTTTTAAGGTTTTTCATCTTTGACTCCCGAAGGCGCCTGTACGCGAGTTTTGGACCGCCATCCTTGGAACGAGATTACTTTTGATCCCATCAAGAAGTGGTCGGCTTCCGTCTCGACTCCTCTGAACACACGCGTATCAGCTGTCACAGGTTTCAGTCTAGAGTCAACGACTACATAGTCAATAATGGACCTTTCATTGCCTTTCTCCCACGTATACTGGTGAATTTTCTTATAACTAAAGAATATAGGATTCCATTTCAGGCATATTTTAAGCAACCAAATATAACTAGGGCTGACACCATACCGTCGTCATCACACCTTTTTTACATTTTTTTAGAAATATTTTATTTCTTATGATTAACCCTAATATTTCAAATTTCGGGACTATTTTCATTGAGTTCTAAATAACCTCGGAGTAATAACGCTCTACCGCTTACAGAGCAGTCCATAGGGACAAAAACCATTCTAGGAGAAAAATGGCATGTCTATAAACGGATCGTACATTATTACTTTCAGTAAATAACTTACTATTAGAAAATGGGAATCAAGTTGTGATGTAGTGGGGTCCGAACTCTGATCCGCGAGTCCGAGACACTTACTAACAACGGGACCACAATCATTAATCATATCCTTTTCAGATTCGCAGTCCGAAGTATCAGGAGCACATCCTATTATTAATATCATTCTTGTCTATCCGACCTTAAATCTGACAAACATTTGTCTCGGACTTATAAAAACATATTCTTTCAAACATTTTATCATTTTGGTCGACAAAGACGCGGCAACCCTCTGGCAGGCTCTGTCCGTATCTGAGACCCCAGACCAGAGAACCAGGGCGTCACCGAGCTCCACGAACCGCTTCCTTTTCTCTAACTTTCAATAACCCACATTATATCTGAAAATTTACTCTTCATCACACCACAAAATTCATTGATTTTTTCCATCCGTGCGTCCCTTACATTCCGTGTCCCAATCCTACATACTTGCGTTTTCCTCCTCTGTGCGCCCCCTCAGGAGGAGCGACTTGATGGGTCGCGAGTCGCGAGCCTCTTCGAAGTTCGTCGGTGGTATCCTTCCGCTCTACCTCCCCACCGGCTCTCTTTCCTCGATGGGTGATGATCTGGTCGTTACCGCGTGTACTCCAGATGTTGTGACATCGACATTGGATTGTCGCCCGGCACCCGTTTGCATGTGGCGCGGCGTGTCCGGCTTCTGTGAACTACGGTCGCTGCTGATGCGGCACGCCGATATTTGGAACCCTTCTCGGTTCTAGCTCAGTTCTATCTTCCGGATCTTTCCATTTTAAGATAAAACATCTTATCTTACATAAACCAATTGTCTGGTTCTACATTTGCACTCTGTCTACTGCACTACGCACAGTACTGTCCCTACGAGGCTCCTACGATGAGATGCGCTGCCAATTCACTAAACTCTTAATCACGACTAGTATTGTTTTCTCATCGATCCACTTTTTTCATTAAATTTTATCACAATTTACCACACAATATATTTTTGTAAGTTTACACGTAAAATGACATACTTAGTTTATTCATTATTTACACTAAATTAGCGGGAGCTTTGCGCAGTACAACCGGCGCGGCGCGCACGATCCCGCCTGTGCTGACGTACCTACTGTACTATAAACTTATTTCTTATACTTATGTCCTTTAATCTGCTTATACTTATGTCTTATAATATGTTTGTACTTATGACCTATGTCTTATAAAAATATTCAAATATTGTTATTTCAGAAAAATAAATATACCTACAATAATATTTTGAGTTTGTCCAAATTTTTGTAAACAAGGACTGGATTCAACTCCCTGGGGAGCTGTTTATATTAACATATTACAACAGAGATGAAGAACATTTAAGAGAAGGTAATATAGAAGTCCAGGCATCTACAGGGCTTATGACCTATCAATGGCTGGTTTAAGTGGCCACTTTACACACTGTGTAACATTCACCATTCTGTCTATATTTGAACATCTATATTCCTTCAATTCTTTCATCTGTTGATGTTTGTGAAGTTAAAGAGCTGAAACCTTTATTTATGCGGGTGAGATTCATCTAATAAACGAAAGCATTGAAGGAATATAGAGGTTCAAATATAGGCAGAATGGTGAATGTTACACAGTGTGTAAAGTGGCCACTTAAACCAGCCATTGACAGGTCATAAGCCCTGTAGATGCCTGGACTTCTATATTACCTTCTCTTAAATGTTCTTCATCTCTGTTGTAATATGTTAATACCTACAATACTTACATACTCAACTTTTGGGTGGCGTACTGACTTCTACTAACCTTCCATAATTATAACACAAAGCGCCTGATATATTTATTAATAAATTTTAATTATTATAACAATTAATAAGCCGATTTGGTCTGTATACGTTCGTATGCATAATACAGTTCTATGTGTGAAAGGGACCAGGACCCTGGACGACTATTTTCGACTCGACGGCGATTCTCAGGGAAAAAACCTGGAAAAGGAAATCAAGTGGAAAAGTCCGTCTTGTAGTGCTGTGGTTAACGGATTCGCTTACCACTCTTAAGATCCTGGGTTCGATTCCTTAGAGGGTCAATATGAAGAATTCGTTTATAAAGTTGATTTACACTGCAATATTTCACCGTCCCTGGATTGGCGTACACCTGACGTGTAAGACTGATCCCTTACCTTTCTGTAATTCATGACCGAGATACGCTGCAAATGCAGTGCCCTGTGCACTACTAGGTGCCGATCACGGTGTGATAATGATGATAACGAGCGTCTTGAGAGTGCGGCGGTGGACCTAGCGTGGTCACGTGCCGCAGATGCCATGGATGTATGTTATCCAGATACTAACTCTGAATTACTTGATAAGTTAGAATGATTGCAGAATGTTTGTATACGTTATATTTTTGATCTTCGCAAATTCGAGCACATAACAAAATATCGCACGCAACTACGCTGGCTCAGTATCAGGCATAGAAGAAACATTCACATTATATCACTTCTTCACAATATTTTAAATAATCCCACATTGCCAGTTTATCTGAGAGAGTTCTTCCAACCTTTATCACAACACGGACTATCTCTTCGTTCTAGTAACGAGAGAACCCTTTTAATACCCTTTCATCGCTCTGATTTTCTTGCCTCCTCTTTCACAGTAGTAGCTGCTCGATTGTGAAATAATCTACCCACTAATGTTAGAGCCCCTTCTTCATTTACATTTAAGTCAAGAGTGTCACTGTCTAAATATTTAAGTTGTTCCTTAATCCTTCTTCTTTCCTTCCTATCCCCTCTCCTCTCTTCATAGTATAGTGTTAATTTTTATGTATTTTTATTTTCTTAATCTTTGTTTTTAATTTTTGTATAAAGTTGTAAGATTCAATATGTCCATGTACTTGTAATTTTCTCAAACTGAACGGTTTGGGTAGGAAGGAAGAAATTGCCTTAAGGCAATATGCCCGCCCTTGTATGTATTTAAACTGTATGTGTATATAGAGTGTTAAAAAAGTAAATGCCTCAGGAGAGGCTTAACCCAACTTGCCTCTTCTTCCGGTTTCCCGCTGTTCTGAAGGCCATCGATGGCAGTTTTTCGGCTGTATTTGATGGAACTTAGGAACGTAGGATTGACGTGGTTAGATAAAGACCGCTGACTGGAACGCTTGGACACACACCCCTCTTAGAAAATTAGTTTACACTAGATATAATGAATTTTGAAGTAAATTCTTTTTTTATTTTTTTTAATTTGTTTATTTTTCAATACATATATTATTTACATAGAAATATAATTCCAAAAACACACTTTAAAAAAATACATTCTAAAATTAAGCTATAACATAATTTGGGAAAAATGCCCACAAAGACTTCAACGTCTGAGCGTAGGCCATTCCTTTTTTAATTATTAAAAAGTTTGACTAGAGAAGGTGCATTTTTTATAAGAAGGGGTAGCTCATTCCAAAGTCTAGCACCTTGAACAGAAAAGGAATAGCTGAAAAATGATGTCAAGGAATAGAAAGTGTTCTCTCCTGAGAAGAGAGAAGCAAAAGACCATGATCAGAAAGGTAAATTAAATTCTCAGCAAGATATTTTGGAGCGCAAGGGTTGTTAAGAATATTATAAAAAAGTGAGAGAGATTTATGCGCTGATAAAAACAAAGTCACTGGCGTTCGGAGCGAAAGGGTGATACATGGTCATACTTTATGAGATTGAAAATAAAGCGGATGTTTTAATTCTGCAAACGCTCCAGATGATCTATGAGTTTCGTATTGGCGTCAAGATAGCAAATATTAGCATAGCACAGAGACGACAATAGAATAGAATGGGACAGATTTTTTTTGGTTGTGGTTAGATAAAAAATCTAAAGTCTTTTCAGTGAATGGAGGATGCGATAAAACTTATTCCCAACCTCAGTAATCTGTTCTTGCCACGTAAAGTGTTGCCATAATGCCAAATTTTTCTACTGTTTTTGTGAAAGGAATCATATTTTGGTCGATTACTAAGGTAGAAAAGGTTGAGAAATTTAGAAAGGATATTTGTCAATGGCTACCAATTATAACCGCCTGGGATTTTTTCAGATTGATCAGTAAGCCGTCAGTCATCTTTGGACCAACAGGAAATCGAATTTAGATCAGAGTAAAGCGTTTTAATATCATTACTAATGTTTTCTATTTCAGTATGCAATTACATCTGAAGATCATAGGCATAGAGATGAAACGAACTGTCTAAAAGTGAAGATATTGAATTTATGAAGATAGAGAATAGAAGTGGAGACAGTACACTACCTTGAGGAACCTTCGTGCTAAAGTTATTAAATTAAAATGCCTTGTTTGCCAGTATGACGCTCTGACTTTTCCCATTTAAGAAAGGGGATAAAAAGAAAAGTTTAGAAAACCGAGACGAAAATATTGTACTCGTATTTGAAACAGAAAATAAGTATTTAATATTTTTATTTATGTTTTAAAGACTGCACATACTAAATACCAGCGTTCAACGAAATGATATATTATTAATTTATTTAATTATTAATATTGTTCGGAAAACTAAATGTGTCAACTTTGTACATAGAAAAGTTTTTGCAAGGGCGTGGTGAATAAATTTACTCATAAAATATTCAATATCTCTGACTCCGAAGGAAACAATACAAATTTTCTTTAACCTAGCGGTGTGTAAAAAATTGTGTTTCTTAACTATTGATGACCTTTTTTCACCGACCGACGCGACAACCGCTCGCATCGAGAATCTATAAGTTTAAAAGTAAAACACAGAGTAGAATTTGAATAGGCTATGGCCGATTTTACACAAGTCGTGCACACGACACGGTAAGAGTGGATTGAATTTATCTTATTATTCTTATTTATTAAATGGCTACTTTCATAAGAAAACCAAAATACAAGTTTTGAGCCGTTGGAATTCGATAATCGAAAACTCACTGCTTAGACCCATCCTAGTGCTGATGGGGAAATTAAGAAATTGTCATTTGACAATAAGCCCGCCAAGGTACAAATAACATTATGTACAAAAAGTTAAATAAATAAATAAATGATCTTATTATGGAAAAGTGGAAATATGTTTATTCAGATAAATACGTACATATCAACTTGGTTCATGAAAACTTCTTGCAGAGGCAGACCAAGTAAATCAATTTACTCATAAAATATTTAATACCATTGATTCGGAACGAATTGAAAATAAAAAAAAATAATATTTGAAACACTGACTTTGTGATTATCCGTGTTTTTTTTTTCCTTTTTTAATTATTTATTTGGATAACCAAAAGCTACATTTATGAAGAAAAAAAAGGACATGTAAGCCAATTTTAGGTTTTCACAAGTAGCACTACAGTAAGTTAAAATATTTTCTCAAACATAAAATAAACAGAAAACTAAATCCAAAAGAAAAAATACCAAACGCCGCACGTCATTATGATTATTCGCAAATAAATCTATGTTTAATGATTTTGTCACTACATTAAAATTATTGAACGTTCGCCATAAATATGAATTTTGCCCATAATTAGATGAAACAAGAGGAATATAAAGAATAAGGTTATTCCTAAGAACTTTTGGAGAAACATTAATAAAGAGTTTGGATAATAATTCAGAGCAGTCAATGAGGAAGTTCAGCGTCTTTTTTTGATTGTTAATAGACTATTAAACTAAGTAAAAAAAAAAAAAATACATGTTGTATTATCAGCGCTATGATTTTTTTAGTTTTGTATTTCTGAAATAACTCCGCGTGTGACGTCAGAGGTTGTTCTCTGTTAGTTCTTCCCATTGGTTCGTTTACGGTAAGCCAACCGGATATCCTCCACAGCTCTCACATCATCGGTTGGTTCATATGAACCAGTGACGTCAATCAAAGTAGTGCGTTTTTATTGAAATATTTTTTATTATTTTTTCGTACATTTTCAAGAAACTTTGCGGTATAATTTAATGCTCTACTTTTTACCGCCCGCAAGAAAACATTTTTTTGTACCTGATTTCCAGTAGGGCTGAAGTTCCTCATTGAACCAGTGGATTCAAGTAGTTCAATAAATAAATTATTTCATCTATTTCGCGACGTTTTTGAGATGTATAAGTGATGTTTTTTACGTATTTGAATATATTGATCGTATTTAAAGTCACGTTTCAACCGGAAACACATGTACTTGAAAAATTTATTTTGTATATTTTCAATGCGTGATATCTACACAATGTAAATAGGATTCCATATTTGTGATGCATATTCCAAGTTGCTTCACACCAATGTACAGTAAAGGATTTTGAGTATCTTTGCCACGATGAACGACGTAGATCTACGCATCACAAAGCCAAGCGCACGTGAGGCCTTTTTTAAGATGCTGTTCAACATGGGTGTAGAAAAGTAATAATTTACTATCATGGTAGACACCTAGAACCCTTACAAATAATGAGCGTTAGAGGTTTTGACCCTTAAGCGTATAGTCGGTAAAAAAATTAGTTTGCGACTTAATGTAACAACTGAACACTTAGAAGGATAAAGGCCTAAGCAGTTGGAGTTGCAGTAATCCTCCAGACGGTCGAGATCTGGCTGCAGATCAGAAACATCTTCTGGGGTCTTGATTATTGAAAAAAAAATTCACGTCGTTGGCAAAACAAAACAACCACGAAAAGCAAAAATATGCATCAATTTCATTAACAAAAAATATGAAAAGCAAAGGTCCCAGAAGAGAGAGACCCTCGAGGAACCCCGCTAGGAACCCGTACCCAAATAGAAATCAAATTATTAACCACCATTGCTTGTGACCTGTTGTCTATATAAGATGAAAACCACTTCAAGAGGTCGCCTTTAATACCGATTTTGGTGTGGGGAAGCTGGAGGGGTGTATTAAAATTTTCCGTAGTTAATGTGGACTTTTTAAATCAAACCAAATGGCGCCCCCCTTGGACTAGCGGCTGATGCTTGCCTTACACATGGAGACTTCCGGATTCGATTTTCAGTGAGGTCTGAGATCACAATAATTTACGCATTATTTTACGGTTATCTTAATTTCAAACTTAATGAAAATGATAACTATTAATCGCTGAAATAGGTTACTAAATTTGAGCAGAAAATAGTTACAGGTGACGAAAACGTTTCATTATTATTAAGTGATCTGCTGACGATCCATTTAATAAAATAGAAACTATAAAATCATGAAGAGAAATGGCATAATTTCAATTTACCAACCTTGAAAATAACCGGGAATCACTATTTACCAATACTAAAATAACCAACGTATGTATTATATACGACCGAAGGATAAGTAGTATTGATAATAATAAACAGATGGCAGAAAAAGTAACTTTCCGAGCAAAGAGAAAAAAGTTATTATTTGGTTTATTCATTTATAAGTGATTGCCTATAGGTTAACGAAGTTAGTCGTAAACTTTATAGCAGTTTGCACTCACTTAAAAGATTATAGAATTTTTATGCCAATTAATGTTAAGCAACATTAGTCCAGAGCTTACTTTTTCCACTCCTTGACTATGCGGATGTATGTTATCCAAATGCTAACTCTGAATTACTTGATAAGTTAGAACGATTGCAGAATGTTTGTAATAAGTTTATGTTCCTTTAATTATGTTTATTTTATTATAATTTTGAATTGGTCAACTATATTATGAAAATCCCTCTCCTCCACTCTATTTCCTCGTCCCTTAACCTTCCTAAGAGCTCTTTTTTTTTTCTCATGTCTTATATAATATATTATTTTTCTCTTTACTGTGTAACATGTTCTCTCATTATATTTGTGAAAAACTTTAACTGGATGTATGTACTATTTTTTATATTTTGTATTCTTATATAGCAACTGTTATTTTTCCTTAATAAATAAAAATAAAATACGTTAGATCGCAAAACGACTAAATATTTTTGGAACAATGTAATCCAAAGTACGTTGTCCATATTTATTTTTAAATTTTGGTACAACTAGGCCATCAACAGATGTAAATCTTGTTAGATAGCTGTATTCTAATTTATTTTTATATATCGAGCTGAACATCTGTTGGATAATAATTTTGCTCCATAAAATACCCTTAACTGGTAAAACATTTAATTTATTATACATGAATGGAGTATTATGTCTCTAATCGTATACATAATTGGGTGCAATCAATTTGACAAGTGCATTTTGAACATTTTGTACACATTTAATGTTTGTTGCACAAGAATGTCCCCAAGCCCTATGGCATGGAATGCCCTCCCAGCAGAGGTGCGAGGCTGTGAAAGTGAAATGATGTTTCGGAAAAAACTTAAAACCCACTTGTTCTCTAAATCATTTGAATAAATCCGTAGCACGTGACAACAAAATAAATTATTTTAATTAAATTACAAATTTAAAAGCTTCAATTAAATTAACTTAACAATAAAATCACCATGTAAAGCGCCCTTGAGGTATTTTATTACGAAAATGACGCTATATAAGTTATCCATAGTAAATAAATAAAGCGGTGATCCCGTATCTTATTATGGATTCTCCCAGAGGCAAATATACTAATCTAAGTGTGGAGAGAGGAACTAAAAACTTTAATTTGTGCAGTTGACTAACTACGGATCTTAACCGTTTGCATGTTTTCATAACATGAATATTCCACGTAAAAAAGCAATTAATAGTTATACCTAAATAAACATATTCGTCCACATTGTCTAATTTATCGCACAAGCAAACTCTATCAAAGGTAGAGTTATGAAGGCATTTAAAATTATGAGTTTTTACAATAGGTAACTTGTTTATTTATTTTGGCATGTAGCGATCTAACATGCATTGTCTTTTTTAGCATTTGCTAAAAGGCCCGCATCATGGCACCAAATTTGAAAGATATTAAAGTCATGCTGCAACATTTTAGTACATTTGTAATATCACTATGCGAAACAACTAGAGCAGTATTGTCTGCATATACAAAGTGTTTAACATGTAAAAAGATATTTTTAATCAATGAAACATATATTATATACAATCTTCTTCTTCTTCTTCTTCAGCCTTGTTCTCTCCACTGCTGGATGGCGGCCTCTTCCAAACATCTCCATTCCTTCCTATCACCCGCTTTCATCATCCACGTTTTACCGGCAATAGAGGCAATGTCGTCGACCCATCTTTTCTGTGGCCTTCCAACACTTCTTTTTTTTGCCCATGGTCTCCACTTTAATATTCTGGGTGTCCACCTGCCATCATTTTGTCTCGCCAAGTGTCCTGCCCACTGCCATTTCAATTTCACTAAGAGACAGAGTAAGAAATGAAGAAATAAGCCGCCTAACCGGAGTCGTCGATATCATATCATGGATCGTGCAGCGAAATATATATTTTTATTACTGCTTTGTGCACTATCGATACTTACATACTGTTCTGTTAGTTAGGTAGTTTTTGAAGAGGTCAAGTAATTGGTCCTCTTATTCCGATTATATTTAAACATTTTAATAATTTACAATGATATATAGTATCAAAAGCCATAGAAAAATCAATTAGTTTTCTATTATTTAGTTCATTATGAACATACTTAGCTAAACTTTAAAAAGCAAAAGTATGTTTCCTATTATTTAGTTCATTATTCACATATTTGGCAAAACCAAAATTTTATTTTATTATAATTTAAAAAATCATTCGTACAAAATGGCATGTTATGTAGTATTATAGTAGGTATATGGGACGATTTTGTGGGATGTTGTAAAATTAGTAGAGTTTATAAATTTACTTTTTGTGTTAATAAACATGGTAACTAAATAATACACGAAAAAGTTGTTTTATTCAAACTATTAGGATGAAGCGATTAAGTTATATTGATTTAAAGCCGATTGTCAAGGTAAAACAATGCAAATACGGTTGACAGCTAATGACGGCAAATTGATGCAATTAAACTCGCAGTGGATTGCCATGTTCAAATGTATCATAATGTTGTCTTTTGTTCCGCCAAAATAGATTTCCGCATTTTTAAAGTCATCCTGCAGATAAACATATTTTTTTTGTTGACAATAAGAAAAAAACTAGCATCAAGAGATATTTTTGTCAAAGGTTTATCTTTCTAAGTCTTTTTGCAAAGAAGATATGACTTGAATTCCATAAAAACTTTTAAACGCGATTATCTCAATTTGAGCTTTTTCGAGTTGCATCGTTTTGCCATCAGTCAGGAGAAATGTGACTGATATTTCCATAGTCGATACATCATCAAACCGAGTTTCAAAGTCTGGGTAAAGGACATTCACATTGAACGTAGGCTAAAATATCATCATCCTGGCAGTTTGTCTGTGCCGAATTCGGAAACTGGAAAAATTCATGCCGACCGATATTTGGCTTCATAAGTTTTATTCATGCAAGTAAAGTTGCAATGATGGACTTTGTTTATATCAAATTTAGTAAACAAATCTGTTGAATAAGCTATGTATTGATACCATTTGATTTATTTTTCTTTTAAAATTACACTTTTATTAAGCAAAAACTTTAAAACAGTCTCAAACAAGTTGACGAGCCGATTTTGCTGTTTAAAGATTTCTTTTTACTTTTATTAAAATGTATCTATTCGATGCATCTAACGACTTAAGATGTCATGAGCATTGCCCGTGCGTTGCAAAAAACTGTATTTTTGACAAGGGAATAATAGAGTTGTTTTTAGGTTAACGTACTTTTATATTAAAGCTTTTTATTCAACGTGCTGCATTGTGTACGTGTGGAGTTTGATTTTTTTAGTGAGGCGAAGTCTCACTTTCAATTGTAAAATCACCACTGCTGTAGCAGCTTTTATTATATCCAACTCGTTGCTGCTGGTATCAAATGTGCAAGATTTTACAAGTTACACATTCTGCGGCCACAAAGCGAATAGCCTACTAAACAATTATATTAAATATACATATAATTAGGATTATACAAATAACTTTTATGAGAAAGTATTACATAAGTACCTTCAATGATACTAACATTACATTTATGGTAAAATTTTGGTGACAACCTGCCTAAATGGGATCCACTACCATAAACCCCCATTTACATCTCATGGACCCCAAATTTTATTTTTCACTGCCATAGACACCCTGGCGGTGAATATACACCACATTAGTAAAGACTGGTTTAGTGTGAACACTGCTGTATGCAAAGAAACAACAAAAATACACAGAACTTATAAACGACAGATCTATTCAAACTAAAGATCGTACGCTGAGTCTAGAAACCAACTCAAAACCACAGAAAGCATCAATTGTAGCTAAATTCAAATAGCATGAGGTGCACAACACACCAGGCGTGTCCCGGGCATGTAACTGTCAACGTGCCCCGACAGTGTCAAATGATTTAAGTAGTTGCCCGGTGTATGTAATTTTACACACTCAAAAATGATGGGATTATAAATTAACCTGTTCAGAAGTTTTAAGGCCATCATAATACGCAAGGCAATGCTCCATCTGGCCTGCAAACTTTTGATACCAAGCATACCTAAAAGGAAAAATGGTGGATACTGAAATGTGAAATATTTCAGTATCAGAACACCTTAGGTCAATGTTGAATCAGGTTGTGGTCCCGTGGCGTAGTTACTCGCAGCTCAAAGGTCCGTGGTTTCCAACTCCAAATTCCAACTTGATTCCCATTTTCTAATGGTGATTTATTTACAACTCGTTGAAAATGGCCCTCAAAATTAAACATTTGGGTAAATCATAAGAACACAAATATTTATTTTTTTATTTTAAAAAAATGACATGTTAAACTCGCCGGTATTTCAATCTGAGACCTCGTGAATGGTAGGGAAACTTGTTAGCCACTAGACCGGGAGGCGGACGTCAAACTTGTCGCAAAGAAAATTGAAATATAATATACACATTATAAACATTCCAATTTTCTTATGAAAAATTAAAGTTAACGTTATGACAAACTTTAGTTCACTTATATTGCTTGGATTCTTTTTTCTTTTATTCTTTTATAATCCATACATATTTTACACGGCAGTTTACATGGAGTAAAGGAAAAGGTAGGGATATTTCAAATAAAAAAACAAAGATATTATTGGTATGGTAGTTTATAATAAATGTAACACTTGTTTTAATTTTATTTACATTAGCAGTTTGTAAACTGAACTGGTTTACAGCAACGACCCAGGCAATCTTTTGGTCAAATTTATTATATAAATTCATTAAAACAATTTTAAGATCATATATAGATATTTTATTTGCCTTAATGCTTTGAAGGAGTAAACATCAAATGTAGTCATCAAAAAGCATGTTACCTAGCAATATTGTTCTTTGGATAGGGTCGTTGTTGCACTGGCAGCTCGCCTATTACTATATCATTAATTGATAAATATTGCATACAGAATCATAAACTATAACATGAACATCCGGAGGAAAAACAAAAATTATTTAAATTAGGACCATTATCTTTAATAGACATCGAATACTAAAAAAGTTACTATATCAGGAGTGGATTATTTATGCCTTACATGTTACAATATGATTTCCATTAATAGATGCTGTTTCAAACCAAATCCAATTTTTAAACCGCCATGACTTTTTCATTGATGCAGGATGAGAAATGCCGAAAACAAAATGGAATTATTTCAGATTCATCGCTTTCAAGCTACATAATAACATATGAACAGTTTAGAATTCATTATAAAATACTTTCATTTTATTTCAATCATGATTCAATACTTCGGATACCTTACTAACTCCAATTTGGATGTAATGTGTTCTATTCATTGAAATTAATCCCGAGTCTCGTACATATTCAAGTTCAGGTGATCTGACAAATGTAAAATCCATATTGCATACATTTACAGCACACTGATTAACACCCTTGAAACATTTGTTCAAAATAAAAAATGAAGAAGTCGAAGTTCTAAAACAAAGAAACATCTCTGTTATATATATAACTTTGCTGTTAAAGGGATGAATCTTTCAAATAAAAATCTGGCACCCAACTGTGTTTTCTGCAATTCTCAGCCAACTTCTACAAGAATGTTACATGATCACATTGCGGTCTAAAAGTTGATATTGATCATTCATATTACTTAATAAATAATCGAGCTTGAAAATCATAGTACATTATGTATGTAGTTTGTTGAACATCAAAGCTAATAATAAAATTAATTAATGCATTAACATTACATATGTAGGGGCTAAATATATGTCATGCTGTAGTGAAAATGAGACTATTCATTCCCTCTGATGGAAACAATAACGTTTTGCTCCACAGCGACTCTTTGCACATTTTAATAAAAAATTGAATCACGATGATTTTAAGGTGCAGAGGTTCAACATCACTACATAATATATTATGCAACTTGTTTGATTGATTAATATAAGAAACACAACTGATCGAAGAAGTCTTAAACTATTTAATTCCGTATTACAATAAAACATATTTATTCAAAATCGTATTTATAGAATATCACATATTTGACAATCCTTTTCACAAAATCATGGAATGCAAACATCGCAGTTATGTATTATGAATCGTAGACAAAAGTAGAAATGGGTTCATGATTTGACTCTGCTAATAATAACTCAAATCAATTTCTTTGAGGATAAGCATTGTTACGCAATTAATTTTTAATCTTCCTGAGAACTTCGATGGTATACTTATTTATAATTCTGATAAAAGTACTAGACCATTTATTCTTTTTATTTTTTCACAGAAGTTACAAATATGGTTTTGATTTATTGTATATCAACTTTTGAGAACAATTAGGTAAAATAAAATCCTAAATTCACGCTTCAAAATATTGCAGTATAAAAAAAGTCAATTGCCCAATAAAAAATTTAAAGTGTCCAGAACTTATGTCCATTAACTTCATATTTTAAATCTCTAATTCATCAAGTTAATTGACATTTAAATAATAATAATAAAAAAGTACTTACAATTAAATTTTCTTTCAAATAATTGTAAACCTTAACTAATCTTAACCAAACTTATAAAAAAAAAAAAAGAATAATAATTTATCTTCAAGCCTAAATAAATGTAAGTTTACAAAAGAACTCAAGGATGCAAAAATTGAATAACTTCATCCCATATAATTCGTAAGTTAGGCAGTCACAAGAGATGACTATAGAAATACCATAAATATTTACAATACAAAACCTACAATGGCTGTTTAATTTCTGTTTGTATATAAAACTGGACCAACAAAATATCGATAGCCAAAAAGTATATATAAAAATTTTTTAATGCCAAAGAAATCACCAAAAAGTCGATTCCAAAATACACGAAAATAAATTATGATAGTAAATAGGATTTATACATTTTCTTTTGAATTCAAAATAATGACTATCTAAATATCAATATTTAATTTGTCAAAATCTGATAAACTCAATATGATTATGCCAATAAATTACTAATAATGCAAGCGAAATTATTGTTTTTTAAAAAAAATATTGCAAATTAGTAAATTTACTCGAATGAAATCAATTATCATGACACCATTGTGTCTACATTTACCGGCACTTATCGTCGATATTAAAACACCAACTTGAGTTGACAATTTTCAGAGGAGCAATATCAAAAAAGTGCACTGCACAAAAACATGTATTAAGGATGTGAAATATTGGAATTTGTATACAGAAAAATCATTAAATTGATTAACAGGTACAATGGGTAACTGGTTGTAACTAAAAACAAAATAACAAACAACCAGTTAATGTGGAAGGTCTTTGGTGCAAAACAATTAGGTAAATATATTTATTTGCGAGAAACTAAATGATCGGTGACTATTTACAATGTCTTCTTAACTCTGCATTCAAATGGAATATACAAGCATCCCCGTAGCTGTAAAGGAAAGAAAATACTTATTTTCCAGTGGGAAATGTGCAGCAAATTCGCAAATCATATAACAGTATCGCATGACGCAATATTTGTTTCGCAATATTCAATGTATGCATACAAAGTCTTTACTATCATTGAGTCACGCATTGTATTACTTAGATTGACAACAGATATTTGATAAAATCGCCCTAGCTGTATCGAAGTCGATCCGAACGAGTATCCATTAATACATTTAACATCTAACACTAAATGACTTAAAACTATTAAAAGGAGTAGGATACTTAGACACAAAATATCTATGTTAAATGATTATTAGTATATTCTCAATCAGAAGAACTGCAAATATTTTAAAAAAAAAACAAAATTACTAAGAAAATAATGCCCAACAATAAACCAAATACAATTGGTGCTGGGATTTAAAATGTTACAAATTCATTACAGAAGCAAAAAGAAAACTGTTTTTAAGGTCAAAATTACATATGCTAAAAATTAGGTGTACATAGAAAAATTTAGCTATCAAACATTTGTTTTTATCAAATTCATATTTTCCATCACAAATTACATATAACGCAAATAAAATCGCAAAATATTAAAAAAAACATATGAAGATGATGATGATTCAATCGCATCAATTTCACTTGTAACAGATAATCAGTGTAGAATGTTACCTTATTTATCAGAATTCTTATTCAGCTTAGCTGGTTGAGGTATAATAGTGATTTCATCATTAATTTTCAGCGGCTTCAGCAGGGAATCCGACACGTTGTTCTTGGAAGTTCCAGCGGAGTGGTTGTTGGTCAGGGACTTGCTCTTCTCCGTGACACGCTTGGCCACCACGCTGTGTGCCGAGTACACGTGGTTCTCAAACTGCTTGTACATACCGAAGGTAGCCGTGCACACCGTACACTTGTAGGACAGGTGCGCTGGCTTCAGGGTCATGTTGTGGTCGCGGGCCACGTGGTTTAGGAGCTTCCACTGATATACCTGAAAGACACGCATTACACATTGTAGAATATTATTTTCTTTCATATCTATCATAAATTCTTAACTCTAAGCTCTCAGCATATATATTTTTTGAATAATCAATTTGTAATATAATAAGAAAAATAATGAGTTAAGAAAAAAAAATTAATGGATAAATTAAAGTTATAGTTAGATTTATGTTGTTTATTGGCAATTTTTGTTTGAATTCCACTGTAATTATATAGTAACTTATATTTTCATAAGTTTAATCCATGGTAAACTTTCACTTACTTATTTGACTAATCAACTAATGCGTGTATGTTTTGAATAAATAAATATACATGGTGTGTCCGGAAATTAGTCAATATGTTGATTACAAAGAATTAATTGAACTTTTTGTTACAACACATCAAAATTCTTCAAAACAGGCTCCTCGTGCACTGATGCATTGGCTCCAGCGATTTTTCCAGGCATCGAATGCGCCACGGTAGGCTTCCTCCAGAATGCTCCTTAAGGCTGCGGTACAAGCTGCTTGGATCCCCCCCCTGATCTCGAAATGCTTTCTTTTCGTGTGTCCTTTCAGGCGTGGAAACAAAAACAGGTCAGGAGTAGCCAAGTCCGGACTGTAGGGGGGCTGGGAAATCATTAGAACGTAGATGTCCAGCTGGACGCATTGAATCCTGTGTTCCAGTCTTTTTAGCACTTCTACAAATTTCGCATTCACAGTTGTACCAGGTGGTACAAACTCGTGATGGACCACTCCTTTGGTATCGAAAAATGCAATGAGCATCGTCTTGATTTTGGATCTGCTTATCCTGGCCTTCTTGGGGCGATTGAACTTTGACCTTTTGCCGATCCGATAGAGCATCTTGATCATTTGAACAGTTCCCACCACAATCTTGCTAAGTTCAATGCAAAACTTGATCGCCATCCTTTCCTGTACCGAGCGCTGCATTTTTCATTTGTACCGTCCCAAAACAACTTCGCTGGAAACGCTTGTCCTTACTCTCCGGATGGCCGGAGAAGACAGCGACCCAGCGTTCGTTAGCTGACTTCCCCACTACCATTCTCAACTGGTCTGTGCGCGCTCCAAAAAAAACCACTGATATTACTTTCCGGACACACCATGTTTTAATAATTAGCACTATCACCGCAAGCGGGTATCTTTAGAGTCAGAAAATAAAAGACCGAGTGTGAAAATTAATTGGGCACATAAATAAGTGGAAGTGCAGATAAGTATTTTATTGAACAACTCATATCAAAATAAAAATAATATTTTTTAAATACCTAATAATTATTAATATTGATATAGGAATGTCAAAATTTTGCTTAAACTTACTCTGCCACAAGCAGGACAGCGACCAGCATCTTTACCCCTGTTGGCAGCTTCCTGCATAGAGCTTGTCACTAAACCATGTGAACCCAGCAAATGGCGTTCTAACCCCTGATCAGTAAAGAACCTATAAAATAGAAAATTAGTTTTAAAATATTTACACTGAAACCTCTTTTTGCAAGGGGGATACGTTCCACACAGTACCATATAAAAAAAGATAAATAAAACTAAAATAAGAACAAAGGTGGACTAAATTTTTTTAAAATTATTCCTTGCATAAAAATCATTTTGTATATTCATTGTACCTTAATTACTATTTTGCATACATACATTTATTAAGACATAAGTCCTGTGTTAAATTGTATAGAATATTTTCACCTTAATTTGAATGAGTCAAATCACAAAATGATAACTTTTACAGGAGACAATAAAAACATTGTGAATCAGTCATTTTGTATAAAACTTAAGTGGTTTTTAAAAATAAATATTTTGTTTTTAAAGTATACATCCAAACAAAAGTAAAGTATTGTACTGCCGTCATATGCAAAATGGCAGTTATTTACGGAAGCCGTATTTTGAGAAATGACACTTTTTAGTATTTATCAACTTGATGCAAATTAAAACTGTAAATTATCAAAAGTAAAAAACACAGTATGTCAATTCTATGGGCGGGGGGGAACAATCACATAAGTCAACTTATTATTTTTTGTAGTATGCATATAGTATGCACGTGTTCCAAAACACAGAAGTCAAATAACGTTATTAAGGATAGTATTATCAATGTAATTTATCACACAAAATAAATTTATTAGTTATCAGCTAAAAGTTTTCTCGGAGAAGAACCTTTTCTAACTTTACGCCTTAAACGACGTTACATTTAAGAGTTATCACATGACTACGTATTCCTGATTATTAGCAATAATAATAATAATAATAAATAATAGTATGGAGAAAAAGGGATATTTTTTCAATGTTACATTTGATTCCTGCAATGTTTGAGACACAAAAAGCTGTCTCCTGAAAATAAGGCATTTTGACTTATGTGGTTGTTCCCCCCGCCCATAGAATTTTTTCTAAAGCATAAATCCTATGTGTATCATATCTACACTGAGTTTTTGCTTATTCTTTATATTTTTCTCTCTAGATATTGTGTTATTGCTTAAAAAATATTATCATTTTTAGTACGGAGTTTTTTTTTACTGCTCATTGCTATATATTATCAAATGGTTTAAAATTTCTTGTAGAACATTACCCTATATTCAACAAATTTTGTGATTTTTTTCAAAAACCCACCTTTCTGCTTATGACGGACAGTGTACTACCAACCACCTGCTAACTGCAAGGAATATACATCTTTGAAATACGCGTTATTCAAAAAGTGTGTTTTATCTCCTTTCTGTCAACAATTTCTTCATTCAAATGACAGAGATAGATGGTATTTTGTAAGGTGAAAAATATTCAATACAATCTCAGATACAGAAAAAAAATTACTTATATTGTATTCAAATTAAGATGACGATATACTAAAGTACAGTTTAACAAGAACATCAATCAAAAATAACAAATAGCACATCAAACAAAATCAAATATTTTATTTACAATATGTAACGACCAACTCAAATAATTGAAAAATCATCAAGAAAATCCAGTCCTGAGAACTTAATAATAAATAAACAATAATTTTGTCAAACTATTTAGGTAATTAAAAATAGGAAATTAAAAAGAGGAGTGTGAACAAGTCTTACCTGAACTGGCACTTTTGACAGTTTAGAGGAGGTCGGTTGTATATCATCTTGGGGTGTATTTTAACCTTGTGTATCCACTGCATGTGGTTCCGGAGTTGGTCGAGGTCCTTGATGTAGCCGTCGCAGATCTCACAGATGACAAAGGTGGCCTTGGTGGTGGGCCCCCCAGCGCCGGCAGGCAGCGGCGCCAGCGGCGGAGGCGCGGCGGGAGGTGCGCGGGGCAGGGGGGTTATGGAAATGGACGGTTGGTGTTGCAACGATTTTGTCACCTGACCTAACGGATTGGCTTTGATTGTTGTCTGCCCTCCCTAGAAAAATACAATGAGGAACTTCAGCCCTACGGGAAGTTGGATACAAAAAATGTTTTCTTGCGCGCGGTAAAAATTAGAGCATTAAATTATATGGCAAAATTTCTTGAAAATGTACGAAAAAAAAAATCTTTTTCACCATATTTTTAGTTCAGCCCTACGGGAAGTTGGATACAAAAAATGTTTTCTTGCGCGCGGTAAAAATTAGAGCATTAAATTATATGGCAAAATTTCTTGAAAATGTACGAAAAAAAAAATCTTTTTCACCATATTTTTAGTTCAGCCCTACGGGAAGTTGGATACAAAAAATGTTTTCTTGCGCGCGGTAAAAATTAGAGCATTAAATTATATGGCAAAATTTCTTGAAAATGTACGAAAAAAAAAATCTTTTTCACCATATTTTTAGTTCAGCCCTACGGGAAGTTGGATACAAAAAATGTTTTCTTGCGCGCGGTAAAAATTAGAGCATTAAATTATATGGCAAAATTTCTTGAAAATGTACGAAAAAAAAAATCTTTTTCACCATATTTTTAGTTCAGCCCTACGGGAAGTTGGATACAAAAAATGTTTTCTTGCGCGCGGTAAAAATTAGAGCATTAAATTATATGGCAAAATTTCTTGAAAATGTACGAAAAAAAAAATCTTTTTCACCATATTTATTCAAACATTTGTATTTTCTACAACTTTAAAAAAAAAATTAGACTTTTCATAATTGTTAATCACATCATTATGAAAAAATAAATAGCTTAAAAGATTTACAACATTGGTGGTGTTGTTTTGTTGGTGGAAAACCAAGAAAGACATGACATGACAAAATGCGACAAAAATACTTAAAGATAGGCTTTTCAAAAGTCAAAATAATTGGCATACGTGCTTGAGAAAATGTATGGATGTAGGTAGAAAAAGTAAGGTCTGTATGCAAAGACAGAGTGATATGGCATTCTATCCTTTCTGCCTACAGAGAAACAGCGTGATGATTTGCTTGTTTGTATTATGAATAAAAGGGGAAAACATTGTTGTAATTAACATTTCTTGACAAATTTATAAAAATATTTTAAAAAACTTAATTGCTGTACGCCTAGTTTTACACATTAATAAATTGATAGATATTTATAAGAGAACTAATTGATATTTTTGGTTTACATCTCTACTTCTGCACATACATACGCATTTTCAAGAGCCAATTAAATAATTTTTACAAATAAAATCAAGGACTGTCTGTATCATAGAAAAGCAAAGCGTATTCTGAAATTAACTATCTCAGGAATTGTAATCACTCACAAATATTCAATCAAATTTTCAATCCGCAAAGTTCTTGAAAGTGTAAGCTACATGTCAAAGTTAAAATTAGTTTCAATAGAAATAATTTCATGTGATAAATCTGGGTTTAAATCTCAAGATTTAACACAAATTAGACTTGCAGTGGTATTACTTACAATTGCATCAGCGGAGGGCGAGGATTTAAATTAAATAAAGTAGATTGAAGCTAATTTTATTTATTTGCTACGTCCATCAAGAAATGCAGTATAATCATGCAGGTGTATCTCAATCGCAGTCATACTTTAAAATATATATCGCTAGCACAAAACAACAGTGAGATAAACCTGAAATTTCCAATTTTGAGATAAATATGCAGATAGCATAATAAATTAAATAAATAATAATGTATTAAAGATTAAACAATTGAAAAATACAGCATTTATAATCTACTTTGAATAATATAATACAGTCAGACCCTTTACAAACCTCAAATTCTAGTCATATCGGAATATGTTTTTCAGGGATATCTCACTGTTGCTATGGGCTAGCAAAATGCAAGTTAACATAATATTTTACTAATGAAAGCACTCCCTCCACACACAAAAACAGTTTTAAAGGCAGAGGGACTTCATATTTTTAACTAATTTGAAATGCAAGAAAATGGTAATAAAGTTACAGCGGAGTGGGGTTCTAAGCTCGTTACTGTATTTGCCCACTTAACCTGTCCGGAAGTATGGCCGTACATAAAGGCCCAAACAAAACTTTCCTCATAGGAGTATGGGTGTACATGTACGTCTGCGCTTATAACTTAAGCCGGGTGACATTTATTTATAAAATAGCACTTACAGTGCCATCTATGGTTGTGTTTGAACCCGCAAAACCATACTTCAGATTAATTTTCCGTTCTACCCACGACATTTTACTACAAAGTTTGTGTGACATCATCGTAATGACGCTGTCAAAAAAGTTAGTTGTAAACATTTTTACCGCTAGCGCATTGCCTCTTTACAATTTCATCCAGTTTTTCTAACATATTTGTATGTTTTTGCATTTAAATGAATATTTAAAAAAAATTAAGTGCATCTTTTTTTATAATATAAATTATTTTGTGTAAGTTTGAGTGAATAGTTTTGACAAAACATTGGTAATTTTGATAGAAAACACGTTAACTGGTGTAAATAATTATTCAAGAAAATATGTTGCATTGACTAAAATCATATAAAAAAAATTGTTAAAAGTAAAAAAAATTGTTAAAAGTAAAAAAATAATATAGAAAAAACATGCTCCCCAGATAGTTTTGTGCACAGAAACTCACTCCCTTTTTACAAACTGGACATTTGTCTAGTTTTTGGGGTGGCAGATTGATGAACACAATTTCATAATAATTTTTCTATCCACTCCCGGTGGTGCACAGGGCACTGATTTTCTACTACAATTGCAGCATATCTGGATCAATTATATTACATGAAAGGTGTCTAATGCGTGGTGCCAGTCCAGAGGCAATCCCCCTCAATTAAAAAACGTTAAATTAATCTTTAAAGGGCTAACTTTTTGATTTTCCATATTGAATAAATCAGTACATTTTTATTTATCATTATTTGCGAGCAGCTTAAAGCTGATTAAATATATTTTAACTAAAGTTGCTAGAGTACTTAAACTTTTCCAAATCAAATCGAGCCCATTTATGGTTATTGAGACGTCATGTTAAGACTAGCTCTTGTGGCAACTTATTCCAACCATCTATAACCCTATTGCTTAGGTAATGCTTCCGTGATTTTAGGTTGAATCTAGTTTTCTCCAGCCCGAGACTGTGGCCCAGAAGTCGAGCATCTTGTTTCAGTTTGAACATGGAAAATCAAAATGTAGGTGCAATCAATGATTTACAAAAGTAGCTTTGATCGACTATCCTGAAGAGTTTATGTTTTTAACATAAGAAAGTTATATAGCTGCTAAGGATATAGTTTTAAAAAGTTTTTTTAGTTAAGAAATTGCTTGAGATTTTTTGCACATTCTATGCAAACTCGATTGAAATTTAATAATTTAAGATAGTATAAAAAAGTTGGTAAAGCGGTAAGAAGTCAAGTCAAGTACATACCGGCAGGAGTTGGAAGTTGGTGGGCAGCACTAGCTGCTGGTTGGGGCGGTACACCAAACCCCCTCTGACTAGTGGTGCCCCAGCGATGGGGCGCGGGCCTAGAGGAACGGGGGCGGGGCTGGGAGCGGCAGGGCGCCCCCGACCCCGGTACAATGCTGCCAGTCCAGCGGACTGCGAGGGAGTGCTCTTGGCCAGGGCAGCCTGGTACGTGCTCATCATACTGTGGCGGGCCCTTGTCATCTGGGGAAATTATCCAACATAATATATTACAATACAGAGAGATAGGTTCTACTCTTTTGTTAGTAGAACTCCAGTAAATAATTTTTGTATATTATTTTAGTAAAATCCGATTTTCAAACCTTTAAAAGGGTATGAAACTCAAGTATCTGACATCAAATATACGTGGTAATAAAGGTGATTATTAAAACTATTGCGTGTGCAGATAAACTTTTTTTTTAATTGTTGACAAAATTAGTATAATGTTATAAATGTTTTGTACACACATAATTAATAATAACGTTTCTACCTCTAATAGAGGGAAAACTTTCGTTAAGAGAGGAAGTTTGTTCTACATTCATTTTTATTTGCATATATATATAATTAGTATTATTCTATTTGCATTTAATTTTTACAGATTATTAAACAGATTCTTTCAAGATTTCTGGAAGATTATTAAAGTTTTTTTCCCTAACACATGAATAATGATTTAAAGCTGCAGTTGTATTACATATGTGCAATGGTGGCTGAAGGGGTTAAAAATAAGGGGGTCATTTTTTTACTAAATAGGTACATGTAATATATATACATAATCTTCCCAAATTTGACCATATAACCGAGTATCGCACGCAACTACACTGGCTCAGTATCAGGCATAGAAGAAACATTCACATTCTATCACTTCTTCACAATATTTTAAATAATCCCACTTCGCCTGTTTATCTGAGAGAGCTCATCCAACCTCTTTCACAACACGGACTATCTCTTCGTTCTAGTAACGAGAGAACCCTTTTAATACCCTGTCATCGCTCTGATTTTTTTGCCTCCTCTTTCACAGTAGTAGCCGCTCGATTGTGGAATAATCTACCCACTAATGTTAGAGACGCCCCTTCTTTATTTACATTTAAGTCAAGATTAAAATGTCACTATCTAAATATTTTAATTGTTCCTTTATCCTTCTTCTTTCCTTCCCATCCCCTCTCCTCTCTTCATAGTAAAGTGTTATTTTTTTTATACATATATTTATTTATGTTAATCTTTGCTTTTAATTTTTGTATAAAATTGTAAGATTCAATATGTCCGTGTATTTATAATTTTCTCAAACTGAACGGTTTGGGTAGGTAGGAAGAAATTTCCTTAAGGCAATATACCCGCCCTTATATGTATATTTATTGTATATGTATATAAAGTGTCAAATAAAATACATGTGAATTTTAATGCAATTTTTTTTTTTTAACAAAACATAAATATATCTATGTCTACATAGATTTTTGGAATATCTTACACAAATTTACAAAATACCTAACAGAGCGAGTGCACTTTATCTTTGCTCAGAGAATTTCTTAAAAAATCTTAATTCTCTTTGGTGTCAAAAATATATTTCATTCTCAACTATCACCATCGTAATTTCACAGATAAAAATTACTAGTACCTACATTTAACTTTTAAACCACATATCAAATTACTAAAAACGTATAGGATTTCAATTTTATGAGTCAATATGAATTTAGCGCATACGAAACACTAGGTAATTGGACACATGCAAGAAGCAATAGATTATAATAATAAATTATTCACAAAGCTCATTTCAATCTTGTAAAAAGGGACGAGAAAATATAAACTTGTTTGAATTTGTTGCAACAGAAAGGGAAAACATTTTTGAGAAGGGAATATGGGAGTCTAGGCATTTACAGCGCTTATGACCTGTCATTGACTGGTTTAAGTGGCCACTTTACACACTGCGTAACATTCACACAACTTAAACCAGTTAATGACAGGTCATAAGCCCTGTAAATGCCTAGACCCCCATATTCCCTTCTCAGAAATGTTTTCCCTCTCTGTTACAATAAATTTAAATATGAACAACTCCCGAGGGAGGAAATCCAACCAGTCTGCAAGCATTTGGACATACTCAAACATTGTTCAATACAAACTTATGTTAATCCTTTCCATTAAGAATTCGTCCTTTTTAAGAATGGGCATGTAAAATACATGGGAATTCATTAATCATCGTATCTATTCCAGTCTAGACCAATGCCAGTATGATATTATTACTATCAATCTTATTCTTATCTTCCTCGTTTCATATTGTTATCTCTCCGGGACAATGCAAGCGTTCGAATTATTTTTGGGCGAAATGTTCCGATGTTCATGTACGCACGGGACCTTTCATCTATTTCTTTCTCATAAGAAAATCTAGAGATAAGACATTAGCTTTGGCACAGTTACAGGAATGACCCGCGCATTCGCGATATGATCCCACTTACTATTTAATGATGCTCACACTTACACAGACCTGAACACTTACTCCTACACTAATACACATAAACACACATCTACACTTACTTTCATACAAATACACATAAACACACCATTTTGCTGTAACACAATTTGATAATATGTATGATTCTTATTTAGAAACTTTGCTGGTCTGTCTTCAAAGTGTATTTTTTTATGTTAATAGTATTCTCGATAACATCTATAAAAACATAAAGATAAATAGGTCCTTATATATTTTAGTGAATGTTTTTTTTTTTTTTTTAAATATTGTAAAACCTAATTGCATTATATTATATACTTTCTTTATAATGTATTTTAAGTAAATTAGTTTAATTGGTGGCAAATTTTGGGGGGTCATTGACCCAATGGACATAAGGGAAAGCTACCACAGCATATGTGTAAAGTTAAATTATTTGGAAATCTAGGGTTTTGAAAATTTTGTAAATCAGTGGGTTTTTTTTCTTTGAAAATTAGTATATGCTTTTTTAAAGATATCATAAATTGTCAATTGGTAGTTCTTTAAAAAATAAATTTGAAGGGTAAGTTCTAGGCATTTTTAGTATATTTTTAGTTTTTTTTTTTTTTTTAAGCAATCAAAAGTGGGTGTAAATTTGTCTTGTAAGGTACGAAAGTGAAGTGATGTTTCGGAAAAAACTTAAAACCCACTTGTTCTCTAAATCATTTGAATAAATCCGTAGCACGTGACAACAAAATAAATTATTTTAATTAAATTACAAATTTAAAAGCTTCAATTAAATTAACTTAATAATAGAATCACCATGTAAAGCGCCCTTGAGGTATTTTATTACGAAAATGGCGCTATATAAGTTATCCATAATTAATGAATTAATGACTATGACTTTGATTCTATAATAATAATAATTATGGATAACTTATATAGCGCCATTTTCGTAATAAAATACCTCAAGGGCGCTTAATACCTCAAGGGCGCTATCCCTCAAAAATTCTCCAGACTATGATTCCATACTGCAGAATAGAATGTTAAAAGTTTTTATATTTTTGGGAGAGAATGTTTCTTAGTATAACCAAAATTTATTAATTATTTTTTTTTCCCTTCTAAATGATAATATAAACTATTAATAATAAAAATAATGCTCACTCCTCCTTAATATGTAAATAAGTTTTTACCATAGCATTTATTTCCATTTCATATTACTATCTAGGATAAATACCAAGGTACTTTATATTATTAGACTTTTTTATTGTCGTACATGTTTGGGGCCACATAGGGGCAAACTGAAGTTACAAAATCAACAATCTTTTTAAAGTCTCTTTTTTTTTTAGTTTTTTAGCTAAAAAAATATTTTTTTGTAGACTCTTTTGTTAACTTTATTCTATTTAATCTTTTTCTGAGATTGTGTAAACCCCCTAAAGATAATATCAAGATTGATACTAAAAGAAGGGATTACATATTGTGTAACATTAGTTATCACTTTACTATTGCATTACTTTAACCAACCAGATTCCAAATCCCCAGACTTCCATACTCCCTTTTTTTTAAATGTTTCTTGTCTCTGTTGAAATATTTACTAACATATTTTATGCGGGAATGGTAGTAGAGGGGGGATAGAACGATGCAGATGATTATTCATATCTCTCTTTTAAATATAATTAGCCAAATAAAATCACTTGATATTTGTAAAACTGGTCTGGATAAGATGCCTTCTGTTTCTTTTTACCTAACTGTATACATGAATCGAGTTTTCCATTAAAATATTTGTTTAATTTGTCTATACAGGTATATATCCCGACCTATGGAAAATTGGTTATTTGACTCCAATATTCATAAGATTGGTTTGGAAATGAACATTCATAAAACAAAGATTATGAGTTCAACAGGACGAGACATTTTCATTAACGATAATAAAATCGAAGTGGTTGATGAATATATTTATCTAGGACACAAAGTCAAACTTGGTAAAGATAACCAGATAGCGGAGTTACCAAGAAGAATAGGGATAAGTTGGGCTGCTTTCGGCAAACTTAATTATATTTTTGAAAATAAACAAGTCCCTATATGCTTGAAAAGACAAGTATATGAATCGTGCATATTGCCGGTGACAACATACGGACTAGAAACCATGTCTATAACACAAAAAAGTAGCCAGAAATTAAAATGCACGCAACGATCCATGGAAAGACAGATGCTCGGTGCATGTCTAAAAGACAAAATAAGAAATGAAGAAATAAGGCACCGAACCGGAGTCGTGGATATCATGGATCGTGCTGCGAAATTGAAATGGCAGTGGGCAGGACACTTGGCGAGGCAAAATGATGGCAGGTGGACTCCCAGAATAATAAAGTGGAGACCGTGGGCAAACAAAAGAAGTGTTGGAAGGCCATAGAAAAGATGGGTCGACGACATTGCCTCTATTGCCGGTAAAACGTGGATGATGAAAGCGGATGATAGGAAGGAATGGAGACGTTTGGAAGAGGCCTTTATCCAGCAGTGGAGAGAATAAGGCTGTAGAAGAAAAAGAAAGAAAGAAGATTCATAAGGGGTAACTAAAATAATTATAAACCCATTTGCATTCAATCTACCACTCCAAAACTATTTAAAAGCCTTATACTTGGCAAAATAATTTCTCAAAGACAGGCAATATCTTCCGTACTTTTATTTGTTTTCTTTATTTCTTGATATTTTTTATGTTTTTTCATTATGTATTTTTGTATTATTGAATTTAGTTCTCACTGTTATGTTGCATATTATTTATTGCTCTCATTTCTTACTACAGTATAAAGTGAGTTTCTGGAAACCATATCTCAATTACATTTTTTTTTTTTTTCTTTTGATTTCAATGATACTATTATTTTGTATAATTGATTATGTATAAATCTAAATCTGTTTTTTAATGTTTATACCTCTTTTTTTTCATTGTCTTCTTTGGAATTTAATTATTTATACTTTGTTTTTCTGGATTGTTATTCTATTGCATCACATGTCATTATAATTTAATTTGATCAATTTAACTATGTATATTTTATTGTTAATTATTATGGCTTGACACGGGCACAGCCTAAAAAGCCTTAATAAGTTGTAATTTTGAATGAATAAATAAATTAAATTAAATATCACTAGTTCAATGAAATCAACTCTTTGCAAATTTTATTAGTTATCAAAATGATACAATTAATGCATTGCATAAATAAAATGTCAAGTTGATTCCTTTGAAAGTGTAATTGTAAAGCTTTGTCATCAAATTTTAATAAAGAAATTGAATTTGTTAGGACTCAGAGGCCGCTGAATTGGTTTCAGATTCAGTTTTGGTTTTAGTTTCAAATTACTGAACCGCCGGGGCGAATGCTCCTTATAATAGATTACATGCAGCTTACTATATTTTTGACATCGAAAGTAATGTTCTATGTTACAGTATTATTAAGAAAAAACACATCACCAAAAAAATATATTACTTGGGTAAGTAAATTTATACCATATTCCTTTATTTCATACAGTGACCAGTTGCGGCTCTATTGGCCAAAATTATTACTACTGGATTACACGAGATTACTCGGCTGACTTAATTACACTAATTCAAATATGTCTTTAAACCTAAAATTTTACAATCTTGTTCGAAAAATTACACTTGCGATTACAGTAAAATCTTGCAGCTTTCATTAATGCAATTTAGTCTTTCAATACTTTGTCATAAGGGCTAGTATTCTTTGAAATACATCAATTTGACTTACGACAGTCTAAGGGAGGTGACAATATACGCACTCGTTATGTGTGAGAAAGAGATAGCGAATATATTTTGTATGTCTTAACACGGAAGTTACAATAATAAGTAAGTAATTAATCTACTTATGTTTCGGTGGTTTGAAAGTAAATTTGCTTTAAAATAAATTAATATTTTGATATTTTAATCGAAACGAATTGATATTTTAATCCATAATATAGTATAAATCCTTTAGTGGGTTTTAAAAACCAAAGATTTGCTAATTGTTTTTGAATTGTAATTCGTTTTTGTCCATATGATGACAGTTAGTTAGTCAATATTGTAGGTTATTCTTCAGTATCCATTTAAACTTTAAAAATTCAGTTAGAGTTATGATAAAAACGTTACTAGTGTATAGTGTTAAAAATAAATATATATGAAGAATTATAAAATGCATAACTTATGTCGTTTTGTGAATAATAATGTGATAATAAAAGTCGATGAAACAATGATTCTTAAAACGTAATTTATGTTTTGTTTGGTGAACTATCGTACTCGGTAATAGTGTTTTATTTCGAGACAAGTTATAATAGTCAGACTTAATCAAAGATGCACCGGTACGCTAATAAATCATCCAGTTTTATTAATGACTTTTTCGGCACCCGACCCAAAACACGTGATAGCTGCGCAGATGGGTCGTTACTTTCTAATGACGAAGGCGGGGGTTCGAATCCTTACGGGGTTCAAATTTTTTTTGCAATTATGTTTTTTTAAATTGTATTCTTTAAATCAAATGTTTATGTTCCATTAGAAAATATTTTTTAACTTATAATATTATAAATCAAACACTGATTTGAGTCTACTGAACACTGTGTTCAGTAGACTCAAATCAGTGTTTGATTTCTAATATTTTAAGTTTAAATATGGAGTTCTACAAAATAAACACCAAATCAATAAATAAATCAAGAAAATATTTTTACTGAAACTATTTTCTTTCATCATTTATCAAATATATAATTATTATTTATCAAATATAAAATAGAATTGTTTTTTATATGCCATACTAATACTACCGCTATGGACATTATATCAGAATTTTCGTAGCTTACCAATTTAAAAACTCACCGCTCGCCACTGCTGAACCGACATCAAAAGTGCTCCGATCATCTTCAAACCCGGTGCAATCGACGCATAAAAATAAATTTGGTCAAACTCTTATAAAAACTAATTTTCAGAAAAAATGTCACTTAAAGTAAATAGCCTTTCCAGTGTCGATATGTTGAACGCTGATAAACTAATACCCACTGGAGATGGGGACCCATAAACCCGGAAAAACTAAAATGTAAGGTAACATTAAAAGTCATTTTTATGCCGTTTTCCATCGCTCTAATCCTTTAAAAAAAAATTACCTTCAAATTTTTTGAATCTCAAAAAGTATCGCAAATTTTGAATTTCCGCGTGTTACATAAATTCGATTTTCGTTTTTTTGTGGCATTATGTTGGCACTCATGTCTCTAACTTATGCCGACAAGTTCGGCCATTTTAAATGTTCAGTTAATTTTTGACATTAGCTGTTTTGGCTCGTCTTCGATTTTTGCTTATTCCAAAAAAAGGATCAAAGAATCTGTATCAAATTTTGTGTGAAAAACAAAATTAGGTCCGCGGACGCATTCCGAATGTTGACTGTGGCATATGGTAAAGCTACCTTGGACCGAAGCAACGTTTCATCATCAGAGTCGGGACCAGGACTCCATTGTGAACTGCTAATTTTGCCTCTTGCGACAAACATTTATTTGCCAAGGTTGATTTAAGTGCACAATTCACTTTGTTTCCGGCACTCACCCTCCTTTCAATATCTTTCTCAATAATCCCATCCCTAGTAAACATACAGTATTATTTATTTTAACAAATAAAATAACATACATAATTGTATTTGTGTTCCCGCAAAGCCTATTTTTTTTTTAAAATTTATAAAGGTAAGTACATAGTTTAATAATATATGAAGAATATAATATGTGTATGTGCACACTTAAGTTTGTCTTGCTGTTTTTAATTGATTTTCAACTATTTTTTAAATGTATTTAGGTTTTTTTCTACACGATTTTCAACAGGTATTAAATTAAATAGTTTTAGTACTACACTCCCCATTGTTCTATCTCTATAGTAGTTCTTTTGTCGTGGCACCGTCAGCTGCTGTGCCGATACTTGTCGGGTTACAATCTGGTGGGTTACTTTGGATTTAAAAGTGCAATCGAGGAAACGATCTGTCATTATCTTATACTGACACTGTTTGTTAATAGGCAAAACGTTCAAATAATATTTTATTTATTGTCTTACGCCTCAATCTTTATTTTTACAGGTACGATAGTTTTTATTTGATTTGAAACTTAGGCCCCATATTCTTAATCCATATTGAATTATTGGGTCAACTAGCCCCAAGTAAACTAGTCTCAGCACTGGGTATGGTAGGTATGGTTTTAAGTGGTACATGTTAAGCAGGCATACTCTTAGCTTATTGCAAACTGTTTTTACCTGTACAATTAAAAGTGGAATCTATGATAATACCTAAATACTTATATTTTGATACAGGATCTATTTTGTGCATTTATAGTCTTGATTAAAATCCGATTGCAGTATTTGCTGCGCGTATTTGTGTGTCTCCATTAGCAACAATTGCAGTATCATCTGCAAACTGATAGCACAGTGAGTGTCGTAGGACATTTGCCATAGAGTTACAGTAATCAGGTATTCTAGGGGACCAATTTACTGACTTCTGGGCCACTCCCGTTTTTATTTGTACTTTATTGCTGAATATGTCTTTTATTTTCACAATTATATTTAGATTGTTGAGATAATTAGCGAGTAGTTCTTTATACTTTCCTCTGATCCCAGCATCGTCCAAATATTCTACAAGGCTAGAGCGATCTAAGGTGTCGAAGGCTTTAGCATAATCGACAAATATAACAATCAGGTGTTTTCTTGTTATTTAACGCTTGGTTTATATTGTTTGCAAAGTAAATAGGCCTTATTATAGATATTTTTGGACAATCAGGATAAATCCCCTTTTCTAGGTATAGATTTATTATTTTACAAAGCATGGGGCTGATATTTTCCATGATGAAACCACGATGTGTATGATATATTTACCCTAACAAATGCTGTGCTATATAAATTTATACAGGGAAGCGATAGCCCGTGTAAGATTTCCGCTCACTCCATACTCCGATAATACCTTCCAAAATTTTGCAGATCGACAAATGTGCAGAAAAGCTTTTGGTTTTTAGCAAGAAATTTTTATGTCATATTTCGTAAATCAAATATTTGATCCATACATCCTCTTTCATTCATAAAACTGCTCTGTATATCCCACACTCTATCCTTAGTATTATCAATCAGTATTCTTCCACACATTTTGCCAACAGCGCGCAAAAGGCTGATTGCTCTATAATTTCCGCATTCCACCCTTGAACCTATTCCCTTGTATACAGGCATAACAACAGCCCTTCTCCAATCTGGAGGAGTGTGTTCTTCCTATAAATATTGGTTAAAAAGCTTGTGCAGCCATACAAAAATTATTTCACCACGCGCCTTTATAAACTGTAGCAACATTATCAAAACTTTGCGCTTTTCCATTAATAATAACATCTTATATCTACATTGAATAAATTGGTGACTTATTTACAAAAGAAACTTACATTTAAAAATCATTCCAAACTATTCCCAGTACAATTTCTCAGATTCAACTTTGATCTCAAGTCGGCACGGGTTATCGTTACCTTATTGCAATAATACTTTTTATTTATGTTATTGAGGCCAAATAAAAAAACAATGGAGGGTATGCATCTTAGATTTTCAAAAAAATAATGTCCCTTATGGCTGGGATTCCCTAATTCTATAGAGAAATAACTCAATGTTCAGGTTTCGGGTTAATGATGCTAGTGGATGGTAAAGAAGCAAGTAAAGTTTGCCTTATTATTGGTCTAAAATCTAAATCACCACATTGTTAGTTCAATGGGAAAACATTTAACATGTTTCTCTATTGAACACTTCAATCTCTTACTCTACACTTAAACCTTAAGGAATTCTATAGAAACATATCAAACTTCAGGATTGATTGTATTAGTAGTTCGTTGAGAAAACGAATTGATATGTTTTTTAACATTATCTTTGATTGCTTGAGAAATCTGATTCTTTAAAATGTCTTTTCCTTGTCTTCTTCTAGAATATTTTCTGGGCTGGTATTCCAAACGCTCTCATGGCCGTATTATCTCGTGTATTTACATACAAAATACACGAGAAAAGCTGTTTTCTCGTGCCACGAGAATGATTTAGAATAGCACCCCTGAAGAGACCTTTTTTGAGGTTGTTAAAACATCTTAAGTTGAGGAAGAAACCTTTTTACAAAATTTAATAATGTCATTTTTGCAATTTTAAAAGTTTATGTTATATTCAATGAATGATTACTATTTTCTTTAGGGTAATGAAATTTTGGTATTCTTTGAGAGATTTGCCTCAATACAAACTCACGGCATCGAATAATATCACCATGCTTCAAAAATATTCTTGGGTTATTTTTTCTTTTAGCATTGCCAACCTCTAATGTTCAAAATTTCATATACAAAACCATTCCTATATCATATTCTACAAAGATATGTTTAAAAATCGGTCCAATTTCAAAAGCATTCGGTAGATCGGTTTCTATAGATGCGACCGGTAAAAGGAATTGATCAAAAACAAGACATAGAAATAAGATTCCCAAGTGTTATGAACGATTGTGTAGGTATGATAGGCTAATAAATTAATTACACCTTGGGTCTAGCTTCAAGAACTTACACCGTCTGCTTCTATACTACAGCATGATATCTACATTCTCACTGAAACATGGCTTGGTTCCGAAATTAAATCTTCAGAACTTGGTTTTTCTAAAGCTGACTATGCTCAAATTCGTGACAAGCTTAAAAGTACCGATTGGTTGTTTTTTAATTCTCATGATTTGAATTATAATAAAAAAATATAAACAAATGCATCATACTGCTGAATATACTAAATTTCAAAATATTAGAAAAAAGTGTACTAAACTATCAGTTGAATGTTATAACAAATATATTTGTTCATACTCGTATTATTGGTTCAATACAGTCAAATAACAATTTTTTTGGAATTATGTTAAATCCTTAAAGAATCATGATTCAAATGTACGGATGTTCATGTCATATAATTCACAATATACGAACAATATGCGAGACACTGTTAATTTGTTTGCACGTTTTTTTGGTGAAGTTAATGTTGAAGCTCAAGACAATAATTTACCATACTTTTTTCTGGAAGAATGTCTAGACATAACGGACTGTAATATTTCTTTTTCAAATATAATTAGTAAAATAAAATCATTAGATATTCGTAAAACAGCTGGTCTGGATAAGATTCCTCCTACTTTTTTATATAATTGTGTACATGAATCGAGTTTTCCTTTATGTTTAATTTGTCATTGTCCGAATCTTTGGAAAATGAGTTAATTGTCGCCAATATTTAAAAAGGGTAACAAAAACAACATAAAAAATTATAGACCTATTTGCATTCAATCAACTATTCCAAAACTATTCGAAAGCCTTATACTTGATAAAATAATTTCACAAATAAGACATGCAATATCACCAGTTCAACGTGGTTTTACTCTCGGCTAATCAACTCTGACGAATTTATATAATTAATGCTTTAAATCAAAAATGTCAAGTAGATTCGATTTACACCGATTTTAGTAAAGAATTTGACAAGGTTTGTCATAAAATTTTGGTAAAGAAGTTAGATTTTTTAGGAGTTAGAGGGAATATGCTGAATTGGTTTCAAAGTTATTTAACTGGTAGAAATATGATAGTAAAAGTTAATAATTTTATGTCACAGCCGTTTTTGGCGACAAGTGAGGTTCCTCAAGGATCCCACTTAGGACCCATTTTGTTTAGTATTTTTGTAAATGACGTAGTTAAATTTTTCGTAGATGTTAATATTCTACTGTTTGCTGATGACTTAAAAATATATAGGATTATAAAAAATGAAATTGATTGTTATACTCTTCGGGAGAGTGTAAATAGATTGTACCATTGGTGTAGTTAATCAAACTTTAGTTAAATATATGTAAATGTTAAAATATAGCCTTCTGTACATGTAAAAACCCTATTAAATTTGCTTATTTGTTAAAGAGTATAGATTTGATAAGAGTGTCTCAAATAAAAGATCTAGGTATTTTGCTTGATAAGAAACTACAGTTTACCTTTCATATTAATCAGATCCCTAATGATGGAATGAAGATGCTTGGATTTGTTTTGAAAGTAGTGTCAAATTTCAAAAATGTATTTACTGTTAAACAATTGTAATGCACTTTAGTAAGGAGTAGACTTGAATACAATTCTTCAGTTTGGTCCCCCTATTGTGAAATTCATTCTCATGCTATTGAAAGGGTACAAAATAAATTCTTGCGCTTTATAAACTATAAATTAAAAATACCTGTTGAAGCCTTAAATTATGATTTTCTTAGAAGTGAAATGAGATGACTTGAATTGTCAGACCGAAGAGTTATAGCTGATTTGTTATTCTTATTTAAAATAATGAAATCAATAGTTGACAGCCCTGCTTTACTTGAACTAATTCAAATTCGAATACCTGGTAGGTGTACTAGAAGTGGAGAATTATTTTATTGTAACAATTTTCGTACCAACTTCGAAATGCATTCACCTATATCCAGAATACATAGGTATGGAAATAAGTTTAAAAAAATATTTGATATTTTCAATAGAAACTCTGTTAATGCATTAAAATGTAATCTCACTCGTGAAGAAAGGGAATAAATTTATTTAAAAACATATTATTAAATTTAACTTTGTTTTCTTGAATACGTATTTGTGTTTATTTCTTTATATTTAAATTATTCATTTGTGGATTTATGGCCAAATTCCAACTAACTGATAAAATAAAGGTGTTATTAATGTTATTTAAGCTTTCATATTGATACAAAAAACGTATTATTTATTAAGTATTGTTGTAGCATTATTTTTCTTTTTCATTATTACCTAGCTAAATACTAGCCACTTTATGTTTATGTTAAATTATTCTCAGTTTAACTTTGTTATATTTATATTAATCTTTAATTTGTCATCTTAGACACGTTATGTTTCTTTTTAACTTTATTGCAGTTTAAAAAAAAATATATATATTTTAACAAATTTGTTTAGTTTTAATTATTCAGTTTAAATATATAGTTATATTTCTTATTATTTATTACATAATGAATTGTTAACTGCTGTAATTATTTCTGTTAAGCTTTTTATTGTAAAAGGTTCTTTGAACCGTTGATATATAAATAAATAATATTAAGTGATAGGGTTTTAAAATACCTTTACATTGGAGCGAGGTATTTGTGATATTTTCAAATGCAGTTTTCCCGAAATGCGGTACTTTGAATTAGTTCCCTGTTGAATTAGGGTATTGAAATATATTTATCAATTTTTATAAACTCTTCAGATGCAAAATCCAATACTTGTCTACAAGCATTTGAACATATTAAAAATATTGCTGAATAAACAAACCGGTCCAAGAAATATAAAAATTAAAAAGTATTTTGATGCATTGCCTAGCAAGTGAATTGATTCATATGAATCACACGAACATCAATAAACGTGGCCGATCTTTCACGTCACAGAAATAAATAAGTCAATCAATGTTTTAAAGATGACAGAAAATATAACCATCGGCAGATTCAAATCTTCGCGGCTCAACAAATCAATGTGAAAATTGATAAACTTCATAATTTAAATCAATAAATTTGCTTAAACAATGTTTCGTGTTTTAAAATTTTTATTTTTTAAAAATTAAAAGCTTTTACTAACATGATCCATACCCTGCATATGGTAAAATCGCCTCTACACGCTGACTAATACTTATTGGTCAATGTGTATTAGCCAACGCATTTGCTGACATCTTGAGGGGACTATTTGTTGCTGGCAGAGCTAGCATACGTGCTGGCACATACGCTGACATGTGATCTGTCTGTTGTGTCCTTTTCAACACAGATCAAAGGGCGCTTTTATTTATTTATTATTTTATTATTTATTACAACCATAATTTGAAAATATGTATTACATGTACAACTTTGCTTCCAGCGTTTTCCCGTAGATGGCTTTAGCCGTAAATAGTGGTCGAAATAAATAGACGAGTCATGCAATAAACTTGGGCATCTGTCAACATAACCTCATAGAAACATTAGTCAATTTATGTCTGCATCATAAAATTATTCTTGATTAAATGTTATTTTATGAGCTAAATTGAATCTGAATGAAGAAATCTGCGGCTGAGGCTCATCAAATGATCTCAAATCAAAAATGGGTGAGGCCGCTATTAGTGGGAAAAATCTGCGAGTGGTTTCAAAGCTTCAAGAATGGTGATTATCACTTCAAATACAGCCATAGCGGTGCAAGATAGAGGATTTTCAAGGATGCAGAATTGAAGGACTCGTGTCAAAGTCAAGAAGAATTGGTAGCCATTGGGATTGACTCTACAAGAAATCTAAAAATGTCTCAAAACCACGGGATTGATTCAGAAGAAAGCAAATTGGGTGCCATACGCGTTGGAATCGAGAGATATTGAATGCCGTTAGTTTGCTTGTGAACAGTTGCTAGAAAGGAACAGACGAGAGGGATTTCCGCATTGCATTGTGACTAGGAATGTAAAATAGTTCCATCCGATAACCCCAAGCGCAGATAATCATCAGAATTTCTCAGCCGCACGTCTGTGTTGACCGCCAAAGCGAATATTCACGGCTCTAAGGTTATGCTCTGTATTTAGGGGGACCAGCTCGGCGTATTACTCGGTTGTACGCCTAATACTTTTGTAATAAATAAAAATAAAATAATATTATTCATGGTTATAGTAAAAATGTGATTTATAAATTATCCTTTTATTATTTATGTTAATGATGAACCGGCACTTTATAAGTTAACCTTGTAGTATTATAATTTGTGTTAGATAAATAAACATTTTACAAGTTTTCCTATTAGTATTATTATTGTTATATTATCTATGTCAATGTTTTACTGCATAAATACATTGTTGACATTTAACAGTGTCAAAATTTTGTTATTTGCTGACATGAAGATTTTCTGAGTTATTCATGCTATTGATGACAGTATTTCTATTCAACATAACCTAAATAAACTATTTCAGTGGGGTTTAACAAATAAACATCAACTAAATGTAATTAAATGTCAAATCATGAGATTTCGCAGAACTTCAGAATCCAAAAATGTTTTATCGTTCTATTGTCTTCGTATCTGAAATACGGGATTAATTTAAGATTTCAAAGATATTAATACAATTAAAATAATGTATGCATCATAAACTGTGCAAAAGTAAATTACTTTAAAAACATCGACTCACTATATTATTTTGGTATGTATATATATTTACATATTTATACACACACAATTCTGGGTTTTTTTATCCCAAGGGGGAGTAGGTATATTATTATTTATATCACTACAGAGATGGGTAGAATTTTTGTTTCAAGATTATGGATATTTGAGCGTTTACAAAAAACCCAGAATATTCGCTAATAAGCGGAATGGGGAATGTTGTAGAATTCTACATAAAAGTGGCCACTTGAACCCAACCTATGACAGGTCATAAGCCCTGTAAACGCTCGAATATCCATAATCTTGAAACAAAAATTCTACCCATCTCTGTAGTGATATAAATAATAATCGACTCACTAGATTGCACCTCTAAGTCTTTGAAGTTATAAAAAAAAACATACAATATTTTTGTGAAAAAAGACTCACCCATAAGGCAATTGAAAGATAGGGATTCTTTAATGTTTACGGATTGTAAAAAATTGCAAAGCACGGTAATTACTATTTCTCAATGATAGGCGCTAAATTGGCTACACATATTCTCCAAAACAGAAAAGAAACTGAATTATTGTTGGCAGAAAACATAAAACAATACATTTAGCTCATCTAACATAACTATTTGCCCAAATGAAATCATTGAAACTATTAGTCTACTAAAAGCATCGAATTCATCAGGTCCTGATAGTATTGGTTCTGTTCTGATTAAGCATTTAAAATCAACTATTGCACAGCCTCTCTCTTAACCTAAGCTTTAGTTTTGGCACATTCCCATAATCCTTAAAAAAGCTATTGTAATTCTTATTCATAAAAAGGAGACAGAGTAGTTATTGCCAACTATCGACCAATATCATTACTTAACACTATCTCTAAAATTACAGAAAAATAGTAAAAAAAAAAATTAAAAAAGAATTTTAGAATACATAGACATTAATAATATTCTATCAGTATGGATTTCAAAAAGCGATTTAAAAAAGCAAATAGGTACAGATAAGCCAATCTCTGGTATAACAGATCTTATTTCTAAATATGTAGACTCCGGCAAGAAATGTCTTTCAATTTTTCTAGGCTAAGCAAAAGCTTTCGACACAATATCACATAAAATCATGATAAAACATCTGTCAAATATAGGTTTACAAGGTAATTTACTAGACTGGTTTAAAAGCTATTTATGTGGTAGAACACAACAAGTAAAAATAGATATTATTACTAGCGAAGATAAACCTATTGATTTTGGTGTACCACAAGGTATTTTGAGACTGATTTTCTTCATTTTGTATATGATTTATGTCTGACACACATAAAAAATTGTGACATAATTGCATTTGCAGATGATGCAGCTCTAATTTTTACTAGTGACAGATGGGATGAAACTTATTCTGGGGCTCAAAACGGTGTCAATAAAATAAAAATGAGACTGGATAACAATCCCTTAACTTTAAATATTAACTAACTAACCATCACGCCATTTCCCGGAGGGGTAGGCAGAGGATAGAACGCCACACCACTCTGTCCTGGCACACTTCCTTTGCTTCCTTCACATTCATACATCTTCTCATGCACGCACATCGATTATTCCGACTTTTCACATGACCACTTTCAAGAATTTGTTGTACTTGATCATGCCATGTCTTTCTCGGCCTTCCTCGACTTCTACAACCAGACACACATTCGCATCATAAATCTTTTTAACCGTTCTTTCATCATTCATTCGATCCACATGACCGAACCATCGCAAAAGACCTTTCTTAATTTTGACGATAATGCTTAACTCAGCCTTGCATTCTGCTCTAATTTCGACATTAGGGCACCTATCATACATTGTTTTTCCGCACATTCACCTGAGGGATCGCATTTCAACAGCATTCAGTCTACTTTCGTCCCTTTTTTTCCAACTCCATGCTTCGCTTCCATACATTAGGGTTGGTACCAGAACTCCATTATGAACTGCTAATTTAGCCTCTTGCGATAGACACTTATTTGCTACGACAGACTTTAAGGCACCATTAACTCTGTTACCGGCACTAACCCTCCTTTCAATATCCTTGTCCATATTTCCATCTCTAGTAAACATACTACCCAGATATACAAATTCTTCGACCTGTTTCAAACTATCTCCATTTACTACAATCTTACATTCAGTCATAGTTACATTTCTTTCAAAGACCATGACGTTTGACTTTTGCACATTCATTAGCAAATCACTCTCCTTGCACACTTTAAATATTGACAAAACAAAATATATAACTTTTAATAAAACCACAGTGGGACAGCCTAAACCAAACCTTAAATTAAAAGTATGCTCTGAAATACTTGAACCAGTACACCATATAAAATATTTGGGAATAATTATTGATATTAATAGTCTTAAAATGATTGATTGAGTCTGTAATGTACGGGCCCGTTTACACGTATCGCGCAAATTCACTTGATCCAGTAAAATTAGGGTGGGTGACACATATTTATTATTTTCCTTTTTGGTTTCATTTAATTAGTTTCTACTCGCGGGTGAAAATTTTGCTACAAGAAATCGAGTGGAGATTAGTTGACATCATGGTGTACTGATTCAAGTTTTTTACCTGCCTATTGATAAATGAAATAATTAAAAAATAATGTTTAATGAATCCACCCAAAGCTCTTTCGTTGTGCTGGACAATATTCAGCATGTCAGCAGTAGCAGAAGACATACTTCATTTGGAAAGGAATACACGTCCATCCTTAATTGTTTTGTAAGGCACTGTCTCTCTCTCGCCGTCATGTTAAACATGTTAAATTTTAATCAGGAGTGGTTTGAAGTTATAAAATAGTTTCAAATGTATATCTCGAAGTAAAAACACAAACGGCCAATTTTTCTCAATGTTGAACTTTTAAAACTCAATTGACAGCAAAAAAAAACATTACAAATTCACAGTCTAGAAAGCATGTAAATGGGGTTCAGGGTATTCAGCTCGAAAGTATTACTGGACTGCCGGTGTTTTAGAACTAGCTATTTTAGTAGTGGTATATCGGAGGATTCCAATGTTTTAAGCATTAATAGAATCTGAATATATGATCAAAATGACATTCATAACTCAATTTTGCAAAAAATGTTTTCTAGCGTTTCAGCTTTAAGGTACTATATAAAGGCGTAATAAATATAACACAATAGGCGGCCGGTGGTTTAGTTGTTAAGACGCTTGACTCACGACCGGAAGGTTCCGGATTCGATTCCTAGTGAGAATACAAAAATTCAAAATGTGTTTTTTCTCAAACCTGACTATTCTGCGCTACAATTCTCCACTGTAATTGGGCCTTCTGGCCTGTTGTGGTGTAATTAAAAAATATAAAAAACAGACAGGCAGAAACAATAGCTTGCTGAAAAAACAAAAACGGGAGTATTTGGTTTATTCATTTATGATCGGTAGATTTCACCAAAAATCGGCAGATTTTGGGAGAATCAGGTTGGCACCCACCGATTATTCGTTTTTTTAAGAAAAATCACATTTAATTTTTGTGTTTTCACCAGTCAAGCATCTTCACCAGTGAGTCAAGCATCTTCACCACTACACTACGGAGGCCGCCGGGATATTTAATATATTATAACTGTAGTTTCGAAAGCATTATTTTGAGTGACAGATTATTCTTTTTTTTATTTATTTATTTTAATAAATATTTGTGCTCTTGTGATTAACCCAAACTATTTATTAGAAAATGAGAATCAATTTGTGGTGTGGGGTGCGAGGTTTGGACCTCTGATCCCTGGGTCCGCGACACTAGCAACCCCAGTTCATTATTATATTTAGATTGCTCCTAACAGAAAAAAAAAATTGTAAGACTCAAAAGGGTAAAATTTCAGTGCCCGAGATTCTAATTAATCAACTGAGGTCCAGAGGTCCGATAAAGTGAGGCTTGAAGGGTCAAATCTCCTAGCATGTACAGTCGGCGATAGCCGAATAGTTATTGACTATTTAAATGGACTATTTTAAATGGACAGAACACAAAAAATCAGAAAACTTTCGCATATCTTCAAGTCGATAAGTAACATCTTATCCCTAATTAAACTCAACAACTATATTATATTTTATGTAACTCAATTATAACCTATGGCATAATAGGATGGGGAGGCACTAATAAATCAATATTAAAACCTCTTGAATGTGTTCAAAAATCAATAATTAAAATAATTTTTAAAAAGCCCTTCAGGTACCCCAGCGTCAACTTATTCAAAGAATTTGAGATCTAAGATATAAGGCAATTATATATTTTTAGAATAATAATGTTTGTGAAAGCAAATTATTCTACCAAATCCCAAAAGGAACACTCCCACACTACCAGAATTCAAACTAGATGATGGGTCTACCACAAACTCTGAATTCGGGCAAAGAAATTTCAGGTTTCTGGGCCCCAAAATATTCAATATGTTACCCGAACATTGCAAAACCATAACCCGGATTAAATTAAATAAATTTTAAAAATATTGGTAACTGGGTTTAGGTCGAGAAAAATCGGAAAACTTACTCAAAATAATTAACTAGAGGGTAATGTCTGCCTTAAAACCGGTTGTACCTAGCTAGGCAAACTAGACATGATCCAGAGAATCTATTACCCAAGTGTGTACGTAGTAGATAGAAAAATTGTTATATTTGTTAATAAACCAGGATTGGAGGAGGGCAGTTGTCATGCCTTTATATAAGGGAAAGAGATCTCGTGCGGAACGTGTAAATTATAGGGCAATCAGTCTTCGTCGGTAAACTGTATGGGAAAATTATAATCGAGAAAGTAAGAAAGGCAACGAAAGATAAAGTGTGGGACGTGTAAGGAGCCTTTATGAGTGGACGTGGATGTACGGATAATTTTTTTGCGCTGCGAATGCTAACGGAGAAGTTTTTGGCAAAAAGTCAGAAACTATTCTGCGCATTTGTTGATTTCCAAAAAGCGTATGATAAGGTAGATAGAATGAAATTGTGGGGCGTGTTGGAAAAGTACGGAGTAAACAATAAACTGCTGTGCTGTGCAGTATCGTCTCTCTATGAGGAGAGTTCAGCGTGTGTAAGAATTAATGGGGGATTTACGTCTTGCTTTGCGATCTCAAAACACGTAAAACAGGGATGTGTAATGTCACCATGGTTGTTTAATCTATACATGGACAACTGTATGAAAGAGATAGAATGTATGGGTATTGGAGCAAAATGGATCATTTTTCAGTAAGCTGCTTGTTGTATGCTGATGGTGCAGTTCTGTTATTGTTCTGAGTTTTAGTTCGAACACTTATGTATGGAAGTGAAACATGGAACTGGCAGAGGAAGGATGAAAGCCGAGTGAACGCAGTTGAAATGCGATCTCTTAGACGAATGTGTGGGAAATCAATGTATGACAGTATTACGAATGATGAAATCAGATGAGAGTGTAAATCTGAGTCAAGTATAATTGATAAGATTAAAAAAGGGTCTCTGAGATGGTTTGGTCACGTAGAACGAATGGACGACGAGAGAATGGTAAAACAAGTATATATGGCAAAAATGAACGGCAACGTTAGACGAGGACGACCAAGGAAGACGTGGCATGATCAGATAAACCAAAATGTTAAGTCTGGTCATGTCAAAAGCAGACAGAACCGAAGGGCATGTATGACAAGATGTATGAATGTGGAAGAGGCCTAAGAATGTATGCCAGGATAGACGTGTGTGGAGGTCCCTTCTCTCTGCCTACCCCTAAGTGAAATGGCGTGATGGTAGTGGTAGTAGTAGTAGTTATCAATTGTTAGAAACATTTTAGAGTACACCTCCTCATTATTCGGGGCACCAACATTGTAATGAGAAAGTCTAAAATAAGTTTTGGAGATTTATAATTTTAAATAAGTTAGAACAGATTTTTTAGAATTTGTTGCTGAATATTTTGAATAGAAGATTTATAACCGATTGATTAAATTTTAATTAATTAATTTTAATATACCGAATAGAATAACTCGCCAAACCCACGAACCCTGTGGCAACAACTTGGACTTCATACAGTAAAAATGCAGCCGCCAGACTTCATACTCTGGGCAATAAAAAACAAAGACATTGGTGATTCATATCAAATGAACAAGGCGGCCGTTCTCTTATATTTCATGGGTGAGAGAAGACAAGTACTTTCTAGATAAAAAGGTCTTTTTATTTTTATTATTTTTAAATTTATTATATTTTCTTACACACCTACAAAATATTTTCCATGGTATTTTTTTTATTTTTAAATGTGTTAAATTTATTCATTTATTTTTAAACTATTTACCTTTTCACACTTTCTAAATATTTGTCTATAGTTGTTGATTGATTTATATTTAAATGCTATATTTGACTTACAACTTAACTTTCTTATATGTATATTAATAGTGTATTTTTCACATTTCATGTAAAAGGCACTGAGTGTTGTTTATTTAAATAATATTAAAATTAAGAGAAATATTTTTTTCTATACTTATAAAAGGCAATATTGGTACGCGTGTCCTGGATGGACTAATTAACTACTGGACTGATTTACATGCGGTTTTCAGCAAAGTGTAGATCTTTGCCGTGAGCATATTTATAGATCTTAAATCTTCTATTTATTATGTAAAAAAGCTTGGAGCGTAAATGTTTTTCTGATCGTTCGCCAGGACTGCATTTGCCAATAATGCATATACTAATAGATGCTATTTGGTTGTGTATTAAAAAAAATTGTTTTTGAATGTTTACAAACAACATTCGTTTTTTATGGATCCCAATCAAATAATTTTTTTAACTCCTTATAATTTCTACCCATTTCCTTGTTTTTACTGTATATTTGGTAATACTGACATCATAGAATTAAGAATAGTCCAGAAACCGCATACGAACATCAAACAGAAGGTGACTAAACTACTCATAAATTAGTAGGTTTACGTTTTGACCCATTAGTTTATTTGTAAACGTCGCTCAGTAGGCCTGATTTGAATTCAACTATGCCGTGTTGTGTCCTTTTAATATTATCAATATAAAATATTTATGATCAATATTTCTGCGTGCACAATAAAATTTTGAGAAATTAACAGATTGCTTTTTTTAACCTTACATTTGTGTTATAATTATATTTTTTCCCCATCATGCAACATTACGCGGCGACATCACGAATGTGCGCGGCAAAAGTGAGGCATAGTGGGGGGAATTATAGGACACATTCCTATGTATTCAAATATGATTCTACAAAAAACTTCTTTGTCTACTCTAACAAAAGGTCTGACATGCAGTCTTTTTCGCACAATATCGGGGAGGCATTTGCAAGATAGCAACAGGAAAACCTATTTATTTAAAATACCTATTTATCAAAATTCTATGTCCTTACAATTTATGTAAACCGAGACACAAAATTAATAATGTATACGTACATATCTAATTTGGACTAAATTCAACAACTGTTCATTTAAAGTATGGTAAAGTATGAGTATGTATGTACTTAAATCTAACCAAAGTCAAAGCAATCATATTTATTTTTAGTAGGGCACATCAATGTAACCTTGGTGGCAATATAAGACTTACCTTGGGTATCTTGGCAGGGGGCTCCCATTCCACGGGAGGGCCGAGGTTGTGGTCAGGCTTGAACTTCTTGGCACAGGCGACGAGATGGCGAGCCAGCTTGCCCTTTCCATTGTCCTCGAAAGGACAGTTGGCACACTGGTGATAAGAAGGAGCTCGTTCGAGGCGCCCGCGAGTATTGTGAACCATTTCCATATGATGTAAAATGTCATGTGGACTGCGGATTTCGAATACGCAGAAGTTACATTTGTAAACATTATTTTTCATGTGTGGAGTTTCCATATGATGAGCCATGGCAAGGGATGATTCCGTTTTAAAACTACAAAATTCACATTTCTTGGGTCGAAACTTGTATGATGCATTAGTGTCTCTACTAAATTCCAGATTTTTGGTTAGTGAAGCAATGGCAATCTCTGTAGCTTTGACATTTCCACTTCCAGAGCGATTCTCTTTGTACAATTTTCGCTTTTGCTGCTTGAGGAGATCAGCCTGTACATATTCTTGAACTAAATTAACACCAATGTTAATAAAAAACTTTCCCAGCGAGTTATCGAAATAGTTGTCAGATTTTATGCTGTTTTTAATTTCACTTGTTAGGTCAGTACTGGTTGTTGGATCCTTCAAGCTTTCCAGGGAATCATCTTCTTTTTCCTTTATTATTATAGTTTTGGGGGTGTCATCGTCACTGATTACATCATCATCTGAATCAGAAGATGAACTTCCATCCCATGATGCATCATCATCATCAATATTACGTTTAGCTGTAAAAAAAAGCATACGGTTGACGGTTGTTTCTTAAGAAAACTAACAAACTAACTAACTAACCATTCCCAGCAGGTGTAGACAGATGAGAGCACTATTATTTCCTTTTAAAATAAAGCACTTCCTCCAGATAAAATAATAAATAAAAAATCAATTTTAAAAAAAAGAAAATGATACAAAAAATTTTTTAGAACTTACTTTTCTTGTCTGATCTTCTCTTTTTTGGCGATTCGTCAGCATCAGGCTTTGGGACATTATTTTCTGGTTTATTATCACATTGTGTACTAACAGAATTAACAGATTCGGGCTCTTTCTGAACCTCAGATTTTTGCTTATCCTTTTCTGCCCTCTCTTTTTCATATTTCTGGCGTTTCTCTTCAAGTTCTCTCGCCAGAACTTCAACAAATTCCTTGAATGGTTTGATTGAAGGTTTTTCATAAACATACGGCACAATGAAAGAGGGAGCCTCCACAACAAACATATCATCCGTAAGAGATGGTAGTATGGGAGGGGCTGTGACTTGGCTTCCACTCGTGCTTGCATTGGAATTGGGCTTTACAGGCACCGGAGTAACAGTGGTTCCTCTAGCAGCAATGCTCTGATACAAGGACTGGGCAGAGCTATCAATTTGTAACATCCCAAATGAGTGCTTTGAAGATGAACTCTTATTGTTTGATTCTGTATCTATGATTACCACAGTAGGCTCTTTTTCTCCTGAATCTTTTTCTCCAGACTTGTTTGCCAAATCAACTAACTCTTTTGTGTCATTCACTATAATAGCACTTTTCTCCTGAGCACTTTTCTGTGATTTTGTTACACTTGTTACTATCTGCTTTGTCTCATCCATTAATTTGTCTCTTATCCCAGGGTACATGTCATTGTTCGCTCTGGTTTCGGGTGGAATACTAGAGTCTGATGCCGTTATACCATCATCGGTATCACTACCAATTTCTTGCACATCTGGATCTACTACTGCATTTAGTTTCGGATTTGGACCTTGATTTGAAGCATCATCGACCAGCAATACTTCCCCGGAATTTTGCCCAAGGCCATTTGTTTGGCTATCCTTCGAAGAATCATCGTCTATTGCCTCCGGCTCAGAGTCAGAGTTAATACTGACATGTTCATCATTAGGAATCTCTCCATCTGATCCTTCGGAATCCTCCTCTTCTTCTTCTTCTTCAGATGTATCTTCTTCGGAGTCCATATCATCAGAGTCCTGTAAAATGTATTTAATTAGTGACAAAATACAAAAAAATTTAAAAACACTTAACAATTCAGGTTGCATTATATTATAACGAAAATATTAAGTACAGCAAAACAAATGTTTAAAATTAATATCCACATTTCATTGCTTACTTTCTCTGGATAGAGAAAACTTGTAAAGATTTGTTTTGCGAATACCATAAATTATAATAGCGATAATTTCATAATTCACAATATCTTTGTAAAGAATAACACAAATTTGTATAACGAAACATGAAAAAAATAATGAAGGGGAATGCAAACCAAACTTTATAATCAAAACAGGTTTAGCTGGGAATAAAATTGTAAAGGAATACTAAAAAATAAGCAAATAAATCAGAAATCACAATAAAACCCAAAAATAAAATAAAGAATAATCGATTTTTGAGATAATATAATATACCCCATTCTTAGCAGGCACGCGCACTACAATGTCATCTTCTGAATCTGACTGTATTTCGTGTACATTGTCTTGTGGCTCCTCTCTTTCAGACTCTTCCTCGCTGCAAGCAACTCCATTCTGCTCTATGTCAGGGCTGGCCGGGGAGCCATTGCCGTTATAATTGTTGGTGTCAGGTTGGTGAACTCCAGCGTCACTCTGGTTACTGTTATTAGTATTATTAGTTTCGTGACTATTTTTGCTGCTACTGCTGCTGCTACTGCTGCTGCTGCTACTAGTACTACTGTGATTACTGTCACTACTTTCATCTGCCACATCCACCGTTGTATCGTCCACTGCCATCTTGGCAACTCGTCGGCTATCGGTAGGATTACTTTGTAATACCTTGCTGGATTTATTTCCAGAAACATTAGCCTTTTTAGAAGGAATGCCACTGTTGATTCCATCAGCGATGCATCGCTTCGATCCACTTCCTCCTGAGGAGTTGGCTTTGCTGCATTCAGGTTTTGAATTAACGAGAATACCTATTTCCCTCTGTAAGGTTCGAAACATGATGGCTCCAGATGAATCTGATCCTGAATCTTTTCTAGCCGCCTCTGCAGAAGTACTGCAATGGGGTTGATCAGGAATTTCCTTCCCGTTACAACTGGCACTACGATTACGCCTCGATTCGCCCGGTTTAACAGTTATTACAATGTTAATATCGATGCCTACACTATCGCTCAAACTACCGCCTTGAGAATTCCTGTCGGAAAGGGTGTCGGATCGCCCAGATTCTGGGATTTCCGAATTCTGAGGGGTGGACCTTCTGGCACTGGCATTCTCAACTTGACCACAAGTCACAGCCACAGTGTCGATAGCCAGGATTTTACTGTCTCCCTGGCTGTTGCTGTCAGGATTGCTCACCTCTCCATGGTTACTGTCATCACCGTGGTTGCTGCTATTAGCTTGGTTGCTGTCTTCACCCTGGTTACTACTGTCCGAGTGATGATTGAGTGACATCATTCCTTCTGCTGGAGCATTTTCAGAATTGGCGTACGACTCTTGTGACGAAGCATCCATACTCTCTTCTAAAGAACTGTTCATATCTCCGTTCATCGTTCCAAGTATCTTGTATTCACAGGGTAATTAGTAACCTGAAAACAAACAAAACTCGCTGTGAGAAATGCAGGTACACTAAACACAACACATGCAAATTGGTGACAGAACTAGTTTATTAAGAAACTATGTTTTAAATCGATAATAACTAAACTCACGCGAGTTCTAACTGGGACTTCATTTAAATGTACAGAAAATTTATTGTTTAACTCTTGACAATTAATCAAAAGGCTATAAGAGAACGAAACTCTGGACTGAATTTAGAGAATACAATGAAAAGCGAAATCTGACGTCTAGCGGCGGGGACAGCAAATGACCATTTAAAACTCAATTTTTTAAAAAAAAGTTAAATCCGGGCATTAAATATTAAGGGCTTATACATATTTCATAATTCAAAATGGCGTTTAGCGATTAGGTTAGGTTTTAGGTTGCACGCTGCTAAAACATAAAAATCAACAACTGTTTTAATATTATCATCCGGGGTGAAATTCAAGCGCATCTACAAACAAACTTTAAAGGATTTGTGACGAGACAGACGCCCGCTTAGGGACATGGCGACAACTCCGTCGGCTGCTAAAACGTCGAAGGCTTTCATAGTCCGGTGGTAACGGTATTCGGGAAGTTCAGGCTTCGGTAGCCGGTATTGGATTTCTCCTCCGACACTAGCATAAAACAGCTGCTTCTGTCTGAACTCGCGCACTGATAACTGTAAATTTCCCAACTGGGAGACGTAAATAATGCTGGCAGCTGAATGAGATGCCGAGAATCACCTGCACAGAATACGTACGTGGTACGGCATAATAGCCGGGCAGAACAGAAATGCACGCGGCCACCCGACTCGGGGGGAAGTGGCGGACTGGCGAGCGGCGAGTGGCGGCTGGCGGCGCTGCTTGTACCGCGCGCAAGGGGGCCCGCGGCCTGCGGCTCCGGTTACAACCGATTCGTGAATTTATGCGCGCCAACATACAAACTTTTTACAAATTAATTTTTAAGAAAAAAACGTATAGGTGCACACGCTTTATATATTACAATATTCACAGACGTTTTAAAATATTTATTTTATCTACAAAATAAATTAATTTATAAAAATTAAAAAATCGGAAAATAACCGAAAAAAAATATTTTTAAAGCAAAAAAATATCTGTTATTTTACCGCCTTGATCGATTCATTTTCTTGTATTGTATTAGAAAACAAACAATCGTGGACGTCATAGATTGTGGCTTATGTCAGCAGTCAATAGGCGCGCGTAATAATTACCTAGGTAGTCAATCAAACAGTAAGTAAGACGGAGTGAGTGCCACGAGGCAGATGGCCTCTATCAAGAGTCCACCGTGGCTCCGAGAGGGGTCCTGGTAGCACACACCCCTCTCGCCGTAATGGACTCGCCCAAGCCTCGTTGCCCGACGTAGTCTCACTCGCAGCGGCTGGATTTTACCCAACGTTCGCTCGGCGTCGCCGTTCTCCGCAACGTTTGAACGGCGCACCGGCAGAGCGAGTGCTGGTGGCGGGCCGGCTCCGCGGGCTGCCGGAGCCCTGGCCTGGAGGGCTCCGGCCTGCCCAGCCTCGGCTCCGCTTTCCACTCCACACCTTCCAGGACAGAACGGTCCGATAACCCGAAGACGAAAATCTCCACATACGCAGACCGGAAGATACTTCGTTTATTTTGAACCTACCTTCATTAATAATAATAATAGCGTGTTATCTAAAAAAAAAATATTTGTCGGGATAATACATTTTCCCGCGGCCTCCATATAATGTGGCCCATTATGTGCTAAATTATGATAACGTATGCATGTAAAACAAAAATACATAATTAAACAATATTTAATTGAGAATTTATGATAAATCAAATAAGTTATTTTTGACCCCATTCCGTTCCGGCTTCGCGTAAAAAAAATTATTTAAAAATATATGAGACAAGAGTCGAATCTGACACCCACTTGAAGAGAATATTTACATTTCGAATTATACTGCGTTTTTAAAATTGCGACCATTTCTTATTTTTAAATAACTACTAAAACTTTAAATAACTTACTAAAGAATAGTATACACTAAATGCTAATAGACTAAAATATTTCACTAAAGTTTTTTTTAGTATAATATCTTTTTAACAACGAATGAAAAAAATCTAAAGCAATGAAAAAATTAAAGCGTAAATCATTTTCGTCAAAGTATCCATCCCACGTCGAACGAAGGCTTGCTTGTCGATATTAAATGTATTTTTTAAACAATAAACAAAGCGGAGATTAAATCCCAACACTTACGTACATATATGTATGGAAGTGAAACATGGAGCCGGCAGAGGAAGGATGAAAGCGGGGTGAACGCGGTCGAAATACGATCTCTTAGGCGAGTGTGCGAGAGATCAATGTGTGACAGGGTCGCGAATGATGAAATAAGGCGAGAGTGCAAATCTGAGAAAGGTATGATTGATAAGATTAAGAAAGGATCACTGAGACGGTTTGGTCGCCTAGAACGAACGGATGACGAACAAATGGTAAAGCAGATGTATACGGCGAGAACGAATAGTAACATAGGACGAGGACGATCAAGAAAGACGTGCCATGATTAGATAAACCAAAATCTTAAGTCTGGTCATGTCAAAAGCAGACAAGACCGAAGGGCATGTATGACAAGATGTATGAATGCGGAAGAAGCTAGGAATGTATATAAGGATAGACGTGTGTCCATCCTCTCTGCCTACCCCTAAGGGGAAATGACTGATTGTAGTAGTAGTTGAAAAATATGTGTAGGCACCAAGCGTAAGACTGATCACCTTGCCTTCATATAACACATGATCAAAATACGCTGCTTTTGGTTAACCAATGCAGTGCCCTATGCACCACTTGGTGCGGAAAGGGGATGATGACGTGGCCATCTACACACTGCGGTAAACCGTGTCGAGAGAACACTTTACAACACATTTTATTTTTTGAATTTAGGTACAGAAAGACACTGAGCAAAAAAATTAATTGTGTATACATGCACAAAGTATTATTTTGAAACTTCGTACATGTAATAACATATTACAACAGAGATGGAAAACATTTTGGAGAAGGAAATATGGAAGTCTAGGCATTTGCACGGCTTATGACCTGTCATTGGCTGATTTATGTGGCCACTTCACACAAAATGTAACATAAACCATTCCGTCTATAATTGAACATCCGTATTCCTTTATTCTTCCGTCTGTTAACCTTTATTGATGCGAGTGAGATAAATCAGAAAAAGACAAGTCGTAAGCCCTGTAAGCTCCTGGACTTCCGTATTCCATTTTCTAAAATGTTCTCCATCTCACTTGTGTAATCTCAATAACTCTCTGGCGGGCAAAATCCAGCCCTCGTCTACAAACATTTGTAAAAACCCAAAATATTGTTGTACATGTGCATATATACACGTATGATATGACTGTATATGCCTGGTAAGTTTAACAACCGCACATGTAAAAGCGTCTTAACCACGCAGCCTAAAATAAAACTACCTACATAGATAAAAAGAAAGATGTACTTGTCTTCATCGTCTGCATTAAAAAAAACTCGATAAAACGAAGTACCTACGCATTATGATTCAAACGAAGTTATTCGGAAAGGTTAGGTCTTCGATCAGTTACGTGATTAGCGACGTTATCAACAAACCTTAATCGTATATCAGAACCCGATGGTGCACAGGGCACAGCAGGGTCAAACCAAAAAAGCGTATCTCGATCACCTGTTACACGAAGATGAGGTTTCAAGACGGGTTGTGGTTCCGTGGGCAGGTCGCGGGTTCTAGATCCATTCTTGAACACGGTTGTACATGACTAAAATAAAACGCCCCCGAAATTGGAATATTTGGGTAAATCATACGAACGCAAATATATCTATTAAAAAAAACATATTCAGTGTCAACCCTGTCAGGAATCGAAACCGGGACTTCGAGCATGGTAAGCGAACTTGTCAACCGCTACACTACGAGGCGGATTTATTTCCACTTGATTTCCTTATTCAGGATATCAACCTGAGAGTAGCCATCAACATTCGTCAGTTTTCAAGTTATATTTCATGCACTCAATTCTTCATTCGCCCGAACACGAAACTGAAGGGTGGAGAAATTATAAACTAAAAAAAATAATTTAATAAAACAATCTAGAAAATATTTTCATGGTAAATGTTACACCGCCGATAATAGGTCATAAGCCCTGTAAAAGCTGCATCATCATCATCATTCCATGTCAGATGCCTAGTTGGATCATATGGTGTCCACAAAGATCCTCGTGACATCTCTGTCGGCTGCCAGCACCTGTACATTCTCCCAACTCAGATTCGCGTCGCGTCGTTCTGACATGAACTGCGGATGAATAGTCAGCAGCGGACGTCCAAGGAATGAAACAGCTACTTTAAATTATTGGTTTTAAATGAATAAATAAAAAAAACTTTGTTTTTATAGCCCTGTTACACAGATCTGGTGGCTTCCAAAAGGAATTTCAAGGCTTTTAAAAAGTTTTGTAATCATTTCAGCGAATTGATCATGTGTAATCAATTTAATCCCAGTCTGTGAAGAATTCCCTTCCCTCTTTTCTCAATCCGATGAAGTGCATATTATGCACTTCTGGATTACCTTCTTTCTGCACAAAGATGCTAAGGCTACCAGATTATTCTTCGGGCAGCTTTTCTCGTTTGGCAACGAGCAACTTTTCCATGTATGTGGGCACCGCCAAGGAGACTTATGTCCTAAGACGCGGTGGGCGGTATGTGGTGGGCAAGCTGTTTTATGAACCACTTTTTATTCAAACAACCGACTAGTTTCGGCAACAAAACGTAGCCCTCTTCAGGGTGATATAACTAGTCGGTTGAGTGAATAAAAAAATGGTTAATAAAACAAGGTTTTTTTTATATATACCTCTAAAATATAACAATGAACCGCAAAGTTAGGGCTACAAATATCCAAAACAGCTATTTAAAAAAATGTTATTCTTCCGAAACAGCTGAAACAATTAAACCTGTTAACGAAAAACTAAAGCAATAAGATTCGGGATAGCGATATCGATTAAAGATACCAAAAATGTCTGGTAAACCCCAGGACTAACTCTTTTGCATTGCGTAAGAAGGGGAGAGGGGGGGGGGTTCGCAGTCACGAGCAAGGCAAAAGTTAATACTTAAAAAATCTAACGGTTCACGTTCTTATGATTTACCCGAATATTTTAAATTTAGAGGCATTTTCAACGAGCATAACTCGCTATTGAAAAATGAAAAATAAGTTTAATCTAATCTAAACCTTAAAAGGAAATCGAGTGGAGATAAGTCCACCTCGTTGTGTAGTGATTGGTGCATTCGCTGACAATGCTTGAGGTGAAGGTGAAATATTTATTTTGCAGGGGATTCACTGCACAATTTCACTGTCCCTGGACTGGCTCTTGAGGCGTAAGACTGATCACCATACCTGATGATCGACACACTCCGCACGTGGTGTACGAATGTAGTGTCCCATGCAACACTGGGTGCGGAAAGGCAAATGATGATGATGATATTTATTAACTCTGCCCATATATCTATTTTACCGTGCTTTCATTATCATTTCATTCCACATCAAGGCCGCGATTATTAACGGCTATCTTCATCGGTATATACTGAGACGGTATAAACTAATATCGATATTTATGTACGAAAGTGTGTATATTTGTATGAAAATTTAAAGTATCATCGTCGATAACCGGTAATTTAACATGTTTAAAAAAAATGTAAACGTATTATATTTTTCATACAGAAAACTTAATTTTGCTTTGTAGATACAATTGAAGATAAATTTTAACTTCCCATCAGAATACGTACCCTGGAATGTTAAATTGCAGTGAAAAAGCCCCTCTAGATACTAACGCGCTAACCACTACACCTAATAACTCCTCAGTTAGAATTTTTTTATATTGAAATTTTTTCACATTCTCAATTTTATGCACTTACATGCATTTTAAGATTTAGTGAAGATTTGGAAGAATCGCAGTATAACAATTAACACCAAAAAGAGACTGGTGAAGGTCTCGGTTTTCTAAGTGTTCATGTACGCTGTGGAGTTTCGGACAGTGGGAGAATCCGGAAAGAACGAAATCGAAGATTTCAAAATGTGGTGTTGGCGGCGAATGCTGCGGATTCCGTGAACGACCAGACGTACGAATGTATCTATACTCCAGGAACTGGACATAGAAGAAAGACTTACATCCATGTTCGAGAAAAGAATCCTGCAGTTCATTGGACATATTTCCAAGGGGAACTCTGATAGTTTGGAGAAAACTAAGCTCCTGGGAAGTATCGAGAGGACAAGATCGCATGGGTGTCGGCTTAGTCACTGAATTATCAGAATTATCACTGACGAATGCCTACAGAAGAGCACAAGACCGTTCCAGGTGGAGGGAGACTGTCTACAGATGAGCCATGCCTAGAGTCAGGCGTGATCACCATCCTCAGACATGAGGCACAGATTGAAGAGAGGGAGACATACAATTAATTCGAACGCAATTTTTTTGCAGGAATTTCTAAATTAAAATCTTACAGTAACATAAATGTCTAATATTTAATTTAAAAAATCAGTTTTGATAACGGAATATAATACCTTTATTTTTATATTTATATATATATATCTCTCTCTGTGCCTCCTGTGATAAGTGATTTAAGTCGAGTTGAACCCTTTTTGTCATAGATATTATCAGAAAAAAAACACGATTTTTTGGTCTGACTAACGTTCTTTTATCTGCAATAGTTTCAGATATAGTTTGGTGCAAAGTGATATAACTGCCAGAATTTTGGCCAAAAAATCGTGAATTTAGATACTCGTAAATGTCGAGTTGTAATTAATTGCTCTACACATTGTTTTTTGTGCTTCGTGGTATAAGAGCGGTTACATAAATTTTCACATTGTATTTTTCTGTATATTTAACGTGAATATTGATATATTTAGAGTTATATCACATTGAACCAATTATTCACAATAATGATTAGGGTACAATTCAACATTTACCTACAAATCCGAATCTAAATTTATGCCTAATTTGTGATAACTAATACTTATCAACTTACCATCATTCTACACAAATCGATTTTTATGTGTAAACGAATGTAAATTGAATCGTATCTAAAACTCAAACCAAATAAAAAAAATGTATGAAGAACAAGATGTGCTAAATGATACAAGTGTGCACATGATGAGGGTAGCGGGGGTACCGGATATATGGCGAAATGTATTAAAGTTTGCAGAAAGAAAACCAAAGAAAAAACGCAACGTCATATTTAGATACTTCGTTCATAGTTCTGATCATACAAAACATCTAATTCGCAAAGGATGTTTTTTGAAGACTTTCGACGAAAGTCACAAATATCTTCAAACGGTTTGCGAAAAACGATGGAATAATGGTGGTCACCTTCCGCCACGTAAACGTCGAGTTGGTAAGTCGATTCCTGATCATAAACTAGAGGAAGTTACAGCTTATATTGCCTGTTTCCCTTGCACAGAAAGCCACTACGGCCGCAACAAAACGATTAAGAAGTTTTTGAATTCTGAGCTCAACTTACAAGTTCTTTATAATTTGTATAAATTGAAGACTGATATTATTATTATGAATAACTTATATAGCGCCATTTTCGTAACATAATACCTCAAGGGCTCTTTACAAAGTGATTATATCAAGAAATAAATATAATTTTAACTTTTTTAATTTGTAATTTAAGAAAAGCAATATACTTTGTCATCATATGCTAATAATTTATTCAAATGATTACAACAATGTTGATGCTGGTTGCTAAACTATTCCCACAATTACAATATATTGAACATAAATTTCTTGTACCCAGTCATACTCACACACGGAGGCTGATACCGACCGCGCGTTGATTGAGCGTAAGAAGAAGCACACGAGTATGGATATTCACTTGCCAAGCGATCGGTACCAGCTAGTGCTTCAAACAAAACAGCAAATGTTACTGTTATCGAGATGACTCTTGATATGTTTTATGATTTCAACATTTTTTCAAATCAATTTCTTACTATTAGAAATACCAATATAGAAAATGAAAAATTTCTGTGGTGCGACGTTCGATCTGTTTTGTATACCAAAGAAAACATATTCCGTTATTCTTACAAAAAAGAATTCAAGAATGTTGAGTACATGGCCATGGATTGTTCTAAACGGGGTAAAGCTTACGATATGATGACAATAAATACGGTACAAGATTACTATTTCAACCGAAAAGAAGAAGGATCTATTAAATTTGCTGTGCTTTATTCATGAGAGCGCTCATGACTTTTACAAAAGTCTGAGCGGCAAGAATGATGTTAAAGACACTCCAGATAATGATGATGATTCTGATGATGAGTCATTTCTAGGTTCATCTAACTCCTAAGACTTGTAAGGATTTTTATTTCTTTGTTTTAACTATATTATAACACATAACGTTCGCCTACCTAACTGGTCGGTATATTTTTTAAAGGTTTTATTTATATTTAAATACCTACGTACTTTTTTGTTATCTTTATTCATTTAGGACGAACTGCCCATCTCATAGAGTGGAGTTACTGCCTATAGTATAGGTTGACAGCTGTTCAGCTGTTAACTGTGCCGTGTAAGTTTTAACGTGTTAGCAATTTTGTTAAGAATCAGACAATGGTTGTGATTTTATGTTTTGTACTGAGTAGGTTCACATTGCTTATTATGATTATTTTTTTTCAATATATATTTGGACCCCTGTATTAGCCTTACGTGTCATGTACAAGGCTAATACCCGTATGAAGAGACAAAACTTAAGGTGAGGGAAGTACATTCTAATTTCAAATGCAGAGAATAACCCGAAGGTGAAGACAATAGAATGTACTTTCCTCACCTTAAGGTTTGTCGAGGCATACGGGTATAAGGTACTCGGCAAAAATCGTTTTTGTTTGTCTTGGAAATGGGATGTTCGATCACTGATTTTGGTTTATTACCTTTATGAGTCCAATCACCATTGTTGCAAAGTTCAAGAACAATGGCGCGTGATAACTACTTTTAACTACAGTGTGGATATCTGTTAAGGATATTCCATCTTTCCTGCATTCTTCTTCAAGATTATGGCGTTGTAAACTGAAAAATGGGCACTGAAATAACAGATGTTCGATACTCTGTGAAGAAATATCATCGCATGGACAATAGTCATCATTCCTTAATTTAAACCTATATAGATAACTTCTCATAGCTCCGGGTCCGGTAAAAAATTGGGTCGTTTCGATGTACTTTGGTGATGACGACAGAAGTTTGCTGCATCAGCCAGCGTTGGGAAAAGCATTTTAGTGATTTTACCTGTAGAAGAAGCGCGGTAATGATCCTGCCAACGCTGCTGCGTATTTTGTTTTATACGGGGTTTAGCAAAGCTAAGGGGAAATTCTGAGAAAAATCGCTCTTACTCGTTCATCCGCTCTCTCATTTCCTACGATAGCATGTTCTCTTATCCAGCATATTTGAATGATCATCCCTCTTATTTTTAGATGCTTAATTTTACTCTGAATATCTACAATTAATGGATTTACCGACCGAGTATCAGTTATAGCTTGAACGCCCGAACGACAATAATATTTTTGCAATAACCCATCTCTCTCTCTCTGGTGGTTTTTTATAACCATTCGAGAGCTTCTCGTATTAGTCAGTAGAGAGTAGTCAGCCTGAAAAACTGAGCAGAAATTGTCTAATTTAAATGTTCTGTCTGGTACTCGTAATTCTTTATCACTCTCAAAAGGCACGAATGCCGCTCCCACTTTGCCGTCGAGCAGTGTACCATCCGTAAAGATTCTTATTTCATTGGGAGCATAAGGAGGTATATCTTATTTCGATACCCGCGTAAGGTTGATCTGTGCCATTTTTCAGTATATAAGTTTAAAACTACTTGCCTTTAAAAAGATCTCAATTTACCTTTCTTACGAATTTTGATAAAACTGTGCCTTTTTTGTAAGTGAAATAATGATTTTGAAGAAGTTTAATAAACGTTAATTATTTTTCTGAACTTGTGTTTATTTACACAATAAATATGTATTTTAATGAGGGGTATTACTTGACTTGTATCATTTAACATATATTTCAAAAGATTAGAATTTTAGGTAAATTATGAAAATACCCCTATTATAAGTAAAACAATCTATTCTTTGGTGTGGTATTTTTATCATTTGTTTGAGCAACATTGTGTTAGGAATATATTCTAATAAGTTATTAGATTTTTAAAACTTTTTGTATATCAGTTTACACAAAGACAACTTATAGGTGCAAGATAATAAAACTGTACTTGTATCATTAATCACGTAATTTTAACACATATTGGAAATAAAAAAGGCACAATTAAAGGTTTTTCATGAATTACTTTCAAACTAAAATATTTACCATAAAAATTAAAATGCACAGTGAAAGTGAATGTTTTTATCTACAAAAGAAGGAACTTATGGGTAGCTTAGCCCACTTAGTTCACGAGCTAGAATTTTTAAAATCTCGTTTTTGTTCTGTAAAGTGTTGATTTTTTACTTGTATCACTTATCACAGGAGGCACAGATATATATACATATGAAATAACACTGTTTTAAGACAGAAAAAAAATGCACCCGTACCTACCGATTCGCATTTCTTAAGTCTTGACCACTCAGCCAAATGAGTTTTATCCCTATAATCAATGTATGACAGGGTTACGAATGATGAAATCAGGCGAGAGTGTAAATCTGAGACAAGTATAATTGATAAGATTAAGAAAGGGTCTCTGAGATGGTTTGATCACGTAGAACGAATGGACGACGAGAGAATGGTAAAACAAGTATATATGGCAAAAATGAACGGCAACGTTAGACGAGGACGACCAAGGAAGACGTGGCATGATCAGATAAACCAAAATCTTAAGTCTGGTCATGTCAAAAGCGGACAGAACCGAAGGGCATGTATGACAAGATGTATAAATGTGGAAGAGGCTAGGATTGTATGCCAGGATAGACGTGTGTGGCGGTCCATTTTCTCTCCCTACGGGGAAATGGCGTGATGGTAGTAGTAGTAGTAGTAATCCTTAATAAAATTAAAGGCTCCCGTGATGATTTTCCATAAAAATAGCGTTTTATAAATTATCCTCTATTGTAAACTACTATTGTGGCACTAATAGAGGCGACAGAATAATTAGGAATAATCTCATCTGTTGGTATATACGATAAAAAGATAGTATGGAAATGAACAGTAAATATTTTCAGGCGTTAAGCTAATAGGTGAAATAATTCAACCAAATTAATCTCAACCAAATCAATAAAGGTATCAGCTCTTTTACTTCACAAAAGAAAACAGTGAAAACACTTCTCCACATACCCGAAAGGCGTTTTTTAAAGACCGAGGGTCTTCTTATCGGTTTCGCTTATACCAAAAAACGTTTTTTGCAAATAAACTAGTTACTTTTTAAAAATGTCTTTCCTAGCTACTGACGAATTATGACCATGGTCACGATTAAAACGGGAAGTAAACAGTCATCTTTAATTGTTTATTTTTTTTAAATCTATTTTTTTATGTTTAACATGTTGAAAATTTGTATGTTTAACATGTTCAATCATTTATTACTAACGAATGCCGTCGAACGGCAGATAATAATATTACAATTTTGCTTAAAATACAATTTACAAATTCATTATTTACTATCAATATATTCAATCCAAAAAAAATCTAAATCCCTAAAAAATGGTTTGAACTAAACTGTTTTCATTTTTTTAAATGATTATTGAAGGCATAACTTTATTAAACATACAATTTAAGAAAATTACTACAAAATTAGTGTGATTTAAAAGGCTTCCGTTTAATTTTAATATATTTTTTTTTTATCATTGATTACTTTCCACGTCAATTATTTATATCCAAATCATCAGAACAAATGTAAATATAATAGTTTTTTATATTACGATATGGGTACCAATGTACCTAAGCGTAGTCTAAATTTCAAGAGGCGTAATCTGCCGGTCGAAAAGTAATTATATCTTAGTCATATAAAACTTTGAATTTTTTTTTTTTTTTTTAAATATCTTAGAATATTGTAGTTCTTATATCATTATTTACTTTTTTTAAAGCGCGATTTTAAAAGCACGGCATTTCAGAATCGCAAAATCGTATGATTTCCTTACTTTTATCAGACTAACTTCAACGTAAAATAACCAAGACATCATGTTTGTAAACTATGGATGTTCTGTGCTTTAAACCGCCACTTCAATTGGGTCACATGGTCTAAAGTAGTGCAAAACAATTGTTTTTCCAAGAACGGATAACTTTAAATTATGTATGCATTGTATTAGAAGACAGTTTTCTCGTATTGTGCAATAATAACTTCAAAGGTATCATAACAATGGTACATTTATTTTATTTCAAATTTGTAAGGGATCGTTAGTCAGCCCGGCCGCTTCAAACCGCAAACCTCAACTGGTAACATGTCATGAAAATCATTGTTATTTAAAATAAAATCTTCATTAATTCATACTATTTTTTCATCGGCATGCTAATCAAAATAGCGTACGTTAAATTAATAATCGCTTATGCTATCGTAAATTAGTTATGATTTGAAGATGTCCATGGTAATTATTCCACTAGGTACTACATTATAATACTTCGGGGACTAGGTAATGTAGTCTCTCGGCGAGGCCTAAAATTAACATTTGTATCTTTATTCTGGGTTTTGAATCCAAAGAGGGATTCCCCGAAATAAAAACAAATACGAGTGTGATAAAAAAAACACAAGGCAAACGATAATACACAATAACTTCATCAAAAAAATGTTTAAAAAGAAAATATATTATACCATACTCATAGAGCTTCAATGATCCATAAATTTAACGATTCACGAAATAAATGTGAGTGTGAATGGTTTTAAAAAAGTAATTAAATAAAGAAATAAAATTAATTTACAAAAAATACAACAGCCCCCGATTCCTTGGTCTATCAAATAATGAAATCTCTAGCCAAAAATTAACCAAGTAATTAATGAATATCTGTCATGCTTATGACTTCTTACACCATCAATCAAGTTAAACTGTCGATTACCATTGCATAAATCAATTCAAACTTAATTTTAAAACAACAATGTTTTGAGTTAGTCCGAATTTTTCAAAGGACTGTATTGAATCCCCTAGGGAGCTGTTAATATTAACATATTACAACAATACAGGCTCTTTAACTTCACAAACGTCAGCAGATGGAATAATCGAAGGAATATAGTGTTAGAATGGTGAATGTTACACAGTGTGTAAAGTGGCCACTTAAACCAGCCAGTATGCCAGTAGGAAGAGCAATGTCTTTACTCAACCGTATTTCTTCGGATATTGACATCTTTCATATTAGTGAAAAAAAGTTCAGAGAGGATTGCATTCTTTCTCTATAATTGCTGGGTATTTTTTATTTTACCATTTTTGTATATTTAAATTTTAGTGTTCATTTTTTCGTTTTATGTATGCATTGAATTTTTTTGTTATGTACATAAACGTTTTTAAAATAAATAAATTGAAATTGAAATAAGCCCTATGGATGCCTAGACTTCTATATTCCCTTCTCTAAAAAGTTCGTGATCTCTGTTGTAATATGTTAATTTTAAAACATTCTCTGGTAGGAAAATCAGACATTTGAAGATTTTATATTTAAAAAAATAACAACTGGTTAGCCGTTATGGAGTTAACGAATCACGTAACTTTTAACGTTCCTAAAGGACAATACAATAGATATGACAATACTGTCTTGTTCCATCTACGACCTCGACAGCCTCGACCGCGCAGGTTTGTTATAAGCGAATTCACGAAAAATTATATTCATTGTATACCAAGATGTATTGGAATTGTTAAAGGACAAACTCAATAATAAAAAGGGTTTTTTCTTGCCGCCATTTTCGGCAGGAATTTTTTTTGGGAACGATACGTTCACATCAAGCAAATTGCTATTGTCACAAGTTTGCTGGCCTTACTTATAAACCTGGCATAAAGTTACAACTGGGCATAGTGGTCGAATTAAGATGGTATTCCCATCCGTATTCTACCGCTGTACCTAGGCGTAACTTTATGCCAAGTTTATGAGTAAGGCCCCGTGTGTGTTCACACGAGGCCAATATGTCCGCAGGCGGCCGCGGTGGGGGGGGGGGTAATTATCGTTTCGCGGAGATAGCCTGTCCGTCGATCTCGGTAGCGATGTTTCGGGACAATTGTTTGTTCTACACATTACACATGGGGAATAAGAAAAAGGTGATGGTGATTGTGCTGACCATGTGTATTTGATTGATCACAAATTGACAATACTGCAGTGAGAGGTACAATGAATGTTTTTAAATTTCCTTTGTTTTGTTATTTCCGCGGTTTGATTGTATAGAAATATGTGTTTATTATATGAAAAGATTATTTATTTTACCAAAATGTATTGGAATTGTCGGAGGACGAACTTAATAATAAAAGGAATATTTTTTTGTAGACATTTTCGGAAGAAAAAAGGCGCGGGGGTGACACGTACGCACTGGGGAAGTGCCAATTGTCCAACTGTCATGTCCGTGCGTGTTCACGCGAGGACAATGCTACCGCGTGCATTGTGGTTGTGGGAGTAATCCATTGTCCCGCGGAGATAGCCTGCCCGTCTATATCTGGGACTAAGTAACGAGGTTTTTAAGCGGGTAAGGCCAAAGAACACTTCATTATACAATTCTTAAAATTTTCAATAAGATTCCTAAGCAGATCTTAAAAGAAAATGTTAACAAAACTTTTAAGAAAAAAAAAAATCAATGGCTATTATGTAACAAGGCTTTATATTGATTTTTATATGATGTTAACAGTGAACTATTTAAATCTTTGTAAATATATTTTGCGTAAAAAATACGTAAGCTTTTAGTTCTTAAAAATGTTTATATTACTTTTTAAATTTATATAATTTCTTTAACATTTTTCCTTTTATATTTTTCTGTTCATTTTTACCTTCTTAAATAAAAATAAATAAAAAATTAAAAAATGTCTAGGTCCATTGTCCTGTCCTCCAAATATTTGTTCCTACGAAGACAATAGGTCCAATGTAGGGACAGACAGGACAATATTGTGTTTTGATCGCGTGAACGCTACTTAAAACTCGTACGTAACAAACATAGGCAAAGCAATTTTATATTAACAGATCTATTAGTACTAATTATTATATTCAATCGTCTATTCAGAAACTACAAAAACTTGGCAATGAATTTAGCTTTATTGATATCTTTTGTTGTAAAATATTACAATTTAAAGAAAGGCTTTTATTAACGGTAGAATAATTTATTGGGTCATTCAGCCATTTTGTGTTCGAGTCCGATTATTGTTTCAATGGTTTGATTTATCTATATAAAATACATAACACGGCTTTGTGGTGTAGTGGTCAGCGCATTTGCCATGCAAGAGGTGTAGGGTTCGATTCGCGACCTGGTTGACATAAAATAAATAACATTTGAAAAAATATGAAAAAATGTTTTTACACTAGAATAATTCATCGTCCCTGGATTATCTTACTGATCATCTTACCTTCATGTAACAAAAATATATTAAGTAACGCTGTGATTGGTTTACCAATGCAGTGCCCTATGCACCATTAGGTGAAAACGAATGATAATGTTATATATTTGTATTTTTTTGCATTTTCGTATGGTCACTTCGCAGTTTACAAATATTTAAACCAACTGTATATACGTATATTTTTTTACATAAAAACCGCCGAGGGCGTTTAAAAAATATATTTAAATAAATAAATAAAAAAAAATTGCAAGAAGCGATGGTGATTTTTATATCGTTTTTAATTTAATATTTTTACTATAAACGCTAAGCACTTAATCCTTGCATAATTGACCATAAGAAGTGCTTAGTATAAGAAATTACATTAAGTAGAAGTCATTTGACGCGCTATACTCAAACTGTATGCGAGAGGTAAACTACGGTAACTCCAAATATGACGAAACTGAGTTAATACTATCCCGAAATCAAATTTTTGTCCATTATTACATGATAATTAATTCATTCACAAATCATCCTTGTTGGGATGGGTTGCCTTAACTAATTACATCAGTGGTGGCCAAACCGTGGCGCATGCGCCAAACGTGGCGCATTGAACGATCACAGGTGGCGCATTGCATTCTTGTCGCCATTATTTTAAAATAGGCGCCATGACGTAAATTAATCAATTTATTTCCGTGATTGAGGTATTCATTTTCCTCTCATAAGCGAAGCAGTTCATATTCCTATCTCTATACAACCCCAAACGTGAATGTAAGAAGGTAAAAAATGTTCGAGTTGCATGGCGCATCTGACCTTGTATGTGAAAAAATTGGCGCATGGTATACAAAATGCTGGCCACCACTGAATTACATGATAAATAGCATGAACTCCTATTTTTTTTAAATAACAAAGGTAATTGATTTATTTTGTATTGTAACTGAACACCAAATTAGAGATAAAGGACAGTAAAAAAGCATACAGTACTCCTAAAGATTTTTTAAATGTGTATTTTTGTAATCATCATCATCATTTTATGTTCGCTCCCTAGTTGGAGCATATGGTGTCCACAAAGAGCCTCCATCCATCTCTATCGGTTGCCAGTTCCTGTGCGTTCTAACTCAGGTTCGCGTCCCGTATTTTTGACAAACTGCCGATGAACAGTCAGCAGCGAACGTCCAGGGCGACGAGAACCTAATGCCTTGTAAAGCAGGCAAGCGTGGTTAAGGCTCTCAAGAGGCATCCGCAGTGTATGGCCCAGCCAAACGTATCGCCTCCGCTTGATGAAGTAGAGTTAGGCAGGCGTTTTATAGGCGGCATTTGGTTTTCACCAAGTAATTATCCGATCTACAGAAGTTTAAAGTGTATCACTATATTTAAAAAAAAAAAATTTACTTCAAGGCCTCTCATTGAAAAATGCAATATGTTTAAAGGATGAAAAATCACTAATTTGTCTCTCCTAAAAACTAGGGTTTTTGGAGATACTGTCGCTTACCTCTCGCATACAGTTATACTCGTAGGGGTACTATTCTGAATCTTCTCTATCCTTTAGGTGGTTTATTTGTGAATTTTTATTTTTTGCTGATGATTAAACGTCAAACAAATATAAACACGTGAAACCAAAGATGATTTTTTTTAACTAATATTAAGGCGTTGATTTTATAAAACTCTCGAAGTTTAATGTATCCGACGGATATTAAGCTACTATGCAATATCAGGCCGGATATTGATATACTATCCGGTATCCGTCCGGAAAGTAAAATTAGGCTGCATAGGCCGGATACCGGATTGTTGCCGGATATCCGTTTCATCTCTAATTTAAATGTCATCATTCTTTTATTTATTTAATTCACATAAACGCCCGTAGGGCTTTTACAAGTATGGAACATGTATAAAATATAATATAATAAAGTAAGAAATAAAATATAGCGATTAGTACATTTAAATACATATTCCTACATATAACTATTAAGAAAACATAATTTAAAAACACATACATATGTATATATATAAAAAGATGACATGTCATGATACACATAAATATAGTAAAACATTTAAATAAATCAATCTTATAAAACATTTTTAAAAAATCAATATACCCAGTAAGAAAAACTTTTTTTGTGTTGCTATAAGTACACAGTTGTAAGCGAGTAGAAAAGAAAATTATAAATAAAACTAAACTTACTGTAAAAAAGAACTAACAAAAACTTATACATAAAGATTTATGTATTTATAAGAAATTAGCAAAATAAATTTTAACTTGAAACACATAGCAAACAATAGAAAAAGATAAAACGTGTATAAATAAAATGTATATAAATAAGAATGCGTATTACAGACTTTTGTAAAAGATTACATAATATACCTAAGTATTGTAAAACATTTCAATAAAGCACATAAAATGAATACAAAAAAAATAACTATGAATACAGAGTAGTATCCAAGTGGAGTAGAAAATATCATCCAACCATGATGCCAGAAATTGATTACATAGGGCCAACTTATACGAGTTCAAAGAATTCGACAAAATATCTGCTGTCTCGCGTGTTTCTTAGATTGTGTATTCTTGGTATAGTGGAATATTTGTGATAATTGAATGTCGCGGTAGGGATATGAAAAAAATATGTGTATCTGGTGTTCTTTGAGGGTACTCTAAAATTAATAAAATTTAGAAGGTCAAGAGAGTCGTACGAGTATATAGCGTGAATAAGAATGAACTTCCACAAATAATTTTAGAGTATTAGTCTGTCAATAAATAAAATTTTCATTTATTTTTTATAAATTATTAATCACCATTGCGGCCTCTGTGGTGTAAAACTCTTATACGGAAGTTTCCGGGTTCGATTCCCGGTAAGAACACAAAAATGTTTTTAAAAATCTCAAGCCTGGTGTTCTATGCTGTAATTCACCACTGGAGTCCTTATGTGGTATAAAAATAAATTGAAAAATTCATGACATTTAATTAAATTTACGTTTAAAATTAAAATAGAGATTTTTTTAATGATTTAAAAAAAAATAAAAAAAAGTAAAAAGTATTCAAATACTGCCAATTTTCATCTTCAATCGTGGAAGACGATCGAGAACTGAAAGGAGTTGAAGGAACTCACTTGGTTGACTTACATTGAACTCATATTAACTGTTGTTTGTATGAGCGTGGTAACAAGTGAAACTATTGTATAACACTCGTAATGCATACAACCTTGTCCGCCTATTGATATAATGGTTAGCGAGATGCATCGGTCGCGGGTTCGATACCCGGCAAGATGAAATATTTACTTTTTAAACGGTCACCTAGGTCGTGCGAAATTAGTTCTTTTGTATTCATCTTTTTATCATTCAATCAATTGATTACATTTTTTAAGCATCGAATTTGTTCATGACAACGAGCGTTTTTTCTGTCGTGGTGAGCTTTGAACAATGTTAAGTAACATAGGGTGGATTAATTTTTATTGTATTGTAATATATTTTAATTTATTTGATGGCAGGCAAACGCACTTACCAGTACACCATGAGACTGATTAATCTCCACTCGATTTTATTTTGCAGGATTTTTACCTTAGAGTAGACGCTGAGTATATAAATAAAAAACATAATAAATTATCTCTTTTTTGGTGAGGTATTTCGTTTCGTTTTTTTTTCATTTTTACTTTTCACCTAATATCGATGCTGGAAAGCAAAAAGTTGCCAAGCGACAAGTAGCGACTATACAGAAGAGCCAATTAAAGTTTATATGTTTTTTTTAAGTGGTGAAAAAATATCACGTAAACGTATTATTTTGGCGTGATTCCTACTAAATTTAAATAGAAATTTAAAATACGAGATTCCTTATTATTTTATTTAAAAAAAACTTTAATTGGCTCTTCTCTTCTTTAAGTTGCTACATGTCGCTTGGTAACTTTTTCCTTTCAGCATCGATATGTATTATTTATATTTTTAAATTGTATCTGTTTATAAAACATTTCCAATAATATACAGGGTGTTCATTAAACCCTGTCACATCCGAAACCACGATGATCAGTATGACCAAGAAGACATATTGGCACATTAAAATATTTTTTTAGAACGAATAAAATTTACAAAAATAAAATATCAAAAAACAACTCGTTGCTTACTTCTGCAGGGGATAAACGAGGGGGGGGGGAAGGGGGAGGCTGATACACTGTCAACTGTGCGGTCACGCCCCCCTCGCTTCTCCCCTGCAGAAGTCGGCAACCATTTGTTTTTTTTAAATTTTCTTCATTTTAAATATGCTAATATGTCTTCTTGCCCATACTGATCATCGTGGTTTCGGATGTGACAGGGTTTAAAGAACACCCTGTGTATATATTTTTTTAAATATAAAAATTGACGTCGATCCACCATAGTTGTATGGTGCTATGTGGATTTATACGATACGTTTAAAATGGGCCTTACACTCGAACGACGCTTGCAAGTTGTGGAAATTTACATTGAAAATCAGTGTTCAGTTTGCCAATCGTAGGGTAGGGCTCTTCGTAAAACCATGAATTTACCGGTTGTCAAATTTGGCGACTACATTATTATTTTCAGAAAATGTCATCTTAACCTCAATTTAAAAACTTGCTAACTAATCGGTTACTTTTATACGCCCATTGAATTTTTTGCAGACGTATCTGATTACCTTATTACGCGTAGGGTTCGAACTGTCAGTAGGGTCGCACTGAGTCACACCTTGCTGGAGGGTGTGATTCTATAAAATCCTCGAACGCCCAGTTGCATTCCACCGACAGCACTACTGACTAGTCCAATTCGTTAGCGTCCACGTCGCAAACCCTGGGCAATGGGATCACACTCAGAACGGTGTGATTACGGCAGATAACGAGAGGATGAAACGCGAGTTTCTGGCGCCTCCAAACCAGAATCAACCAGCTACGGGAAGGTAACCCCAACAGAAATATCCACCAGAGAAGGCAACGGGAAACAACTCTGGTCATCTTTTTCCAGGAACCACTACGGCGAGTGCATACAGTAATCAGTTGTCCTGGCTGCGGAATATGAGAGTACCGCAGGAGCGAGATGCTTTCGCTGTAGTGATCGCCAGCGTTGGGAGAACCTGATAAGGCACCGCAAGAAGATCATGGCACCGAAATGGATGCTTGCCTTAAATTTTCCGGGGGTAAATTATGTCTTAAAACGTCGTATCTGATTTCAGAGATAGTTTTTGAGGATGATTGGTAGGATTATTAGTCGATGGCGTATTATTCGATGGTTGCATCGACCTCTTTTTTCTTCTCTTGGGGATTTGAATGCTAGTAGTGGTAGTTTACATAGACCGACAGAATGGGCTACATAAGATATTTTCAAATTCGATTCTTGTATAATATAACTTATGACTAACTAACTAACTAACTAACTAACTAATCATCACGCCATTTCCCCGGAGGGGTAGGCAGAGAGGATAGAACGCCACACCACTCTGTCCTGGCACACTTCCTTTGCTTCCTTCACATTCATACATCTTTTCATGCACGCACGTCGATTATTCCGACTTTTCACATGACCACTTTCAAGAATTTGTTGTACTTGATCATGCCATGTCTTTCTCGGCCTTCCTCGACTTCTACAACCAGACACATTCGCATCATAAATCTTTTTAGCCGTTCTTTCATCATTCATTCGCTCCACATGACCGAACCATCGCAAAAGACCTTTCTTAATTTTGTCGATAATGCTTAACTCAGCCTTGCATTCTGCTCGAATTTCGACATTAGGGCACCTATCATACATTGTTTTTCCGCACATTCGCCTGAGGGATCGCATTTCAACAGCATTCAGTCTACTTTCGTCCCTTTTTTTCCAACTCCATGCTTCGTACCAGAACTCCATTATGAACTGCTAATTTAGCCTCATGCGATAGACACTTATTTGCTACGACAGACTTTAAGGCACCATTAACTCTGTTACCGGCACTAACCCTCCTTTCAATATCCTTGTCCATATTTCCATCTCTAGTAAACATACTACCCAGATATACAAATTCTTCGACCTGTTTCAAACTATCTCCATCACTTTTAGTCTAATATTAAGTATCTATTACGTTATAACTGTAATATTGTGTATATGACTGCAGATTACAATAAATTAAAAAAAACTGCTAGTCACTGAAGACACTTAACGGACATCATATTCAAATAATAAATGCGTATTTTCATTTCATAAAGCATAAAAAAAACAAACTTATTCCAACAACTTCACTGGTCCATTAGAATAAAGCCTAATTTAGTATACTCTAATACTATGAAATTGTAGTGTATGTTTCCTAAATAAAAAAACATATATTATTTGCTTCTTTAATTTCAATTAAATGTTGTATCACGCTTAAAAAAACATCGGATATAATTTAAGAGCACTATCTGAAATTGATATTAATGATGGTTTGTTTATTTAATTAAGTTTTTTAAAATAACCCTCAAGACGATATGCGCCGGTCGAGCGGTTTGATGAACATGTATTTGAATATAGGTTTTTTGTCGCTCTCTCGCGAAAGCCTCCCAGAATACTGTGTGAAAAAGACAACTCTACGTCGGACTGATTATGCCTAACTAAAGTTGACAAAGTCGAGACCTCGTAATCACGTCTTCCGGACCCTAAAACTGAACCGATTTTGATATTTTTTAAAGAAAGAGTACAAGAAAGAAATTTAATGTCGGCCCGTTTTCCTTTTTTTTTTAATTGTTATTATATCATATTTGTATACCGTACGTCGATAGACGGCAGATGAAACTAGTTGCCTTTGGATAATCCTAACTCCTATAAAAGACAATGTATCAGCAACAAAAAAACGATAGCAACACGCCAATGGTGGATATATCTATTGTGTATATAAAAAAAGTCATCGCTCTAGTGCCATAATCCAGGGAGAAAATACGCGAATACGTTTGTACGAAGAAAAGACAGACCGCGTATCCTCTTAGATAACTCTGGTAGTAAAACATACAGATTATAGTCAGTATAGTTAGTCTTCTTTGTGTATTCTCAAATGTAATTAAAATAAGTATATTGTTAAGTGTCCTCGGTACGGGAAACCCCAGTGAGGTCACATTATTTTTATTATTAATTATAGTTTGTGAGCAAAAAATATGAATAAATAAATAAACAAATAAATACAATATTTTACAAAAGTTGCATAACTTAATTTTCCTCAGTATTTAAAACTGACAAAGATCCGAAGTCTGAACTTCTGCCTTGTAGTATAAGAAAATAATTGTTCTACCTAGTAATTACAAATTACATAAATTAATTAAAGCAAGTTCTTTTAAAGACTTTTTGTGCTTTTTACCAGTCTGGAGTTGAGTGTTTTTTTATAGTTTTTTAACAGAGTGGGGGAATATAAAAGTCGGGGTATTCATAGGGTTCATGACCTATCATTGGCTAATATAGGGGATCACGTGTAACAATTTTAAGTATTCATATTATTTATCCCTTCATATTTTTTTCATCTGGTGGTATAGAGTAAATAAAAGTCTATGTTTATTGACTTCCAAGTGGGTTTATACCAATGCTTCTCAACGATGATTTGGACTTACTTAAAAGTGAGATTTTTTTATTTACCTCTGTATTCTATCTATTCGTATCAATTTGGATCATAAACTTAAATGTTGTTAATGGTACATAGGTACCATATCATACATGTGATGTGCGCAGGGTTGCAATAGGGAAATTTCACATACTACGAATACCGATAAAAACATGTGAAACGGATTTTCAAAAATCAACTGCATTTTCAAAGTCAATATGGATTTTGTGGTGAGTCATTTTGTGCATAATTTAAAAAATAAAAATGTTAATAAATATGTCTTTACAAAAACGTGACATGTTTGGCCTTCACAATTGTGACGTCAACATTCGGGACGATGTTCTATTTAAATTTAAACGGTCACAAAGTTCGAACTTTGACCGAATCGTGACGTATTGGAAATCATCCTTCTTAGGATGGATTGCCTTAATAAAAAAAAGGGGCGTGGCTAATGCAATGAACCGTTTTCGTGGAAATTTTAAAACTATAAATTAAATATTTTTTTATGCTACTAATAAGTACAAAAAACTTTATTTTATTCGACAATATTTCATAGACCCTCATTAATTAAATATTGTTTTAAAAAAAACATGTTATTTCCCTATTAAATAGACTGGTATGAGATATGTGGTTTATAGCAAATGAACTTATATTTAATTTTTATCCACTTCAAAATACTCTCCTCGCCTATCTACACATCGCTGCATATGTGTCTTCCATTGTTCATCAGTTGACAGCCTCTTCAACAACTCTACCGTTTTTGCTTTTAAATGTTCAACAAAACAAGGGAACAAATAGAAGTCACACAGTGCGACATCATACGAATACTAAGGATCAATAAGCGCAGAATTTAGCTTATCCGCTAAAAACTCTAAATGGCTTCACATATAGTGCATTGAGCTGGCGCGTTGTCCTGGTGCAGAATCCATGACTCATTCTACCACAAATCTGATATTTTCTTTCTTACTCTTTTCCTTGGCTTGATTAGGACCATTTTGTAGTATTTCTGATTAATTATTTGACTCTCAGGCACCCAGTCAGTCATGATAATACCCTTGATATTGGTAAAACGATCAGCATTGCCTTCAATTTCGACTTGCTCAATGCTCATTCGCGCTTCTTTGACCTCTTCCGGACCTTCAGAAAACCGTTTGTGCCATTCAAAAATCCATTCGAATGATTGTAATACAATGTATAGACATCACAATGCACCAAAATCCATGTATATGGCAAAAACGAATACAAAATAAATTCTTAGTTTTATCTCAAAATAAAATTAAAAGCAGCTCCCGGTCTGGATGGAGTAACAGCTAAAATACACATCTACTGTAGAACTAGCAGGGCATATTGTTTCCCTTATTAACGATGCACTGGCGAGTGATACTGATAAATTAAAACGAACTAAAATTGTCCCCGTATATAAAAGTGACTGCCATAAAAACATCTCTAATTATCGACCGATTTCAGTCATTTCTGTATTTTATAAGATTTTTGAACAAGTCATAAAAGACAGATTTATAATACATATTTCATCCAATATTCTTCTGTCATCACAACAATACGGATCTATACGGATATTATCTAATACGAAAAGTGCAGTTTTTGATATTGATACAACACTTCATCAGCATATAGACCAGGATGAATATACAGCTGGTATATTTATAGATCTCAAGAAAGCGTTCGACACGGTCAACTAGAATATACTATTAGAAAAATAAGGACATTTAGGCATTATTGGGACTTCCCTTCAGCTGTTTCAAACTTACCTAATTATCGAAGTTGCTTAGTTCAGATTGGAGAACAATCAAGTGACTTCAGGTAGATCGCGTATGGTGTACCACAAGGTTCCGTTGTCGGGCCACTACTCTCTTAATTTATATAAATTATATTACACACTGAGGCATAAAACGTACACTTCAACTGAATGCAGATGACACAATTATTTACAATCACAATCGAAATGTTAAAGATCTTGAAAATGAAATGCAACAAGATGTTACAATCTTGCGATTTGGCTCCGTATCAACAAGCTCAGTCTCAACATCAAAAAATCTAAATACATTATATTTGGTAAAAAACCTAAATATTAATCTCAATATAGCTCTTGAAAATAATTATCTTGTAAAGACTGACGGGACAAAATATTTGGAAAAACTACATAGATTCACAGCTCTCATGGATGCACCAGTTTGATTATGTTAAATATAAAATCTCTTCGATCACCGGTATAATGCATAGGTTTAGGGGAGCTTTTCCGATCTCACTACGCCGTGCAGTGTACTATTCAATGATACACTCTCATTTGGTATACTTATCGTGCATCTAGGGATTTGCCTCAAAAAACTGTATCAGAAATACAAGTTATACAAAAAAGTTATATAAGAAATATTTACGGTATACCAATGGAAACGCATGTCAAAGACATTTAAAAACTTACTTATACTCTCCCATTTTTGGCCATACCGTATTGAGTGCGCAAAAACGGTGCTTTAAATCGTAAATAAAAACTCTCTCGCTAATATTGGCTATACCTTCAATCGTGACGTCAGCCAGTATAATATTCACGTACCTGGATCATGCACGATAAGGTATGATCTAAGGTCTCTGATCTACCTTGCTTGTAGTGAGTACAACAGGCTACCGGAGTCCTACAGAATATCAAAAAATTACATTACGAATTTTAAAAATTACTACTTGAGAAGGTACGTGGGTAGGTGAAATTTAGTTTTAAGTTTTTGTTTTACCTCAGGTATTTCTTACTATATGTAAATGTTTATTACGTTTTGTTTTAATTTATTTGTATTATATACTTAACTTGCTATGTTATTTCAGGTTTATGTACATATTATTACTTATTACTTTATTATTACCATAACTTAATGTAAATATTTTTCTGTCCCAAAATGAGTTTTTTGTAACTCTGGGAAGTACAGAAAATAAAATTTTGTATGATTTAATAAAAAAAAATTCGCACACGTGACATAACATTATCACCAAACACCTTCTTCCACATTTGTAAGTATTTCGTTGGCGATTTTACTCTTAACTTACGAGGAATTCCAGCAGGTTAATTCGCTGCTCGATTTTGATGTCACCTATGATCGTGGCACAACTACTCGATACTGTCCTCTACAACCAACCCTTGAAAGCAAACAAAAGCAGATAGACAGACGAAACTACGGGTTGTTGCTTCAGAAGTATCAAGGTCAAATACATACATTTTATTACAACATCGCCCGATGCGGCTGCGCGGTGGAAGGTGCGCAGTATCAAAGTTGACTGGTGCCTGAACTGTTAGACTAATCACCTTACCCTCACGTAACAAATGATCGAGAAACGCTGGATTTGGTTTCTCAAATGCTAATCTCCACAGGGTGTGGATAGGGAAATGATGATGATTATAATAATACAAATCTGTCTGACTCGTGCGAAAGTGGTCAGCGCGTTTGCCTACCATGCAAGAAGATGCCTCGGGTTCAGTTCCCGACATGGTCGACAAGAAATATTTATTTCAAAAAGTGTTTTTAGACTAGATTATTTCATAGTCTCTGGACTGGCACCAGAAAACTGATTTCATTATTTAAAACCGTGGTTCGTGAAAAAAATATTACGTGAGTATGGTCCATTTCAAAGAAGAAATATGGATGTTTTTAGACTATATTATTTCATAGTCTCTGGACTGGCTCCAGAAAACTGATTTCATTATTTGAAACTGCAGTTCGTAAACATTTATTAGTTGAGTATGGTCCATTTCAACTAAGAAATATGGATGTTTAAACATAGACAGAATAGTAAATGTTACGCAGTATGGAAAATGGGCACACAAAACGGCCAATGATAGGTCATAAGCTCTGTAAATGCCTAGAATTTGATCTCCCTTTTCTAAAATGTTCTTCATCTCTGTTGTAATATATGAATCATGGGTAAGAGTTAATGCTGCTTTATTTTTATAAAGGAGTGGCGCATTTTACAGTTTAGTTTTGCATTTAAAACATGACAACACAATTTGACGTAACAGGCCGGGGGCTAAGGATTAAGAAAAATCACAATTAATTTTCGATTCCGAACATGAACATCATCACACTACGCTAAGCAAAATTTTTTTTTTGATACCTAATCAATTTATAATCGGTTTTGATAAGCTAACATTAAAATTATAGAAATGTTTTGATGGTACTTCACAATGCTGAAAAATATGTCTAAAATTATCTATACGTGTAAAAGGAAATGTTCGTATGTAAGTCCTCGATAAACTTAATAACTACTAGACCGATTTACGAGCGGTTTCTAGCAAAATGATGAGCTTTGCCATTGGTATATTTATAGCTTTTAAAATCTTTAATCTGTTAAGAAAAAAATAAGGAGCGTATTTTTTTTATTTATCGTTAACCAGAGCGGAATTCGAGGAGAATGCATGTACAAAAAAATGGAAGGATGATGTTTTTTAGTATATAAAAAAAGTCTGTTTTTGAATGTTTACAAACTACATTCGCTTTTATGGATCCCAATCAGATTCCTTCCTTATAATTTCTACCCATTAATTTCTTTTGAATGGATGTTCAATATTAAAAATCGCATTCCTTCATAAAGTACACCCCTGCAGGTAGAAGACAGTTTGACATTTGTAAAAATAATTCTATATTTGGAAACGAATTATTTTTTGTTTTGGAATTCAAACATAAACAAGTACTGAGATACCTACTTAAATTCAATATTTGAATATTCATTAGTTTTAGATTTGGAATTCAATCATAAACAAGTACCTAGGTTCCTAGTTATCAAAAAAAATGTTCGACCATCTTTTTTTCCTTTTATCCGAACAGTTTTTACACGCTTTCACGCACAATCAGGCATTTGGGTTACAAATAAAATATCAAGCTCACGTCAAAACCGGCTGGCGGTTAAAAAAAGAGCGTTCGGGCATGAGTGAAATGTCATAATTTTAGAGGGCTCAGGGTGCGTCTATGTGTACTAATAGGCCAATAGTTTTATTTAAGAAAACCGAACTCGTTTCTTTGGTTACGTAAAAACATTATGAAACAAACTTTAAAGGTATACTTAATAATGTTTTATCTTGAGAGGAAACGCGGTCTGACTTTTCTTCATACAAACGTGTTCCCATATTTTTACCCTGGATTTTAGCACTATTAATATTTAACACCGGCGTGTTTCAATAGTTTTGCTCTATTAATAAATAGTTAATTATGGGAAATAGAACCATCCAAAATCCCATAAAAACGTCCAGTTTTATTTGCGGTCTTCGAGCGCACGGTTTACAAATATAATAACTATTTTAGAAATACACAAAACGCACCAGTACAGAAAATCTCATTCTAATACGGTCCGGAAAATGGGACAGCGAAACGTCGATTTTGTCAATTTTAGTTAGGCATCACAGGTCCGAAATGCAGTTGTCTTTTTCGCATAGCATCGGGCAGGCAACTTCAAGAGTGACAGGAAAACAATTTTCAAATACTTATTTATCGAAATTCCCTGTCACCGCATATCCTCACAATTTATGTAATCCGAAACACAAAAATAATCATGTGCATATCTAATTTGAACTAAATACAATAATTGATATCAAACTTTCGATTATTAAATCTTCTAAGAGCAACTTTTATTTTTATGCCCCAATGTCCAGAATGTGAATATTAGTCACACGACTTGGAATTCTTTGGGATAGATCTTCCGGCTTTTCGTAGATCTCTTCGCGACTAAAACAAAGTGGGATGAAGTTGGATTGGCATGGTTTAGCTCGAAGTCTTATGTCTTTCGTTTTATGAATATATTTTATATAATTATTGTATTGCTCTTGTTTGTCTTTGCTACATGGTTTTATGTTATTTTTGTTCATTTTCTTGTATTTATGATTCTTCGTGTAACTGTTGTAATTGGCTTAAACCGTATTTATAATAAATAAATATATATATTTGCGAGTATGTATTTTAATCTAGCAATTAGTAAGCATCGCCGGGTTCAGCAAATTATGTAGATGTTGCATCGCACGACGAGCCTAATGGTTTCGCGAGAACATGAATCCAGCCTGTATTAGGTTGATTTTTTTTTGTAAGAATGAACTGGACATTTAAGGAAAATTATTTGCTCTAACATTAAATTTTTATATGGTAGAACTCCGTTTATCCGAACTCCAGTGATCCCAATTGTCAAATATACAGATCGTTATTAGGAAATAAAAAAATAAAGGAGAAGTTTTTAAATTTAATTTAATTGCGCAATTAACTTTGCTAGATATGCTTAAGTAAGTTTTTAATGCTATTCCAATTCGCTGTATTATTTCAAAAGTAATAAAATCTGGCAGTCATTAATCCGGATAATTGAAGTTTTACTGTAATTTTATATTCCGAAAAAGGAACTGTGTTATTTTTTCATTTGTTTTTATTTTTTAGAGGGTTAATGTTATTATGCGAAGCGCCCTTGAGGTGATTTGTAAAAAAAATACGTCATAAAAATCATCCATCATAACTATTATGAATACATACAAAAAAATAACACAAAAAGTTGTACTTCCTTTCACTGTCCATTGTAATCGTCCTTGGGAGTAAATTAGTAAAAATTTAATAACTCAGGACATGTTTATAGATCTTATGAAATCGTTCGTAAAATAATCTAACTTAATATCACATTCATAATTCCCATATCCGCACCTGGTGATGCGTAGGGTACTGCATTAGTACTACAAACGCGGGATATCACAAATAATAATCCATCTGTACCTATTCTTATTAAATCTTGTCATTGTTTGAAATTTGTAATGTTTATTGTGTTGTGTACGTAATGATGGTATAAAATAAAGTGGATTATTTAGTTTTTATTATTTGTTGATAGATTATCAAACAAGGCCAATTTAAAAATATTTATTTTTTTAATGTATCGTATTATCAGCTCTATGATTTCGTAATTTTGAAATTACTCCGCACGTAACGTCGCAAGTTCTAGTCGGAGTCTTGCTGATTGGTGAGTTGGCTTCCCAGAAACCGGAAATCTATCACTGGAGTGAACATATGACGTAGTTGAAAGCAGTTCATTTTTATCGAAATCTTCTTTTTCTCTGTTTAGATCGGTTGATCTGTTATCGGCTAGAGGGTGATTCCTGAGACGCTGGAATCCCGCTGTCCATCTCTCCGGTGGTCTTCCAGGCAGACGGCGACCAGCTGGGATTTCATAGGCCACGGTATAAAGGATTCTGGAGCTGTACATTCTACCGACGCGCGACGTCATCTTAACAGAATCTTTCGTTTGTTCTGCTCCACCGTACTGTGTCTCGGATGTCGCGAGTCCGTCAAATTTCTTGATTCCGGATTCTCTTTCTTGAGGTTTTTCCTGCTATTGCAACTAGTACTTTCATCTCTGCCGTTCTGAGCAGATTTTTTGCTCTCTAGATTTTTCAGAGGGGTTTCTCTTTGGTGGATTAGTCTGACACGTCCAAAATCGTTTTTATTATTTTTTCATACATTATCGATAAACTTCGCCATACTCTTATTTTTAAGGCGTGTAAGAAAAAAAAATCATATCCAATTTCCCATAGCACTGATCTTCCTCATTGGTGCGGTGTTAGGTTTATGTTTTATTTTTTATAATCACTTTTATATATTAAACCAACATAGCACCGTATGCACAGCAAAAAACTATAAATAAATAGTAAAATATTTCGTTTATTTGTTACCAGTTAACATAATTTCATTAGTAACGAATTAAGGCTTAACACGGACAAAGGCCCTAAAATTTTATTTTATTTAATAACAGTATAGTGCACGCATTATTTAAATTAATGCAGAAAAAGGTTTAAAGTGCCAACCAGAACGACCCATGTCTGTGAATATGGTAATCCCTAAAAATGTTTTTAAAAATGTATAAAATGTCCTTCTATTTGCAGGGCCCCGATTACAATAGAAAGTTAACAGAGTTATTTTCGACTTTCTATAAAGAAAACCGATATTTGTATACGAAAATGAGTATATTTGCATAAACATTTAAAGTATCTTCGTCGGTTACCTATAATTGACATGTTTAGAAGAAAAAAAAAGCATATTAGGCTTTTCATACAAAAAAAAATATTTTACTTTGTAGATAAAATTGAAGATAAATGTTAACTTCCCATTGTAATCGGGGCCCTGCAGGTTCCGCATTCAGTGGGATATTCAGTTGTTACAAAAGTATTGAAATATATTGTTAAACACTATTTATTTTACTGATTGGTTGGAAAAAATGGCCACTCGGCAGTAAGTTCGCAATGCACAAACAAAATTGTGCTGAAAGTAAAATCATCATTTCCCGTCCGCACCCAGTGGTGCATTAACTGCACCGATACTAGGGATGCCACGAATAGTGATTTGGCCGAATACCGAATATTCGCCAACGCTCTCGGCCGGAGCGCCGAAGATTCGGCGGTCGAATGTTGGGCAAAAGATGTGTGCATTTCGCGTGAGACAGGTTACGACTTGTCTTATTGCGGTGCGTGCGAGGGTGACGGGGCGGACGTATTTGTTTAATTTGCGAGTAGATCATATCGCGACACGCGTTATTTGTTCATTATTACATCACATTGTGTTAATAGACGAAAAAATTGTATACGTATTCTGCTCTTTATACAGAAAACTTAATTTTACTTTGTAGATAAAATTGAAGATAAATATTAACTTCCCATTGTAATCGGGACCCAGGTATTATATCGGGGACTATAAAATATTCTAGTTTAAAAACACCCATTAACCCTCCCGGAAATTGATATACTGTGTTTATCTATAAACATTTCTAAATGGAACTCCATTTTAATAATAATAATAATACAATATTTACTTTAAATTTACTTTTATTAATAATTTTTACCAGTGACCCGGTTTCGTAGTGAAGTAAGTAAGACTGTTGGGTGACTAAACAAATCGTAAATAAACAGTCAAATAAAAATAAATACAGTATTTTTATTATTTTAATATTCCCATCATCCCCTTTCCCCACCCAGCGGTGCATAGGGCACTGCATTGGTAAACCAAATGCATCATAGTTCGATCATTTGTTTTATAAAGCTACGCTGATCAGTCTTACGGTTCAGGTGCCAGTCCAGGAACAATAAAGTACTGCAGTCCAATAAACCTTTAACATCAATATTTCACGTCCACTTAAAATTACCTGACAGAAATAAAAACGGGGCGGCGGCGGCGTAGTGACACGAAAATTTAATTTTAAATAGTATCGTAAATTTCGATGGTCATAATGTCCAGAACTTTTTTCGTAGTTTATTCAACCCTTAATAAAATATTCCTCATTTTATATTAGACTCACGGTAAATCTTTTATGAGAAAAATCGATATTCAAAGCCGATCAACAAATAATTTTCTTCATAGGCTTGAAGACATATTTTTGTGTATGGATACATAATCAAACAAAATCTCAAAATTCATTGTACAAGGGATTGAAGCTGTACAATGATTTACCCGAAGAAATAAAGGAGTTAGAAAATATCGAAATATTTCAAATTAATTTGAAAAAATATGCTATTGAGAAATTTTGATAAAAAAATTTATGTTTTCAAAAGTTTACATTAGTTCTTAAGATGTTATGAACTAACTAAATAAAGCATAAATAATATTTTAACGGTTTTTTTTAATAAAGGGAAATAAGTCTATAGATTTACTTGAGTGTGTTCCTATGGTACATTTCATACAATTAATTATAAAAATCCACACGCCACGATAAAATAACATATATTGATACTATTTATTGAACGATGCACATATTTTTTTATTAAATTGAAAACATACTATACATAATTATTTACAATATTCCCAAGGAGTTTTTTAAAAAAAACTCATTTAGGGACATACAGATAACAAATTTATTTAAAGACGTTTTAATATTTTAAACTATAATATTATTTACAAAAGCAGAAAAATTTAAATTATGATATACTACAAATTAAAAAGGGTATGAATAAAAATACTTAAAAATAACAAAATAAACATAATACAAGGCATGGAAATAAATTCAAAATGATGTTTACATTACGCAATCTGGGAAAGAAAATGTAAAAAATATAAAAAGTTTAAAAAATTACATGTACGTATATATACAAACTGAACTAGTACAAAATAAAATTATTTTTTTTAATTAACAAAATATGCGCACACCCAATACAGGTTAATTTTTTTTATCAAAGACGTATTAAAATTACGTATACAAGCTAAAAAAAAGTATAAAAAAACACAAATAACATTTCAATAGTATTAAAAATTACATATACAAGCAAAAACGGTAAAATATTAAAAGTTATATGTTCAAGATAAACTAATATTATTTATTCAAAGTACTTCTGGAAAAAACATTTTTAATGAGCGCACACGCGCAAACCAGCATACCATAAGGCTGGAAAATCTCCACTAGATTAACTTTTGCAGGATTTTTACCCTCGAGTGGTCACTAAATAAATAAATAAAAAATAAAGCATATAATAAATTTCATCATCATCCTTTTTTTCGCACTCAGTGATACATAAGGCGCAGAATTTGTAAGCCAAATGCAGCGTATTTCGATTAACTGTTACATGAAGGTAAGGTGATCAGTCCTAAGCTTCAGGTGCCAGTCCAGGAACAGTAAAATATTGCAGTTTAAACAAATGTTAAAATAAATATTTAACAAACACAGGACCTCGAGAATGGTAGTCGAACGCGCTAATCACTACACGACGAGGTGGACTTATCCCCATTCGAAATCATATATTTACTGGAAAACAGTCATCGAGTCGAAAACACTCGTCCAGGATTCTGGTTGTATTGTAATATAATCTGTATAAGATATTATGAAAACGTACACGGACAAGAAACATACATTTTTTTGTACTACTTTACACATGTTCGTTTTTTTTCCATTACGCAAGCATGATTTAGTTTGATGTCAGGAGAGTGACAAATATTAAAAATATAATGATTCAAAAAATAAAAAATACATATTAATACTCGTACCACACCATTTCCCGTACGGATAGCCAGACGATTGAATGAACGCCACACATACAATCCTTACTGCACCCAATCGCGTCCTTATCATTCAAGAATGCACTTCGATAGTGCATGAATTGAAATTAAGTTTATCTGAACTCTGAGAAATTATTTTCTCTTATTTACATTTGCATGAATCATTCTAAGAATAAACGATTCTTAAAAAAGTCGCATTGAACTGTATTTTTTTATTGATTTCGGGCGTTTTTAAGAGTGGTGCACAACTTTAAATTGAAATTAAAAAAACAAAATTTTGCCGGAATGAGATTGTTTTTATTGTGTTTAAAATGTGATATCCGGCAAATCGTCGTCCATCTTTCAAAAAGACGTACCTCGTTTTTCATCGAAATTGAGTAATGAATATTTTAATCAAAATTAAATTGTATTTACGGAATAAATGGGCATCATACAAGTATAAAATGAATTTTTTTTAAACTCGGCAAAATACAGTAAGATTATTTTTAAAGGCGAAAATTTTTCAAACAAATTCTTAAAAAGTCGTCTCAAAAGATAACAAAATCGAAATACGCCTTTTTGAAAGATGGACGACAAAATGTCTTCGCGACAAGCAGTTACGTAGCGCATTCTGTCGGTCCAATTTTCAGCCACTTTTTCCATCAAATCCGACGTTATTTCCGAAATGATCCGTGTTATATTGGCTTAATCAAGAGTCGTTGATTTATTTCAAAATACCATGGTTTCAACGCAGCCCCATGGGTAATAATCTAATGGCGTCAAATCACAGCATCGTGGAGGCCAATGACCTGGACAAGTTCTGAAAACAATTTTGTCGCAAAACTTGCACACCCAGTTTTTCATATTTTCACGAAGAGCCCCAGACGTTCAGCGAACTAAACACTGATTTTTAAAGTAATTTTCCACCAATTCGTAAACGTTGTTCGAAATTAAAGGGTTCTATTTAATTTTATTTGTGTATTGTTACGGAACACAAGCGTAAAAAACTGTTATTAGTTTAACTAGAAACAGTATTACCAATCGAAAGTTCTAGCACGACAAAAAAACCTTTACTATTTAAACTTGTTGCAACCGAGAGGGAAAACAGTCTTGAGAAGGGAATATGGAAGTATAGGCATTAACAGGGCTTATAACCTGTCATTGGCTGGTTTAAGTGGCCACTTTACACACTGTGTAAGATTCACCATTCTGCCTATGTTTAAACATCCACATTTTCTCCACTCTTCCATCTGTTGACTTTTGTGAGTGCAAGAGCTGAAACCTTTATCATTGATTCAGCCGGATGAATCTCACCCGCATGATAAAGGTTTCAGCTCTCTTACTTAACGAAAGTCAAAAAAATAAAGAGTTGAGGAAATGTGGATGTTTAAACATAGGCAGAACGGTGAATGTTACACAATGTGTAAAGTGGCGACTTAAATCAGCCAATGACAATTCATGAACCCCGTAAATGCCTAGACTTCCATAAAATAAAATAAAATAAAATATTCCCTTCTCAAAAATGTTTTTCCTCTCCGTTGCAACAAGTTTAGATATAAATAACTCTCAAAGGACTAGCCGGTCTGCAAACATTTGGACATACTCAAAACATTGTTGACCTTTACTATTATATTATTCAAAAACTCATTTATAATCTTTAATCTTGACTTACAATTATCATTTTTATAAAAGCGCTGATCGTAAAAACCTTGAACTATTAAGCAAAAATACCTAAATGGGCGTGTTTTAGCGAAAATTAAAATATTAAAATAATTTGAATAAGTACACATGTACACTAGGGTGTGTCACTGCTCCATACAAAAAATGATCTATTTTTGTTGTTGGTTTAATAGGTCTCAAAAGTTTTTTTAGGCTTATGGCAATAAGAAAAGCAAAAAAAATCTTTGGCTCCTTAAAATGGATTGGAAATTCGAATAATAAGAAAATAATTGCTCTGAAAGAAAAAACAAATATGAAAAAAACGAAGTTTCCATATTTTTCTTTTCAAAATATATAATGTTATGGATTGGTTTACTAAATAAAAACTCAAAAAATAAATTATTGCAGATTAAACGACCATAAAAAATACCAAATATAGCATATTGGACACAAAAATACGAAATTTTACATGCGTTTTTAGGGCAGTTATTAGACTTTTTAAAGCTTATTAATGGGAAATAGAATAAAAAATAAAGATTTTATACGTGTAAAAGGGTAGAAGATGCAAAAAAAATTAACAAGCTAACTTCATTTAAAATCTTTATTTACGCTTTTAAAATTTAAGTTGGGAGTGAAAAATGCTCTTATTCATCCCGAAGAAATAAAGAGGATGAGATCGCATGATTCTTTTTTAGCAAAGTTCTTTTATTGTACAGTCGTTATCTGTTATCATTTATAGTAAAAGATTCTCAGGATGGACAAAATTGCAACAGCAACTAATCGCAACTAATTCATCGAGTTCATGATTTTTATACATATTTAAAAAATGAAAATATACCCTCTCGAAGATTCTAGTTGTGCCTTCTGAAGGAGAAACATGGCCAAGATAAACTGATCCAGGTCCCTGCATGAGAGTTATGTGCTCCTCTTCAACCTTTCTTCGTCAATAATATTTTTACTTTTTTTTAAAACAAAGCAAAGATATCTTTCCGTCCGTTGAAAATCAATCTTTTAATGTTGAGATAATTAGGTTTTTTTTTATGTCTCTGGCTCTTATTCTTTCTCTTCTCAGCTTGTTATAGTCTAATATAAAAGAAATTTTAGTTCTTAAAACAGAGTTTACAGGTTGTAGGGTAGCGGTTGCAAACGCAGCTGCTACTCTCTACGAAACTGTGTAACTATAACTAATCTGAGAAAGTCTATCGAAATTAATTAGGTTTTGATTTCGGGTTTAATTTTTACCATATACAGGAGTGCAAGTTGACGAAATGTAATCTTCATTTATTATTTATACTTTCCCCCTGTTATCTGTAGAACTATCAGAAAGATGCAAATAAACTAAAGAGTTTAATCAATTATTTGATTTTGTTTTTTTTCCTCTCACTTCTCTTGCGGATAAGAGTTGTGATGAGTTTATTAATACCACCAATTATAATTTTTCGAGAAGTCCTTTAGTCTTCGGGAAAAAAACCGTTCTACTAGTACTACTGCATCTGCCTATCTTACTTGCATGTATAAACAGAAAAAAATGTGCATTTACACGGCGCAAAATCAAAGAGCTTTTGATTTTTTAAAAGGAAAACGCTGTACTTTGTTTTATAAATACCTAAAGCTTTAATTCAATGTATTATAATTTAAAAATAAATTTTGGTAAATTAAAAAATTTAAAAAAAAGTTTGATTCTCACACTTGAAACCACGGAAATTGAGACTTTTTTATATATTTTAATTATTTTTATGGTAACTCTTAAATAAATTTCTGACGCCGGTGGCTCTTGCAACGAAGAATTTTACATTTGATGTCTCACCCATTAGTAGTGTCTGAAGACATCTTCATTAGTTAGTAAAGATCAACTCTTAATTTCTTCTGAACTTCAATTTAAAAAGAGGAATTTTGTAACGAGTCTCGTATCTTTTTTTAAGAAGACATATTGATGAATTTCATCGAAGTAAGCATTCGAGGTTATGGCACAAAAAAGTGAAACTTTCCAAAATACGAAATGTTTATAAAACCAAAATGAAGGGACAGGTGTAAGATAACCGCCACAGATAGATCGGAGATTGGATAGATCTCGTGGACCTACTGTTCTGTGTCTTGTGACCTGACGAACTGCGCGTAGGTTGTTGCACAAAAGAGGATGGAAAGAGGGTCGTGGACGGATGTGGAGGGGTAGGGAAAAGAGGAGAAGGATAAAAAAGAACTTCAGTAGATAAAAAATTGAAATTAAAAATATGAAATAAATTATTATTGTGACATAGATACTATTGAAAAATAGTTTATAATGCAATTTTTCAAAATTATTTTATGAATTCTCCTTTTATTTTCTTTTGTATTTGAGTTGATTTTTTTATTTAATTTCTGGTTGAAAGAAATTGCCATTTTGCAATAAGCCCGCCAATGTACAAATAACATTATGTACAAAAAGTTAAATAAATATATAAAGTTAAAAAAATAAACATCATCTGATTTTTTTTACATGATTTGTATTATTATAAACGTGGCGTTTGCTTATAAATAAATCATAATATTTGCAGAGAAAATTATTTAAAAAAGACAAAAAAATGGTATTTGGCTTTCGCAGACGATACAGACGAAGCTTGACTTTGGCGATGACTGTTTACTGCTGCTTCTAAAGCCTTTTATCTGTCACCTCGATTTCGCATTTATTTTATTCAAGGCACGTAACTTATTCCGCAAACATTGTAACTATAACAAAATTTGCGTAGCGCCGCCGTCGCAGTAAGCAAAAATAGAGTTTTGGTTAAGCTAGGGTTTCCTAGGACAGCGGTGCCCGTATCTTAACGGCCGTAGTGAACGGTGATGCGGTAGACAGCCGTTGTAACAGTGACTAGAGAGTGGTTTCCTAGGAAAACTGTTTTGATAGCATTTATTAACACCGATTTCCTATGAAACCACTCTCTAGTCACCGTTACGACGGCTGTCCACTGCATCACCGTTCACTACGGCCGTTAAGATACGGGCACCGCCTTTACGCCTCAATAGCGAAACAACGTCGCTCTTTCAACCAATCTTTCATTACATAGTAAACAGAAGCGTAATTTTGTGAATAAAACGCCATACTCCAAATTATTCTAGCTGCTTGCGTTTAAAAGTTATAACGGTTTTAAGTATATAATATATTACTGGAATCCTTTATAAAGAAATATCTCAAGACTCAAGCGGGGGAGGGGTGAGGAGTTTTGAGTAATAATTAAGTACCACATCTAGAACACATGTGCAAAAAATCAGCTGGTTATGAAACATTTTGTGTTTATGGCTATTTTTGGTCTAATATTCCTGGGCTATTAAGAACTGCACTGAGTACGAAGAGTATATAGAAATAATAAAATAACAAACAAAAATCAAAATTGCAAAAACCAATGTACTGTGTATATTTATGTTACGGAAAATTGCAGCTTTCAAAAATAACTGGGAGTGCAGTTAGAAATAGCAGGCGCCACATTTAACAGTATAAAGTCTGTCTTCAGGGCGGATATTTACTCATTGAAAAGCGAATGCCGCCTATATAACGCCTGCATAACACCTATTCTCCTCTACGGATGCGAATCGTGGCACCTCAATAGGGCCCAAAATAGCAAAAATCTGAGTTTTGAGAATAGATGTCTCAGAAGAATCTTGGGTGTGCGCTGGTTTGACTTTGTGCGGAATGAAGTAATAAGAGAACGGACGCAGCAAACTCCGATGACAACTGCCATCGAGCGGAGGCTATACGGTTGGCTTGACTATGTACTGCGGATGCCTCCTGTGAGCCTTAACCACGCTTGCCTACTTTAAGCATCAGGTTCTCGACGTCCTGGACGTCCACTGCTGACTGTTCGTCAGCAGTTCATGTCAGAACTACTAGACGCGAACCTGACTTAGGATGATGCACAGGAGCTGGCAGCCGACAGACATGGAACCGATGATGGTGACATACAAAAAAACAAACCATCACACCATTGCGCGTTGATGCAAATAAGAGGCAATAATGAAAGTAGCATTTAAGTAGGTATTTCATGTATCAAATAAAAATCATATTAAAAATTTTATATTTGAAGCACTTTCTTTGTGGTTATTCATTATAATAATTTAAATAAAACAACCTAAGTTAAGTATATCTTGAGAAAGAAGCTTGTTGAGCTTTAAAACCGGTCGGTGGAAAAAAATATTAAAAAAGTGGTTAAAAACAAAGTTGTTTTATTTATTTGATTAAACATCATATTAATTAGATGAACTACAGAAATTAAGGTATTTAGGTCTATTACTAGAAAAACGCTCTGAGACCGAATCCGTAATACACAATAAGAGGTGCGTGTGAAATGGAGGAAATCGTGCGATTTAGCAGATCCTGACGAAGATACTGGAGGGGCCGTGTGGACAGAATGAGCAGCGACAGACTTGTGTACACCGCAGCCAATGAAATTCCATCTGGACAACGTCCACTTGGAAGACCGCCCAAGAGACGGAGAAACAGTCGGACCTCATCATCTCAGGAAAACAACTAATTTTCTGAAACACCGCGGTTGGTGTTCCAATACCAATACACCATTAGACGCGGATAGGAAAATGATTATGATGATGTCTAATACATATGATGCGGCCTCCGTGGTGTAGTGGTTAAGACACTTGACTCACACACGGAAGGTTCGGGGTTCGAATCCTAGTGAGAACACAAAAATTTAAAATGTTTTTCTTTGCACCACAGCAGCGCAGGAGACCCAATTCCAGTGGTGAATTACAACACAAAAAAAACAAGGCTTGAGAAAAAATACATTTATTTTTTTTAATTCTTACCGGGAATCGAATCAAGTGTCTTAACCACCACCTCAAGCCTGGGTATACTGTGTTGTTGTTCACCACTGAAATTGGGCCTAAAGGTCTGTTGTGGTGCAAAAACAAAAGAACCGCCACACAAAGAACATAATACAATAAAATAATTTTATGGGTTGCAAGCTATTTAAAATGTTGTCAAAATGCCATAAAGAAATATGAAATATGATTTTGCATCGCATTTTAGATATTTAAAAAAGAAACAACAACGCAAGTATCATTTCCATTTAAATTACGAATAGTAGGATTCACGACCAGAGTCGTCTGGTTCTGATAATCGCAAATGATTTATTGTCCTTTTAAGCCTGAGAACATAGTCAAACTACATAATCGAATCGGTCATTTGAAAAACCCTTTTAGTCTGTCAGTGTAAACTTTTCAGAAAAATGATTTATTTAAAATCGTGTTTTGCTATTATTAACCTTCATTTTTTTAGACAACATTGGTTTATTAACGAGATGAAGTGCGTTTCAAGTTAAAGTCAGATCTTCCAAAACCTGACTTTTGGGGTTTTTCAAATGACCTATTATTTTTTTATCAAATTCCAGGCAGGAATAAAATTAGTAAAGAGGGGTAGTCAGCCAGAATATAGTTTATGCCACAAATATATTTTTATTATTTAATTATTTATTTTATGCATATATATGTATTTAAATAAACAGTATGTTTTATACATACACATATTTATAATATGTATGAGTGTGAATTATTTTAAACCGACTTGTGGTCCCGTAATAAACCAGTGATGTAAAATAAGTAGGTATTTAATAGTAAATTATATTTTCTACTATTGAGTGTTAACGTAAGTTGTGTCCGTTTTTTTTCAAATTAAGAGAGCAAAAGGACTAATTACTACAAATTAGTCAATGTATTCTCCTTTTATGTTCTCTCCTTTATTCCCCCGATTGAACGCTAACAGAAGAAGGTTGCGAAAATGCTCACTTTGTCTACGTGATATTCCATTTTGAAGACTTGTAATCAAATAAGATAATATATGTAACGTAAAGGCAAATACAATAGCTTGTAAATCAAAAAAAATATTTCGAATGACGTATAACCTTTATCGTATTGTTTAACTTTTAGAGCTCATTTGTAAACACAACTTTGACACAACTTATGTTAACACATAATACAATTATAAGCATGCTCACAATATCAAAATTCGCTCGGTATCAATCGCAAAGAATTAAAACAGAAAAAAACATAATTCACAAAGATCAACTTATGTAACTGATATAGAACAACCAAATGAATGTCTCTGACGTAGACCAGATAATGGTTCAAGAACAAGTAACAGGAAATGATGAAATTAGCTTAACAAAATTAAAACAAAAAATATTCCTTAATTCAGGAGTATGTTACTGTTGAGACCTCTCTACGTATAATGTATATGAACGCAAGAAGCATACGTAACAAAATGAATGAAATCGAAGAAACTGTGAAAGCTGACAATAGTTTCATACATATCTTAGTGTAAACCGAAACCTGGCTGGCAGAAGGAGATAAAGTTTTCTTCAACTTTACTGAATACACGGGCATCCATTCATCGAGGAATGATGAACGCGGAGGAGCGGTCGCTATATATGTTTATACAACATAAAACCATAGTTTAATAGAAAAGGGTAACTCTAATAATACCTTCCTAGGAATCAATGTAACTGGTAGAAATTTCATACCCTTTAAACTTTATGCTTTCTATCGTAAGCCGTCTGGCAACATAACAGACTTCTTTACCTGCTTTGAATATATCTTACAAAAAGCAAACAAGACACATTTATTATTGGGGATTTAACTCGGATATTCTTAAAAACAACGAACATACGAGTCGATATATTAACATATTGCAATTGTACGATTTTCGTATTTGCAACATGACATTTTCCACAAGACTGCTTCTCTTTGATTGATTAAATTATATCAAAAACAAAAAACATATCCGGCGTTATCTCAAATATTGATGATCTTCTCAGCGAACAAAACTTGCTCATATATGATTATAAAAACAACATTAAAATCCGCCCAAATAATAGAATATATAAACTTCATGAAGATACAAAGTTCCACTACCAAAAACTTAAAACCTATTTTCAAAGCCATAGTTTTGATCATATAAATAATATCAACGAAAACTATTATAATTTTGACAAACATATAAAGTAAGCTATTTCCACAGCAAAAGCTCAACTCGATCTAGAAATGGAGATAGATATCTAGGCAACACTCCATGGTTTGACCAAAAACTGAGCCTGTTAATAAAACAAAGGAATATTCTACACCGACAATGGAAACTTGATCCTTGTAATACTAATCCTTTGCATTTTAAAAACAGAGCTAGAAATTATGTCACTAACTACCGAAGGATTAGCAAAGTTAATTTTTGTACGCTAAAATTTCAGGAAAACATTTACAATAAACGTAAAACTTGGAAAACAATCAATTCTACATCGGTCAACCAAAATACCATTTACGTACAACAGAAAGCCAATCAATCACTTTATATGCCACTAAAAAAAAACGATATCGCAAAACTAATTTCTCTCCTCAAATCTAAAGCAGCTCCTGGACCAGATACTCTTACAGCATCTTTATTTAAATATGTAAAGACGGATTTATTGACCATCTTGTGGTAATTAGTAATCAATCATTGTCATGGGGTATTTTCCAAGATAAATGAAAGATTGCGAAAATAATAGGAACCAATCTACAAAGTTGACTGTCATAAAAATGTGGGGGATATTACATGTGGTGTCCCACAAGGTTCTATTCTTGGCCCACTACTCTTTCTGATCCATATAAATAACCTACCGAGCTTAAAATTCACAAGAACAATACAACTCTATGCTGATGACACGATTATTTATTTTAACAGTCCAAACCTTGTGGATTTACAAAATCAAATGGAACAGAATGTTTTCTAACTTACGACATGGTTAAGAATCAATAAACTAACTTTAAATGCAAAAAACCTTACTATTAATTATTTAGAAATAAACTTAATATAATCTTAAATTTTGCTATCGGTTTAGATTGACAGAAAAACAAATATTTTACAAAATATTTAGGCCTAACCATAGACTCTAAACTAATCTGGAATTATCAGTTTGATCGAGTCAAATCTAAAATTGCACCGAATGCTGTAATTCTGTATAGGCTTCAGAACATCTCATTCTCTCATTCTACCTTACTTGTGTCTGGGGATTTGCGACGAAAAAGAGGATTGCGGAAATACAGGCTATACAAAATAGAGCAATAAGAAATGTATTTCGTTTTCCAATAGATAAATTCCAATGTAAAAGAAACACATTCTACTACAAATATAATCCCAGTCAGTATTTTACTTATATATGAAATAACAAACACTTTGTTTACAAATATTGCAAAATAAATTAAACTCTAATTGAACACTTAAATTCAACAGAGATGTACATAACCATCGTACACGATCTCGTAACTGTATCCATTTACCCCCTGTACACTCGTCTAAATTCGGATTTAGTCACTCCTTTACATTGCTTCTACTCAATATGCCTATTAACTTTAAATAAATTTCTTTTAAGTCTACAAATAATAATCATATAAATTAAAAAATAATTTCTAAAAACTATTTCTCGATAACCCTTGACTTTTGTAAGCTAACAAAAGTCTCCGAGATTTGTCCATTTTTGGTTTAATTATAGATAACTATAAATCTTTAACTTCTACATATTTGTATTTGGAAATAATAATAATTTTAAAAAACTACTTTTCTCAAACATGTTGAGACTCTTTGGCTGTTGTGGGGCAAATAAAAAAAAATTTAATTATTGATGAATCAAAGTCGATTTTAATTCTTTACGATTCATAGTAAACGTGTTTCTAATTGATAATCAAAAAATATTTATACTTACACTTTGATGAAATCAGCAATCCTCACACTCACTATCACTATTGAACGACACGACCGGTTTCGCCTTCGCAACTTTTTTATTTGTCTTTACACGAACGTCTCCGCTTCCGTCCTTACTGTCGGCGCCCGACGAGGCTTTCGCGCGAGCCTTAAAGATCACGCGACGGGTGAGGTCCGCGGGTTTCTCTGCTTCTTCTGTAAATAAAGAATAAACAAATGAAAATTAGAATTCAATATTAAATCATTTAAAGGAAAAAAAAATACTATTACAATAACATTTTGAGCAAATCTTCGTAAACTGTAAACCACAATTTAAGCACGTGGACTTTTTATGACGTACATATTCTAGGTATTTTAAGTTTTTTTTTTCATTGTTATTATTATTTATATAATTTTATTACTTTTTTGTTTTGTTTTTGAGCTACATTTTTATTTTGAAAGGGGCTTTTGCCTACCATGCCTGGGTCGCGTGTTCGTTTTCCAACAGGATCACAACTGTAGTACCAATGCAGTGTCCTATGCACCACTAAGTGCAGATACGAAAATATAGATGAATCTACGTATACGCAAAAAAATTGAATAAACCGATTGCAAAATACCATATTAATATTTTTTTTTGATATTTATTGATAATTTATTCTCTCTAGATTTGCTAGACTACTGGAATATATTTATGCAGGTGTTTCTTTTTTAGCAATAAACCAAATGTGTACATTTTGTTAGTTTTTTATAATACTATTGTTGCTTGTGTATTTTTACTGTCCTATATTAGGTTATGTATTTTCATTTAAATATAAAATGAAATGCCCGCTGCACAGGCGATCAGGTGTCTTTTTGGTCATTTTCCCAAAATTACGAGTTATTTATTATTTATTTATTATATTTATTAATTTACACGCCCTATGGGCTTTTACATATTTTATAAGTTACATTTAAGTGCAGCAGTGAAACATGAGTATGTAAATTTAGTTAAAATTAAAGATAACATAAGAAAAGCTAAAAGATACAATAATAAGTAAAAATCAGGAAATGTACCAACATAGGTATATAGAGAATAGAAAAATATTTAAAAAATTTACAAATGAAAACATACACGCATACATATACACACATATAAGTTTATACATTATTATAGAGATACATGAGAAAAAAAAATAGTAAATAAAGAAAAATATTAAGAAATGTTTTTATACTTGGTGTTTACTTTTGCTGAAAAATGATTGACCTGTGGTATTTTGGAAAATAAACTTAAATAAAACAAACTACGATAATTTTTATGTAAAATATCAATCAAATTTCTTGGTTATACTTTGTATCATAATTACATATTAAATATCAAGGACTTGTTTATATTGGTTTTTCTTATTTACGTATTGATAGAAACAATTTGAACTAAACCAGGAAGATTGATTGACATATTTGATCAAAATTGTTAACATGAACCGTATTATTGCCATCGCTCTTAATTCATTATATTGGCTTTTCCGAATAATTTGGACTCACGCTACCAGCCGGTACAGTTACATAATATCTAATATACATCCTTCAATATTTATAAAGGATGTTTGTTATTACTCTGGCTATTACATAACTTAAACGAGTGTAATATAGACATATAAGACAAGTCAATGACCCCGGGTGGAATAAAGATTAGAGGGAAGACCCGGCTGAGATGGGTATGAAGTGAGAAAGGATGCGGTTTCTCCAGGTGGCAAATCGGAAGACGGCGGCTGAGGGCAGACAGAGTTGGAGGAGACAGTTGCAGGAGGACAAAGCTCGATATGGGCTGTAGCGCCACCTGAGAGAGAGAAAGATGTCGAGATGACAAATAGATAGAACATACTGAGGTAGATACCGATAGTGCAGAAGTTATGTATACCGTCTCGATATGAACAGATGTTTCAAAAATGTATTAAAAGTCCGTTATTATAAATATTATTAACGGACATTTAATATATTTTCTAAAATCGCATTCCTACATAAAGTACACCCCTGTTGATAGAAGAGCAGAGTTTGACATTTGCAAAAAGAATTCTATATTTAAAAATGAATTATTTTATGTTTTGGAATTCAGACATAAGCAAGTACTTAGGTACCTTCTTAAATTCAATATTTATTATTTTTAGAATTGGGATTCAATCATGATGTTCAATCACCTATGTTCCTACTTATCAACAAAAAACTACACCATCTTTTTTCCTTTTATCCAAACAGTTTTTACACGCTTTCACGCACAATCAGGCATTTGGGATTCAAATGAAATATCAAGAGCTAAATTTCTACCAGCTATATTTGTAAATTACGCAGGATGATTTATCATCCATAGAATTCATAATCTAATCAATAACACTGATCTGCATAAAAAATATATATTTTTTCGAGCCCTGACACCATTCCTGCCGATTCTTATGTAAAATATTTTCCTGAATCCGAATATAACCCCCGTTTTCCCCATCACCCGCCATTTTCGGGGGAGCTCATTCTATTTTTATCACTTTTCGATGATAATTTAATGTAATGAATTTGATTTGGTGGTGTAAAAATGTTTATTTTAGCTGTAAATAATAATTGAGGGGAAGTAGTCCATGAGCTGAATCAGCTGAACACTCTTCATCGTCGGTGGACGTATCATTTTACGGTCCAGGCTGTGGTGGCTCACTGTAGGGGATGGGGGGGAACCGCAACCGAAAACGGTGGGTGATGGGGGAAAACGGGGATCATATTCGGATTCCAGATATCATTTTACATAAGAATTAGCAGGAATGGGGTCAGGGCCGATTTCCAAGCAGACCAGTGTAATTATTAAGAAAAGCGAAAAGTAATAACAACAATTTTTCAAGCTTGTATGTAATTGTATTTTATAGGAGGGGATTCATTAAAATTGACATCGTGATTAATTACTTTTACCTTTATCAACGCAAGAAATAAAAGTATTTTACTATAAATAGAAACCCCCTAAATCCACCTTTAAATATGTTTCGATTAACAATCAGAATCAATTTTTTATTGTAGTTGGTACTGAGCAATTATAAATTTAAATAGTTTAAAAAAAAGCTTATGAAAATAGTTGTATAGCCATAAATAAATACATGCATAAAAAACATTTAACATGATGTATTGGATAGGAATTATGTTTATTTTAACAAACTTCATAAAATTCTTTTAAAAATGAGTGCTGACTAAACAAAAACATCGGGTTTACGGTTTATTCTCTTATTTCTCTGACAATTATTTTACATAATGAGGTAATTTTTTTAACGATTTGGTTAAAGATTATGTAGCTACTAACACGCTCGAGTTTATGGAGCTACTAACACGTTCGAGGTTTCAGGCCCCGTATTACAATGGGAAGTTATAGGTAACGTAACGCGGTAAATAGGTAACGCAGCCTATGTTTAGGTCATCACAGAACTCGCACAGATATAAAGCTTGTATACAGAATGTTACTTTTCTGTATACATTATATTTTAATAGATTCATTTTTTTTGTTTTTAACGTATTTTATGTCTAACTTGTGATATATTGGTAAGTGCGTTTGATTGCCGTGCATGAGGTTAACGTGGAATATTTATTCAAAGTGATTTTTCACAGTAATGTTTCGTGTATATAGGATATTTTATCCTATGAACAATATACTGTATTTTAAATAACTTGTTTTTTTTTATGTGAAAAATATTATAAAATTCAGATATTCCTAAGACCTGGACGGTTCATAGTAATGCGGATTTTTCTAGTGCCGCGTCATAGTAAATATAATACAAAAATGCTAGTTACTATTTTTCATGCTTTAAACGTTTCATCGTTTTCGTGCTCATTAAATACATTAATACAATAAATACTAATTGCAACTATAAAATTATCTGTAACTTATTTCGATGGCAGAAAATATTTATTTGACAAAAGTATTTTCTTAGAATTTGGTCAGAACATTTACAAAGCAATTCCTAGCAAGTGGAAATTACAGGGTTAATATGAAGGTACTTTCTAAAATATTTTATTATTTAAAATAGTTGTATGTTCGCAGAAATGTATACATAAAATACTACAAGCCAACTTAATTGTTTTTTAACAAATAAGTCATTTAATCAATTGTTTTTCATTCCGTGTGGTAAAACGATGTATGATAGGTGCACAAATGTCGAGATCCGTGAAGTGTGTAAGGCTGAGACATGCATTATTGACAGAATTAAGAAAGGGGTGCTGCGTTGGTTTGGACATATAGAGCGAATGGACAGCGAAAGAACGACTAAAAGGATCTACGATGCAAATGTTGATGGATGCAGAAAACGAGGAAGACCGAGAAAGACATGGCACGATCAAGTCCATCAAATACTTGAAGATGGACATGTCAAAAGTAGGAATAATCGGCGTGCGTGCATAAGAAGATGTATGAATGTAGAGGAAGCGAGGTCTGTATGCCAAGATAGAGTGTTATGGCGTTCTATCCTCTCTGCCTACCCCTACGGGGAAACGGCGTGATGGTTTGTTGTTGTTGTTTTTCATTCCTTTTCCTGTCAGGGGTGCTATTCTGAACAACTCTCGCGGCACGAGAAAACAGTTTTTCTCGAGTATTTACATACGAAATACACGAGATAATACGGCCGCGAGAGCGTTTGGAATACCAGCCCGGGTCTAAATGCAAGTTTTGTAAATTTGAAATATAATAATATTTTCGGTTGAAATTTTTTAGTGCATTCGATTACTTATTGATTTTACTATTTGCTCGGTGGCCTTATATTTTTTTGTGGTAAACCGGGTAAACGAGTAAAAATAAAATTAAACAGAAATTATATTTAATAGAAGAATAATATTTTATTATTTACAGAATATCTAAAAAAAAAGGCCTTTGACTGTGTGTGGTGGAAGTGCTTATGGGAAACCCTCAGAGATATGGGTACCAATTCACTTAATATCGCTGATTGATAGTTTATATGTGAACAAAACAGCTAAAGTGAAAGTGAACAACTCCTTGTCGACAAGTTTTAGCACAGAAAATGTAGTCCCGCCAAGGATGCATTCTACCTCCATATTTATTCAACTTGTATGGGGAGCACATAACAAGAGCACTGGAAGGCTGGAAAGGAGGATTAAAAGTTGGTGGTTGCCTAATCAACCTCAGATTTGAAGATGATACCACATTTCTTGCTAAAGACGAGCTGGAAATGGCAGATATATTGGCTTGGGTAGCAGCAGAAAGTAGCAAATTCGGGTTGGAAATAAACATAACAAAAACGAAGCTCATTATCGTTGACAAAGCAAATAGGCTACAACCATCACGTAGACTCCAAGACCTTGAAAAATTGCAAGATTCTGTTTATTTAGGCTCATCCATCTCTGCGGGCGGTGCATTCACATCAGAAATTAAAAGACGCATTCTAATCGCAAAAATGCCATGACTCGACTGACCAAAATTTGGCAAGATAAGGGCATCTCGAAGGAAACTAAAATGATCATAGTGCGTACGCTTGTGTTCCCAATATTCTTATATGGCGCAGAAACGTGGACAATTAAAACACGTGAGCAGGAGAGAATAGATGCCTTCGAGATGTGATGTTAGCGTCGAATGCTGAGAATACCATGGACAGCCAGAAGAAAAAACTGTCTCTATACTGGAGAAACTCAACGTAAAAGTTCGTTTATCGGCCATATTGCTGCCAACGTATTCTGTAGTTCTTCGGACACATAGCTAGACGCGACCCAGAAAATCTGGAGAAAATAATCACGGGCAGTGTGCCAGGACGAAGAAGCAGAGGCAGAGCTGCAGCTCGGTGGATCGACCAGGTGAAAACGACGACACGGGCGACCCTATATGGAGCTGTGGAGAGGGCACGGAGCCGTAAAGAGTGCAGACGCTTTGTCAATGGAATGGCTGGAGAGAGTACCAATGATCACGACCCTCAGAACTGAGGAACGACAGAGAAGAAGAAGAATATTTAAAGACACATTTATAAAAAAATAACGCATTTATATATAAAATAGGAATAAAACTTAAAACGGTATTTTTATTATATCTTGTCTTAAAATGGTGAACGAAAGCACTTAAACTTTCCGATAAACGCGTGACGATTGCGAGACGTCCGATGCATAAATAAATATCTACGTACATAAAAATCATAATGGCAATAACATTTAGCTGTAATTATTATTTTGTCTTTTTAATCAAAGTTTTATATTTATGATACCATATTTTCAATGCATACATTGAAATACTTAATATATTGTTGACAAAGAAACAGTCGGGATTAAACTAGATTTACTCGAATTCACTGGAATTGCTTCTGGAGCATAACTGTTCGCTATTTTAAAAAAATAAATATAATGTCATTGTATCTCTCAGTAAATGAAACGATAAAAACATGAAAAAAATACATTTTATAATAAATTAAAACATCATCCTATACTTACGTAAGGGACACTCTAATAATGTTATAAATCATACCTAGAAATAAGGCCCATTTGACACAGCGGTAAAAACCTACACGGCACAATAATATAACCTAAGGTGGGTTGATATTTATAGTTTTCCAATTATTATTTTTAATTACATTTATTTATTTCATGCCAGGCAGGCGCAATAAGGTGACTAATCTCCACTTTATTTCCTTTAGGAGGATTTTCACCTAAGAGTAGCTCCTGGATACATTATAGATACAAACTAAAACCACTTTCGAACAAAAGGATTTTGAGTATTATTCAATTAAAATCTATAACCTACTTCCACTATATATTAAAACAATTAGTAACAAGAAAATTTTTAAAAAGGCTATAAAAAAATGGATAGTGGAGCTAGGTAGAAGTAAAATGGATTGTCTCATTCGCCCACACCAATATTGAATCAACTGCCCCACAAGTGTATAGCTTATGTTAGGTTTTAGTTATGTTCATTGTGTGTTTTGTAATATAAATAATATAGATGTACATAAATACCTTGTTTTTAAAACTGTCTGAATATTTGTAAATTATCTTCGTTATTTTAAGTTAGTCTTCTTTGTTTATTCACAAATGTAATTTAAAAAAAATATATTGTTAAGTGTCCTCGGCACGGGAAACCCCAGTGAGGTCACATTATTTTTATTATTAATTACAGTTTGTAAGCAAAAAATATGAATAGATAAATAAATAAATACAAAATAATATAATAAATGTCAATCCACCCTAGTTTAACCGTGTCGTTTGGATTTGGACGATTCGTGTTAATTGGGCCTACGTGTTCAGTAAACACACACTAGTAACCTTCGGAATGTATATAGATATGGCAAATGACTATGTACGCGTGGCCTCAATCAAAGTTAATTTACCTGCAACAGTTTTCTTAAATTTAAGTTTTCCGTATGAAAAATAGAATACGAATACATTTTTTTTTCTCTAAACATGATTAATTACAGGTTACCGATGAAGATACTGAAAATTTTCATACGAAATGCACATTTTCGTACATAAATTTCGATTTTACTTTTTAGGCAGTCGAAGATAACTCTGTTAACTTCCCATTGTAATCGGGGCCCTGGTTCGATTCCCAATGAGGTTGCAACGGTTTAGATATTTATTGAACAGGTGTTTTTGTTTCACTGCACTAATTCGAAGTCCTCGAGTCCGGCAGCTGAATCGAATGAATGACCGATTATAGGCCAGCTTTTATCTAACAAATTATAAGCCGCAATCCGTTCCTTTTGCACTTTTAGGTTCGAATAACAAAATTATTATGACGAAATATGCATTCATTTAATTGCTCATGTTTGAATAAATTATACTTTCGTACTTTATGAAAGTTCGTCGGGCCTAAATGAAGTCATACTACTGCTAAGGTGTGAAGGAAGCCATAAAACCTAAATAGAATATTACAGTAATTAACCCTTATCTTGGGAGAACGAAAAAACTAGTGTTTAAACATTTAATGTTTGAAAAGGCTTTATAATCGCAAACAAAAATGTTTTTTTTTATTTAATCAAAGTTTAATATTAATTGTGACAATGCAGTTAGGAATTAAAAATACGGTAAAGCAGTTTTAACTAAATGCTATTCCATTCGTGTTTTAGTTCATGAGAAAAAAATAGATCACGTGTATGCCAATTAAAAAAGTCAAATAAAAAAAAAAAGATAATGAAGCATCGTCATTAGAAGCGAGAAGGGCGCTATAAAAATAGTGTAGCCAGTACCACAATAGGGAAATATCACATACTACAAATACCGATAAAAATATGTGAAATGGATTTAAAATAATTAATTGTATTTTCAAAATCAATATGGATATTGCGGAGAAATGTTTTCACACATAAATGTAAAAAGAAATTCAATAAAAATACGTTCCTGAAAAACGCGACGTGTTTGGCCTTGGTTGTTGTGACGTCGAGATATTAATTAAATAAACATAAATCGTGACGTATTTTAGGGACGTGGCCGATGGAATCACCGGTTTTGTGGGAATTAAAAAATTACAAATTTATCAGTATTTTTTATGCTACTAATAATTAACAAAAAAAAAATTTTTAGTGGACAGTATTTCGTAGACCTTAATTACTTTGAGGGTGCAAAAAAAATATATTTCCCTATTCTAAGGCTTAATGACTTATACAATCCTTAGAATCGAAATGGTCGAATGTTTTTCCTGAGTCAAATTGAACTTTTACCTGCTACGTTTACATACAATATTATTTAACGTAACGTTCCCGACATGGTTGCCATGGAATATTTATTTAAAAAGGTGTTTTTACACTAGAATATTTGATGGTCCCAGGACTGGTACCTGAAGCGTGAGACTGATCATCTTACCGTCATGTAAAAAAAAAATTGCGGTTGGTGTACCAATCCTGTGACCTATGCACCGTTAGGTGCGAAAAGGGAATGATGATTATTTGATAAAAGTATACACAAATATGTTTAAAAATTGTTACATCCTGCAATTTGAAAAAATAGAATATTATAATTATTGCGTAGTATATTCCTTTTTTATTAATAAAAAAAAAATTATCATTGAAGTAGATATCTATTTTGAAAAAAAATATTTCGAATTTCAGTTATATCCAGATGTATATACTTATTTGTTTTTTTATTTATTTATATTCTTTTATTTAGGAAACATACAGTACATACATAACGTTATATCTAACAGTTGGTATATTTATTAAAAAATAGCATTTTTAATATATTATATAAATTAATATAAAATGTGTTTTAGCATCAAACAACAGAGTATGGATAAAAAAGATATTTATTTTTGTAAAATGAATGAAATCCGTAAAAATGAACCCGCAAGGGTTAATAAATAAATTTTAAATAAAAAGTTATTTTGTGATTTGTGGAAGTTCATTGAAATTTATAATAGAAAGACAAGTGTCCTTAAATCCGAAAATTTGGGATAGCCGTATTTTAATCTGTTATGTCAGCGTATCTGTAAGAATAACAAATATTTGATTGATTTATTAAAAAGAGTCTTTATTTTAAGAAAATACACATATGAATATAAGATTATTTACAGAAATTGAAAAAATGTACATATCAAACAATATTCACCCCAATAAACTTAACTCTTTTCTCTTTTTTTACGGTTCGTTAGTGCGCGTCTTATGAAATTACTGATCGTGGGTTGAATAATCACGCCATAGTAAACCATATAAGTCAGAATAACTTATCATTAAAAAATTTTAAAAAATAAAAAAATCATTGAATCATACATAAATATTTTATTTATTTATTTTATTAGTGTACACGGCACAAATACCTTTAATAATAAACATAATCACCTCGTATACATTAAACAAAACTATAAAATAATACAAAAACAATTTAATTATACATATTACACAGTTTTTAAAATGATATTAACATCTCGTACTATATTATAATACTTAACATACTAAGATAAATAAATAAAAATAAATGCTTTATTTCGTAGGACTTTTTCAGTGTACAATACAAAATTTAAAAATATAGATTACACAAACATCACTCTGTCAGATTTAAAATTTACACTAAAAATGTATTATGTAACTTAGTAGACATTATAATAATAAATATGTACATCTCCCCTCCCCTCCTTATCCTCTCTTCAAGCATTTTTGTCCTTATTCCGCCCAATTTACAGTAACTTAATGTTCTTAAAATAAATATTTAAAAAATCTTTGATTATTGAGTACATGAAAATAACATTTTTATTTGCATAAATTGTATGTATTTATTTGATATGTAATATTTTTTCTTTACTAACTTCGTATACTATGTGGAAATCTGTTATTAGTTATGAGTTTATACACTATATCTGTTTGTTTACTAAAAATATGTATGTAGAACTGTTGATTTCCCAAATAAAAAAAATAAAAAAAATAAAAAAATAAAAAAAGATAACGCGGTAAATTAGAAATGACAAAAATCATAAATTCTTAATTTGTTGGTAATGTTGCAATGTATATTGAAGGTGCTAGGTATAAAACAAACGGTCTTGTGCGAATTTAAACAAAGTAATAATAAAAATGTAAAAAAACCAGTTTAAAAATAAAGCTTCAAAAATCTAGTCACACATACTTACTCCCATATGTACGAGTATTTAATATGAATATTATTTAATACTTCGAGGATTTCCTTTAAATAAGGGGTCAATAACAAAAGTACATATTATTTAAAGCTTTCGCCGGAAAGAACCTTGTTCTAATTTATTATTTTTGTAAAACCTCTGACATATTGACCATTTTGTACCTGCTAGGATAAAGTATAATGATTTGTTAACCTAATTTTTTTCACACCACTACAGACCGGGAGCCCAATAAACAGTGGTGAATTACAGCACAAAAACCCAGGCATGAGACAAATCAGATTTAATATTTGTGTTCTCACCGGGAATCTAACCCGGAACCTTCCGTGCATGAGTCAAATCGCTTAGCATTACACCACCGAAAGTGCGGAGGCTTATAAATAATACATTTTATTGCAACAGAGAGGAAACGGATTTTTGGGGTGGGAATATGCTGGTTTAAGTGGCCACTTTACTACCGTGTAACATTTACCATTCTTCCTATGTATATACATAACACATACACTTTTGTGAAGAGAGCTGAAATTTTTATTGATGTGGGTGAGATCATCTGGCTGAATTATTTCAGCTATTAGGTAACGCTTGAAAATGCGTAAATAAATTAATAATTATATTAAATTTGATAAAAAATCATTTATCGATGAATTACTGCAAGTTTGAAATTGACTTTTATTTTCGTATGTAAATAAATTACATTGTAATAAACATACATAGGCAAAAAATCATGCTTTTGTAGAAAATATGTATTATATAAAAAAATCATTGTGGTTATTAAAATAACGAAAGAGATATTTTATTGATTAACTACTATTGGTGATTGATAAGAAAAGATTAAGGGTTTTCTTAAGTAAAATTATGAACTACGGAGTTGAATTTTAAATATAAATATATTAACAATATTTTGAGTCTCTCCAAAATTATGTAGAAGAATTAGATTCAACCCTCTTGAGAGTTATCATTACAACAGAGATGAAGATTTTTTAACACATTTTTTTTTACACAATGTGTACCATTCACCATTCTGCCTATATTTGTACACATATATTCCTTCAATTCTTCCATCTGTTGAGCTGAAATCTTATTATCAGATGGAAAAATTAAAGAAATGTAGATGTTTAAACATAGGCAGAATGGTGAATGTTACACCGTGTGTAGAGTGGCCACGTAAAACAGGTTATAAGCCCTGTTAATGCCTGGACTTTTGCATTACCTTCTGTAAAATGTTCTTCATCTCTTTAGTATACTATTTTTAATTATTTTTTATAGTATTTATAAGTGGATCATAAGAGAACATAAAAGAACTCACACGAGAGGTAGTATCATACATGGTCAATATAGTGCAGGCAATTGGTAAAATAAACCAAAGTAGGGAAGAAAATGCCGAACACTCCTCTAGTGGAACGGAAGGCCTGTTGACTACTGCCAACAGGCCGGCTTCTCCTGAAGAGTTTTAAGTGGTTTCCTCTCCACATGAGCAAATGCTGAGAAATTCCCGATTGGTCCACATAAGTGTATCCCTCCTGATCCTAACAGTTTAGATAAATTTAAAGAAATTTAATTGCAGAAAAATCCACCTTTTTATATATAAACCTTGTATATTATAAGCAAGGTAAATAATAAAGCAACTCCCATATAAAAAAATAAAAAAATTAATAAAAAGTGGATCATAAGAAACACAGTGAAATTGGTTAACTGGAAAACAATCACCGTTTTTTATTTCATTTAACTTTTTGTACATGATGTCAAAAGTACATTGGCGGGCTTATAGCCAAATGGCAATTTCATCCAACCAACCAATAAAATAAAAGTTTCATTTCTGTAATTCAAGTCGCAACACATATTCAATATAAAATAAAAATAAAAAAGCTAAAGATGTACAAAAATATAAATAATTGGAAATGGCTCAATAGGAAAAAGAAATCAAAAGGAAAAAAGAAAGGAGACATTAAGGAAGAGAAAGGAGATGTTTCTTGAGACGTGATTCAAACAGAGATTCTGTGGCAACATCTCTTATAGTGGATGGGAGATGATTCCACAGTCGAGCCGCATAAACACTATATGAGTTAGAGTAGAAAGAGGAATTTTGGATTGGTATTAAGAGGGTGCTTTGAAAATTAGAACGAAGAGGTTAACGTTGATAACCGTTGAAATTTTTCACTGAGGTATGCAGGAGCTTTAGGACTATGAAGTGTAAACAGAGTGATAGCCTCTCCGCTGTCTAATTTCGAGCCATTTCAGTTGCCTACGATAATCAGAAATGTGGTCATATTTACCAAGACCATTCTTTTATTGAAGTTATTACAATGGAATTCCATCAAGAATAATCGACGGTAAATATTTTTTATTTTTTTTAAGATTTAGTTATCTTTGCGGGTACCATTTCCCAGTGGAGGATGGCTAACATCATGTCAATTATTACTTACCTATTTTTATTTGGGAATCTGATAAGGGATTAACAGTAAATTACTATTATTTGATCAAATGCTTTGGAATTTATAATTTATTTGATGTGAATTTAAATTGGAAGATAGTCCGTACAGCGTTAACCTCACATTTATATTATTAATTGAATGAATAAAAACATGAGTAGGTAGGTACGGGGAGGGTGAAATCATCGAGGGGTCGGTATCCGCTGCCGGGTGTGTACGGCGTGTATAATAGGAAGTACTAACAATGGATGCAAGGCTGTAAGAGCAAGATCTGGCGTCCCTAACCTATGTATGTAAGGAAGGTGTACCTATTTCATTGTGAATTTTTTATTTATTTATACACCAACGGTTCAAAGAACCTTTTACAAAAAAAAATTAAAGAAACACAGCAGTGAACAATTCATTATGTAATACATAATATAAAATATACTAGAATAACTAAAACTCGACAATTTAATGAAAATAAAATATGAAAAAAACGACACTCAGTAAAAAAGAAACATAACATCTCTAAATAAAATATAACAATTAATATAAGAATATTTTATGTTTTAAATATACATATGCATGACAAAGTAAAGTTGAGAAAATTTTTACATAAGAATAAAGTTGTTAGTATTCAACTAGATAATAATAAAAACGATAATACATTAATACAATAATATTAGTGAATAGTGAATACCCAACAGAATTCACTATTTGCTTTTTTAAATTAATTAATTAATTATGGATAACTTATATAGCGCCATTTTCGTAATAAAATACCTCAAGGGCGCTTTACATGGTGATTCTATTGTTAAGTTAATTTAATTGAAGCTTTTAAATTTGTAATTATATTAAAATAATTTATTTTGTTGTCACGTGCTACGGATTTATTCAAATGATTTAGAGAACAAGTGGGTTTTAAGTTTTTTCCGAAACATCACTTCACTTTCACAGCCTCGCACGTCTGCTGGGAGAGCATTCCATGCCATAGGGCCTGCGACCGCAAATGCGCGTTCACCAAATTTAATTTTATTGTTTATTATTCTTCTTTTACCAGTTGGTTGATTCAACAATGTTTTCAGTATGTCCAAATGTTTGCAGACATTTCCTCCCTAGGGAGTTATTCAGATTCAAATTTGTTGTAACAGAGGGAAAACATTTTTGAGAAGGGAATATGGAAGTCTAGGCAAACATTTGGACACACTCAAAACATTGTTGAATCAACTGGTAAAGGAAGAAGTATAAAAATTGGAAAATTGGTTTTCAGGCGTTGCCTAGTGGGTGAATAGGTTCAGCCGGATGAATCTCACGCACATGATAAAGGTTTCAGCTCTTTTACTTCACAAAAGTCAACTAAAGGAAGAGTTGAGAAAATGCGGATGTTTAAACATAGGCAGAATGGTGAATGTCACACAGTGTGTAAAGTGGCCACTTAAACCAGCCAATAGCAGGTCATAAGCCCTGTAAATGCCTAGACTTCCATATTTCCTTCTCAAAAATGTTTTCCCTCTGTTACAACAAATTTCGATCACTGTACATGTACATATTTAAATAGATCTTTTCTATGCTGGGATTACAAGTTTTAGACTCTTCCTTTCTAAGTTGGCATGGTAATTTAAATTACTGATTTCTTTGTAAATATTCATTTCATTTGTTCATTTATTTGTTAATTCAAAATTACACTCGTTTACATATTCGTGAACTTATTAGAGCTTTTTAAGCCATAATAATTAACAAGAATAAAAAATACGCAGGAAGATAAATTAACGTATAATAACATGTGGTGCAATAGAATAACAATCAAGAAAAATAATAACATTTCAAAGAAGATTACAATTAAAATTAATCAGATATAAATATTAAAATATAAATTATACAAATTTAGTTACATACATTATCAAATATACAAAATAATATAATTATTGAAATCAATAGTAAACAATAGAAAAACATAATTGAAATTATTAAAATACGGTTTATAGAGTAATAAATTACAGTAATAAATAAAATGAGTAAATAAAAATAAGTACCGTATTAAATAAATACAAAAATAAATCATTAAAATATCCAGATAAAATAAGCTAATAAAATAATGGAAGTTAAGCAAATCAGTAATTTTTCACTAGTCTCGAACGAATATGTTAGTAGATATTTTATTTCTTCACTTTGTTACTGTTTTAATTCAGTTAAATGTTACAGTTATCTTTGTTTGCCATAGTTTTTTATGGACTAATGAATTATTGTACCTAATTAATATATTGTAAACTTAATTTTAAACATGTATCAAAATACTAATCATATATTTACAGTGTAATTGGCAGCTGTGCTGTATTGTGCATTGTATGTGTCAACGTCAACTAATTGCTCGACCCAATTCAACACAGGACTCCTAGTCCCATGGAGTTGGGACTATGTCTCAAATAAAGTATAATAAACAACCTATGCATGAATAAATAAATTTTAAAAAGACAATAAACTATAATTGTAAGTAGCGATTTTAAATAGCACAAATCTGAGATCTAAAAAAATCGCAAATATAAATAAGATGTCTCCTGGAATCACGTAAAAATATTTTTTTTCTCTGTGTTTAGGCAGATGAAGGATGCAGTTCTGTGTGTGAAATTAAATCAGAAACGTGGACGAGTGTTTTCGACTCGATGGCAGTTTCCTAATTAAGGTAATCGAGTGGAGATAATTCCGCCCCGTTGTGAAATGTTTAGCGCATTCGCCTACCATTCTCGAGGTCCTGAGTTCGACTCCTGGTAGGGCGGATATAAAATATCGATTTCAAAGGATGTTAAAACTGCAATATTTCACAGCTGCTGGGATGCGCTAAAAACGCGATAATAATATTTCAATACTAAACAAAGTTTTACAGATCTGCACACGGATAAAATAGGTGGGTACACTTTTGTAATAAAAAATATAAAAAAATTCACGATACTGTGGAATAATGGCGCTTCAGTATTTCAGGTGCTATGTTAATAAATTTAACATTCCAATAAAATAAAATAAAATAGCAATAACAATAAATTATTATCATCGCCATATCTAGTGCAAGCGCGCCGCGTGCCGCGTGCATCTCGCTGGGAAGGTTGAGGGGAAGCGAGGGGGGGGGGGGTTCCACGAGTTCGACATCATGCTGATGACGAAATTGTAGAAAATTGGCAACGTAGATAGATAGATAGATACAGATACCTAAATGCGAGATTTTTACGTTTATCTACAAGTGTATTGAAGCGAGAACGGAGATATAAATGTATAAAAATATGTGAACGGCGAATTAGGTAAGTAGACTGATAAGAGCGCGCGGGAAGCGAAAGGTCGCAAGCGCCTCCGAAGACCATGTGGCCGGCCGCGCCGCGGCAAGAGGGCGTAAGCGCCGCGAGAAAAAAGTCGGTCTTTACGGCCATGGGCATAAGGCGGGCGGGAGTCGCAGCGACTCCGGTGTAAGGTTGCCGCGAATGTTGGGCCGTTCCATTTTGTACTGGCGGGGGGGCGTACGAACCGCTATGCATACATACTATAGGCAAAGTTCGGCGCCGTTGGCAATGGGGCCAGCTGAAAAAAAAATGGCCCACGAACTCTAAAATGGCGGGAAACCTCTTACGTCACCGCTTGAGGAAATGTCATGCCGACTGGGAGCGCATCTTGCACGTGCTGTCCACCGGATCCGATACATCACCACATCACCAGCAGCGGGTTGCTGCCATACGCCATACCTGACATCCTGACAACCGGACTAGATAGAATCAAACAATATCGTTAGTTGATTTACTAACCCGACTTCGCATTTTTTGCCAACGAAATCAATGCCTTGACCAAATTCTAAATTATTTTCATTTATCTATATATAAATTCATTTCTCTTGGCAAATATTGTTCTGCTTATCTACTCTTCTTATATCTCACGGTAGAATTATAATTACATTTTTATTTTATTTTTAAATATACATACATTGTTATTTTTAATTAATATTTTGCATGTGTTGCGGAACGTTATTTTTGAATCACTAAATAAAACCGGCATTATTTTATTTTGTAAGATGTTTTATATGGTTACGAGTTGATGATCGTAAATAAAATAAATGCATAATAATACGAATTAATAAAAAATGAGAATCATTAAGAAAAACAATAATTGCCATAATAAATAAAAACAAATCCACATTATTTTAAAACGCGTGCTTTTTGAAAAAAAAATGTTTATTTTAAAAAGGAAAAACCCATTGAGCTTCTATTTTTTGAGGCTTGTCAGCAGATCGGATATAAAAGGAAGTTATGAAAAATACTCCACAACGCCCAGAAATTCGAGTATTGAGATAATTGAGAACAAAAATCTTTATTCAATTTTTTTTTGCAACTGGCAGGAATCGAACCCGCGACGCCAGTTTCAAAGTTGGCCGTCTAACCACTGCGCAATGGCGCGGTGTCTGTCTTATTATAATACTACAGAACTTACCGATGTTTCTAAGACATTTAAGATATTAATTTATGAAAAGGTATTTATTTATTCACTTGCAATAAGGAATGATTGTAAAAAAAGACATGTTTTTCCGTCACTCTCGCAGATGCCTCCCCGACAACAGCACTGCACGTCGGACTGATTTTGCCTAACTAAAATCGACGTTTCGCGGTGCCGTTTTCCACAACCCATAACTGAACCGACTTTTTTTTAAAGGAGTATCAGAATGAAATTTTCTCTGTCGGCACCTTTTCCGTTTTCCAAAATTTTGTATCATATTTGTACACCACACCGTACGTCCGAAGATAGCAGATAAATCTAGACGCTTTTATTTTATGGTTCTAACTCCCATAAGAAGCAATTTATGAAAAAGCAAAACAATAGACACGCTAATGGTAAATATCTATAGTGTTAAAAAAATTACTGCTCTTGGGCCGTAATCCAAAGAAAAAATACGGGAATACGTTTGTACGAAGAAAAGACAGACCACGTATCCTCTTAAACTCATTCAGGGGCATTAGGAATAATTTATTTTATGTACTATTTATACATTTAAAACATGATACTGGATTGCCACCAGTCCAGGGGGTTAAAAAAAGAGTGAACTAAATAAATATTTTACCAAGAAATTTCTGGGATTCTAGCCCGAGACCTCGGGAATGGTAGGCAAATGTACAAACCAGTACACCATTAGGCGGACTAATCTCAACCAGGGTACGTATTCTGATGGAAAGATAAAATTTATCTTCAATTTTATCTACAAAGTAAAATTAAGTTTTCTGTATGACAAATATAATATTTTTAGATTTTTTTTTTCTAAAAATGTTTAATTGTCGCTTACCGACGAAGATACTTTAAATTTTCATACAAATATACACACTTTCCTACACAAATGCCTATATTAGTTTATACCGTCTAAGTATATACCGATGAAAATAGTCGTTCATAATCGCGGCCCAGGGGTGATATTCCAAACGCTCTCGCGGCCGTAGAAAACACTTTTATCGCGCATATTTTGTATGTACGCAAAATGAAAATGTTCTCTAAGGCCGCGAGACCGGTTCAGAATAGCACCGCAGGCGCAGGTTTCCTTTTTAGAGAGTAGCCATCGAATTAAAAAAACCCGTACAGGGAAACATAATTAATGTTACACAAGTGCGTAAAGTAGCCACTTAAACCAGCCAATGACAAGACATAATCCCTGTAAGTCCCTAGACTTCCCTTCGAATCAACTCTCAACGACAAATTAACATCTACCTGTCCATATCCGTCACACTTCCCATTTCCTAGCGCAGCTCCTGGCAACAATAATGCACGTGTAGTGTCTTCGGTACTAAACGAACATCAAATAGGTGAAGTGCTCCCAACACAATATCAACAACCGAGCTGTGCCAGCGTCTACCTTGACCGCCATCTCCATACACAAGCTATGCCAGCGTTACACGACCGCCAGCTTCACCAGAAGGTTCCGGCACCGTGTGGCGCCTCAACACAACACCAGGTTGCGTAACCTTTCCTTCAACAATACAGTCCACTAGCAAAATGTTCCTCCTCCGGGACAAGGTATTTCTCCAGCCCCCGTCCAATCCTCAAGACCTTTCATATTTCCTTCTTTTAAATGTTGTCTATCTCTATTCTTATACGTTATTTTTAAAAAAAAGTAAAATAAAAATATTCTAAGCCGAGACTTAAGACTTAGTAGAACATCTTAGAAAATGCCAGATTTAGATGTCACGACTAACTATACATATTATGTATTTCGATAAGGAAGAAATCGACCGAAGACCGCATTGCAATGGGAAGTTTAGGAAGTCATACCTTTACCATGACGGTATAGCTGAAGATAAATTCTCCCGTGCGATTACGAAGATACACTACCGACGGTCTATCTTCAAGTTTTGAGGTAGGTTCATCGGTATGTACCGACGTGTCTCATACCCCACGGTACACATTGAAAATGTCAAAAATTTTGTTCTGGCGAGCAATTTTTGCTTTGATTACAATTTATTTTATTTTTAATCGTTCTAAGGTGGGTAGTTTTTTTCTTAAAAGCCTAATTAAAATACGAGAAAGACTTTTTTTTTATTTAAAGAAAAATAATAAAAAAATATTAGCGTTCTTATAATTCACCCAAAAGGAGTTGGGGTACAGTAGGATTCGAACCTCAGACCTCTGATCCGTGAGTCCGCAACACTAGCCATGGGACCGCAACCCGATAAGTAAACTTTGTAGTAAATTGAATTCTGCCATAACTGGCAGTTTTTAATCCAAACGGCTAGATGCAGTGGCTAGATGCTACCCTATTAACACAAAATAAGACCATTAAAAATGTTGCCACCATAAACTATAAATTTTGTTTTTATATTTTTTCACATTTTTTACCTGTTCTTCCTGAGTACGCATCAAGATGTCAAAAGAGCCGGCTTTTAAGTACAGACAAAAGGTAAGGATACCGTCTCAGTTATTTATTTATTTATTTTTACAGAAACAGTCAACAGTGATATAATAACATAATAATGATACGGTTGAAAGACAGACCAGCAAAGTTCCTAAATAAAAATCATACATAGGTATTCAATTGTGGTACAAGAAAGGGTGTGTTTTTGTGTATTTGTATAAGAGTAGGTGTAGAAGTGTATTGTCAAAAGTCATCTAAAAATCGTATTCAAGCAATTTTTTTTTGCTTCCATTGGAATTAATTTGAGTTTTTAACGCTTCGAAGTGGCTACTTCTTATTATTGAAGACTTTAAAATATGAATATGAACTATTTAAATTTAAATTAAGTAAGAAACGTGAACACAAATGTTAAGATGGAGATCTTAGGAGAATAAGAGAGGCGTCGGAAGACCTAAAAAAAGATGGCAAAAATTGGCTACAAGCAGCAACCGAACGAAAGAAATGAAGAAGAAGGAACGTGGAGTAAATTTACGGCGTCATTCATTAGTTGGATTCGATCATACGACGTTGAGATGACAAATCGGCAAAACATACCGAGGTAGGTAGAGATAATGTAAGAATCAAGTATACCGTCTCGGTACGTACCAATGAAGATAGCCTTTGTAATATCCCCCAAAGAGTTGGCTATGACAAAACAAAAATATTTTGCTCTATTTAAAAGGAATTAAATATTGTAATTGGATCATCGTTGACAGACTGAATCACTTGCTTCCCACGTATGCATAGGAATTTCAGCAAGTTATTGTTTGGATAGTGTTACGCAAAAATGTGTCAAGCCACAAAATCTAAAAAATCAGCAAGTCTCAGAATCATGATCCAAAAGCAATATTCTTTATTTGAAAAAAATGTTTGATGAGTTAAAACTTACAAATTCTCTGCAATACCTATATGTGTTAACCAAAAACCATGCAAATGGACTAAAAGCAATGCAACACTGCTTTAAGATGCTTAACGTATTGTTGCAAATTGATATCAATAAGTGGCTAATATGATAATTATATTTCAAAAATGTGTTTACCCACAATTGACACTTTTTTTGCCAGAATGATGAAGTTCAGTGGTTTTTATTTATTAATAGACTATTAAACTAAGAATTTTTTTTTAAGTTTTGTATTTATGAAATTACTCCGCGTGTGACGTCTCAAGTTCTCTTCCGATTCTTCTCGGTCAATTCTGGTGATTGGTCCGTTGACTTACCGTAAACCAGAAATCTTTAACAATTATCTTATTGCTGTTTGATTCATATTAACTACTGACGTCGTTCAAAGTAGTTTGTTTATATTTAAAATGTTTTTTATTATATTTTTCAAGAAACTTTGCAGTACAATTTAATGCTCTATTTTTTACCGCGCGTAAAAATCATTTTTATATCAAATTTCCCGTAGGGCTGAACGTCCTCATTGCCGACAAGTTTTGTTTTATTACATACGGCAGCTAACTTTTTTTTAATTGGGGATTCATATTTATGGTATATCATTATGCAAATGTATACGCAAATGATATAGATATATTTAATACTATTGAATTTTAAAAAGCAGTGTATCAATTAACTATCTTCTAATTGAAATACTTAAATAATACTATATTGATTTAAATTGTGTACCGTTTATTGACATATCTGTATTCTAAATTGTTATATTTCTAACTTCTTCTAACTTTAAGATTCTTTTTATATAACTTAAACGAAAAAATGCACTTCTGTAGCTACTGCAATATATGTATGTATTATTATGTATACCCACATATTTTTTAAATAATATGTAAAGATTATTATTTTTCTGTTTTTCTTACTCTTCTTAATTCATTTTAATTATTTGCTACTTTTGTCTAAAATACATGTATGTCTTTATATTTAAAAATGCACTTCTGTTCTTTCCACTTTAATATATGTACATACACATATATTTTGTACTAATATGTAAAGATTATTTTTCGCTGCTTCTGTGTAAAACAGATGTCTCATTTAATACGTATATAGTATATATGTATGTAAAACATGTAAAACCCTACAAGGCGTTTAATAAATAAATAAATAAAATAAATATCCAAAATATTTTTAACGTCTGATTTAGAACATTAAGCTTATAACTATTTCAATTATTTTTTTGCACAAAATTTTTCATCAAATTAAAATATATTTTATTGGTAATTCTTTACAAAAAAAAGAATTATAGATTGATGTATATATATATATATATATAGGTACAAATATAACTTTTTTTGAGAAGTTAAATTGTTTGAAACATTTTTGCACTAAGGTGTTTCGAAAAAATACATCATCTCAGTTTTTTGTTAAATTTTTACATTTAAAAATAATTAAAATACAAATTTTATCACCTTTTTTGTTCTATTAAGTACATTTTATATATTAAAAACTAACAGCCGAGATAAATTATTAATCGAAATTATTTTAAAACGCGTCTAATGTTAAACATTAATTATCTCAGTCCGAGTTTGGTGTGGCTTAACACATTTCTTCATATCTATTTGTAAACGGACTCCAAAAATGCATTCCACTGTGATAAAAATGTACATTGCATTAAAATATTTAATAAAACATTGCTTGTGTTAATGACAGTACTTTTTCGAATAATATATTGCAGTGTGCTTACTAACAAAGCAAATTGCTATGTTCACTTGGTTCACCGACAGGCACTGATACATTAAAATCATAGGGTAATTAAACATTCGAACTTTAAATTAGTATATGTCCGGCAGGATAAAGAATACATTTCTGTGTATGCGAAATAGAACCAGAATCCAGAATACAGTTCTGTGGATGAAATAGAACTAGAACCCTGAACGTTTCGACTAGACGGCAACTCTCAGGCATAAATCCTAGAAAAGTAATTAGAGTAAAGTCCGACTTGTAGTGGAGTGGCTGGCGCGTTTGCCCATCCTATCCGGGGACACCTGAACCGTAAGACTGATTATTTTGTATTCATGGATACAACAAATGATCTAGATACGCAGCCGCGATTGGATTATGTCTGGAATCCAAAGGCGCTATTCTGAATCTATCCGCGGGGGTAGAGAAGATTTCTACTTAGGGATTTTTTTTTTTTCATGCGACTACACTTTGCTATATATATGGTCACACTGATGATTAAACTTAAAAGAACGGAAAAAAACAGTTTTGAAAATGACATTTCATAGTTCGACATTATAAAACTCTTTAAGAAACGAATACGGTTTTGTCAATTTATTTATTTATTCTTTCACAATGTATGTATTATTTTTTTCACATTAAGTATCATTTCATTAATTCATCGTAAGTTCTTCCAAATCAACCAATGATATAATGTAGTTACAGATTACCGTTTTTCAGGAGGCTAACTCACCAATCAGCAAAATTCACTTACAAGAACTTGTGAGGTCAAGGGCGGAGTAATTACAAAACTTAAAAAATCATCGCGCAAATGATACGATGCATAAAAATATAATAAATCAACTATTGTTCACTTAGTTTGATAGTCTGCTAACAATAAAAATATTAAAAAAAACCACTGTACTTACTCACTGTCGTAATTGGCCGGGCCGTTAACATTATGTTTATTTTTATTTTATTTTTTTATTTTTAAGTTTATTTTTAAGAAGTAGGCACCGGTGTTCATAAAATAAGCAAGTGTACAAGTGTTATTTACAAAAATATTTACAGTAATATTTATCGCGTAACCACAGTGATTAGATTTTTTAATAGATAAAACGGTGAAATGATGGTCAAGTCGACATAAAACATAAAACTATGAGACAACTTTTATGATAAACCGTATTCAAAGAGTCTGCATGCAAAATCAACAACAACATTTCTCTATCCGTACCCAATGGTGCATAGGGCACTGCGTTGGTATTCAAATTACAGCGTATCTGGTTGGCGGCATTTCTTAACAAGCTATTGTCCGAACCGACTGATCCTCACTCTACCACATTAAATCTGGATCATTTTGTTGCATGGATGATGAGATCAGTTTTACGCTTCAGGCACCAGTCCAAGAACAGTGAAATATTGTAGTGTTTCACCACCTTTAAAACAAATATTTTACGTCGACTCTCACAGGAATCGAATCCCGGATCTCGAGATGGCAGACAAGAGGGTTAAACACTAGTCTACGAGGCGGACATCTCTCTACTCGTTTAACTTTTTCGGGGTTTTTCAGGTTTTTTATTTGTCTTGGGTTCTGGTTATGGTTCTATTTCACACACTGGACTGTATTCTTTATCCGCCTGGGTACAGGAAAATCACATGTAAAATTGAGTTCCTGATAAATCATCCCACTTATTATCAACAAAATATCACACATAGTGGAGTCCTGGTACCGACTCAAATAAAAATATAATGTGAAATTGGAAAAACAACGTAAAGTCTGTTCATTATTACAAGAATATCCAAATAAACAAACCAACTGCGTGATACCCGACGGAGGATAGCCTATTTCACACATATCATCTTATTATAATCGGCACGGTAAAATTATATTGGATTGACATTTATTAGATTAGTTAGTACCTATTTAAATTTGATAATATTAGTATTGTTCGTTTTTTAATAAAACCCCATAGTTAATGCTTTTAATAAAATATCAATAAAAGCGCCTCGGTTAATACATATAATTTTTTTAAATACTAGCGTTCTTATAATTTGCCCAAATATTTCAATTTCGGTGACCATTTTCAAAGAGTTGTAAATAACTCACTATTAGAAAATAGAAATCAAGTTAGGGTAGAGCGGAGTTCGAACCTCGGACCTCTGATCCGTGAGTCGGCAACACTAACCACGGGACCACAACCCGATTTAAATAATATAATAAAACTTAACAAATGAGATTTTTATGATAATTTTATCAAAATCTTTATTTAAATTGAGTAATCTTAGGTAAAAATCCTGCAAAAGGAAATCGACTGGAGATTAGTCGGTCTTATGGCGTTTGTCGGTCTTATACTGTTTATTGCGTTTACCAGGCATTAAATAAATAAATAATTGTAAAACAATAAATGTCGATCCACCGTTTTATATTTTAATGGTCGTGGATTGAAATGGGCCAATCATGCGATATCACGCAGTTGGGTCGTGGATTGAACCTGCAGAGAGGTCCAGTCTCCGTAAATGTACGGTAGACCAAATGCTGTCAAAACGACCAAATCTCCTAAACTAATGTGCTGCCGTAAAAAAAAAAGGCTGAGTCAAGCATCATCGACAAAATTAAGAAATGGGTGCTTAAATGATTTGGACATGTAGAGCGAAAAGACAAAGAAAGGCTAAATAGTTATAATATTTTTTATTCCAGCTGGATTGGACGGGTAGTGCAATACCCTACCAGTGTCGCGATTACTCGCGAACGCTATCTTCATCTGTACATATCGAGGCGGTACACTTAACTTCTGTACTGAAGGTGGGGGTCGGTAATGTATCTTCGTAATCGCTCGAGAAAATTTATCTTCAACTATACCGTCATGGTGAAGGTATGACCTCCTTAGGGTAAGTGTCCACTTGAGGCAAAATAGTCTCGAGAGCAGTCTCGAGACCAGACTCACAAGTGTATATGGGCCTGAGAGCACTCTCGGAGACAGGGCATTACTGGTCGCCGAGACTACACGTGTCGCAAGTGGATATGTTCATTTCTGCACTCGAGATCTAGTCTCCAGTCTTCCGTCAATAGCTTCCCATCATAATCGCGACCCAGCCATTACAAAGTTTAAATAATCAGAAAAACAATATAACGAATATCATAATTCACATGATAGTTGAACAGATATAAACAATATAAAACAAATAAAATATTAAGGAGAAAACCAAAAAGGATTTAAAGATAATAGAAATAAAAAGAGAGAGAAACAAAAAAAAAACAAAAAAAAAATGATTACAATAGGTACGAACTCTCGCCTTCCACCCTGTAGCCAGGCTCTTAATAGACCTGGGCTTGGAGGGCGTGTATTATTTACGGAAACCCGTCACAATAGATCTTCACAGTTCGCAGTGACGTCAAGAGCTTGCATAGCACTAACCCCCCCTCTAAGAATAAGAATATGGAAGAGCAATAGGTAGCCAAATAAAGAAAAACGGCAGCTCCGCTTGCCCACCACATACCGCACACCGCACCTAGGACATAAGTCTCCTTGGCGGTGTCCACATACACGGAAAAGTTGCTCGTTGTCAAACGAGAAAAGCTGTCGAAGGAGCTCTCTGTAATCTGGTAGCCTAAGAAAAACGGCAGTTAAGCATCCTGCACCAATACCGGTACAACCTCGATTCCCATCATTGTTCCACCAATTGGCTGATTACGATATTAGGGCTTTTCCCCAGTCGTTCTCTGACGCCTGCTTTGGCAGTCCATCCAAGCGAGGAAGTCTATCCACTCGCGCTGCAATGTCGGGGAAGCTTGTATAGGGCTCTAAATCCATTGTTATAGCACACTTTCATATCCCTAAAGCTACGTTGATTGTATTTACACCACAACTCACTGTGTATCACTGCGTACATAAAACGTGAATCAACTCGTTCTTCACATCCACAAAACAAAAACATTAAAATCACTAAAAAAGAATTCCATTGCGAATGTTGACGGATTCAGAAAATGAAAACGACCGTGATAGACGTGGTATGGACCAATGCTTACAAAAAAGCATGAATGACGTACGACTTTTGCTCAGAGGAATTTCTCTTTTATGGCTCTAAGAGTGTTCTATGTCCTGGATGAACATATTCACTCACCCTCTCACTTCTGTTAATGTACTTAATAGACATAACGCTCCTATATACCTGCGTGAAAAAATTCGACGCTTATCAGTTCATGGTTTACCTCTTCGTTCTAATTCTCAAGCCACTCTCTTAATACCCATGCACAATTCCTCTTTCTTCTCTAACTCATATAGTGTCCATGCCGCTCGACTGTGGAATCACCTCCCATCCACCATCAAAGATGTTACTACAGAATCTCTGTTTAAATCATATGTGAAGAAACATCTTCTTTCTCTTCTTTAATCTATCTTCCTTTCCTCTTTCCACTTTTTTTTCTTTTTCCCATTGAGTAATAGTATTGATTTAAGGTAATTTATATACAAATACATTTATTTGTTTAGCATTTTTTAATCATTATTTTCTATTGAATATGTTTCAACTTGAACTATAAAAAAAAAACTTTTATTTTATTGGCTGGTTGGAAAAAAATTGCCATTTGGCATTAAGCCCGTCAAAGTATAATTAAAATTATGTACAAAAAAACAATCAAATAAGATCACCAAAACGAAAGCCATTATCAGAAAAAGTTTACAAGTTTGGATTTTGTCTAAGCGAAGAGACCATTGCAGGAGACTGGTGCAAGATATTGCATAGATTTATATACTATTAAGAATGATGTTCAGATGTTTATTGAAATATATGTTTATGTAATATTTTTATTTTCGCAATTATTTAATAATGTGCATGCTTCCACTTTCCATTATGCTGTACCCCAACTCAACACAGGGCTCTTGGCCTCATAGAGTTTAGGATGCGTTTTTTTTTGTAATATATAATACGTATTTGTTTTCTGCAAAATGCACAACATAGGTTTGTGTAGTCATTCAGACTTTGAAAATCATTAAATCTACATAATTAAATTCATATTGTCATTTTAATTATTTTTGTGTAAAGAAACAAAACGAATTTTGTGTAAAGTGTAGAAAAAAAAATCTGTTTTAAAAAACGTGCTACGAAAACTTGACACCACTGAGGAGATTAATTTAATAATGACACCTTGATTATTACATGCACGCATAAGAAGAGGTAATGGTGTGAATTAAACGTGTTTAAAGAGAGTTATATTAAGGCGTTCTATGCTCACTGCCCACCCCCGAATAACGAGAAAGGCGTAAAAGAAAGATAAAAAAATAGAGATGCCTCGTAAACCAGATTGTGGTCCCGCAAAAGTGTAGACGTGTAGACGGATCAGAGGTCCGAATTTCGAACGTCGTGGTAAAATAAGCGAGCATATACCTAATATAAATAATGCAATAACTACAGCGTGGGACAAGTCATACATATACGCAACCACGCACTAAATTCGGTGAACGCGGACTTGCGGTCGCAGGTCCTATGGCATGGAATGCTTTCCCAGCAGAAGTGCGAAACTGCAAGCGTGAAGTGATGCGCGGGAAAAAAATTAAAAACACACCCTTTCCCTTTCATCCTTAAATTTTAAGACTTCGTGAAAAAACTTCTGTAAAGAGTTCTTGAGGTTTATATTACGGAATTCGCAGAATGTATTTGTTTATTTACAATATGCATTTTGAGTTTGTCCAAATGTTGTAGACAAAAGACTGGATGATTTCACCCCCTAGAGAGTCATTAAGATTAACAAATTACATCAGGGATGTAGAACATTTTAGAGAAGGGAATGTGGAGGTCTAGGCATTTATATGGCTTACGACCTGTCACTGGCTTGTTTAGGTGGCCACTTTACACACGGTGTAACATTCACCATTTTGCCAATGTTTAAACATCCATACTTCTTTAATTCTTCCATCTATTAATTTTAGTAAAGTTAAAAAGCTGAAACCTTTATGAAACCCGAAAACTTGCATTTTACCGCGACTCCCAAGGCTTGCAGGCTTAAAAAACACTGAACGAAACTAAACTTATTATTAAGATTCGATTTTTACTCTTCGCAGAAGTGATTTTATGTATTTAGTTTTGAGAATTTGATTTGAATTAAAAATTGAAAAATTGTCATTACCTACATGCCAAGAGATTATTTAGATAATTTAAAAAACGTTTAGATTTTTTACTGTAGTTTTACTAATACTCGCTACTATCCGTGGCCCTGTTATAGGTGCTGTCGGATATACAGATCTTATCTTATGCCTTCCAAAATAAATTTAAAGGCTTTTAAAAAGTTTTGTAATCATTTCAGCGAATTGATCATGTCCAGATCTCGGAAATACAAGTTCTTCAGAACAGAGCTCTAAGAAATATTCTTGGACTTAAACGGGATTCCCATGTCAAGGATATCTACCGACAAACAAAGATACTTCCTTTCAAGGTAATGCCAGTGCATTACATAACCAATACTATTTTAAATATCATCAACTTTTCTGCTCATTCAAATTTAAAACACACATTTGGTCATAATATTCATAATTACAAATCGCGTTATTCAAGGAATCTTCATGTGTCTAAGTTTCGCTCAACAAAGTTTGGCAAAAGGTCATAATTACATAAATAAAAAGAGTAAGCTTCTTCGGGCAGCTTTTCTCGTTCGGCAATGAGCAACTTTTCCGTGTATGTGGGCACTGCCAAGGAGACTAGATGCGGATAGTGTGCAGGATGCGGTGGGCAAGCTGTAGTTTTACTAATTAGAGTTTTTTTTAAAAATATATATATGTTCCTTATTAAATGAGGAAATTCAGTGGTTTAAAATAAAAAAAATTAAAAGACTCTTAAGATTAGTCTAAAAAAATTTTTTTCAAAAATGAAATTACTCCGCGTGTGACGTCTCAAATTCTCTTCCGATTCTTCTCAGTCAGTTCTGCCGATTAGTCTGTTTACTTAGAGTAAACCGGAAATCTTCCGCAACTCTCTTATCATCGGTTGATTCATACGAAATAGTGACGTCGCGTGTCGTTCCTAGCAGTTCGTTTTTATTGAAATATTTTTGAATATTTTTTTCGAACATTTTCAAGGAACTTTGCCGTATAATTTAATACTCTCATTTTTACCGCGCGTAAGAAAACATGTTTTGTATCCAATTTCCCGTAGGGCTGAAGTTTTTCAGATGAAATCTACATGAATTGTAAGACGGCGTCAAAATAAAAAGACCCCAGACGACAATGTAAGGGTGATTTATTCTGAAAGTTAGTTCAAGAACACTACCAGCAACTACCTACAACTACTCTCGCATATAGACAACAGGTGGGCGCTAGGTTAGGCGAATAAAGGGGTCGCTTGGTAAGAATCAATTCAGACGGAAACAACGTGACGTGGGGATGAGATCAAATAAAACGTGTTTTATACATTAAACACGCAATAAGTCTTGTATTTGGGAACATTGTCATTATTTTAAGATATATTTTTTTTTGATTTGAGTATTCGTATGTCCATATTTGGCTACTTAAACAAGCCAACGGCAGTTCATAAGCCTGTACCTAAAAAAATACCCCAGATTACCTTCTCAAAAATGTTTTACGTTTCTGTTGCAATAAATTTAGATTTTTTATCTGGGCTATTGTGCCGTGTGTCGTTTTATTTATTTATTTAACACTTTACATTTATATATATACATATATATATACAATATACGAGGGGGGACCCAAAAACGGGAATTTTGTGAGGAAGTTTCTGAGGTAAGGGAGAATACTTTGAAGGTGATCAAAATTTGGTGTAAAAATATTAAAAAATAAAGAAGTTATGACGAAATTCCCGTTTTTTGGGTCCCCCCTCGTACATACATGTAAGGGAGGACATATTACCTCAAGGCAATTTCTTCCTGCCTACCCAAAAAACCGTTTGAGAAAATTACAAGTACATGGAAATATTTAATCTTGTGATTTTATACAAAATTAAAAACAAAGATTTGTTCGTACTCTTTTCCGACGTTTCGGATCGCATATTTGCATATACGGGAAAATTAGGGTGGATTGACATTTATTATATTCGTTTATTAAAAAATTTTCACCGGCTACTTTCGGGTAAAAATACTGCAAATGTAAATCGAAAGGAGTAGGCACTTACAGGGCTTATGACATGTCATTGGCTGGTTTAAGTGGCCACAAAAACCAGCCGATGACATGTAATAAGCTCTGTGAATTCCTAGACTTCCATATTTATTCTATATAATATTCTCAATCTCTGTTGTACGATGTTATTCTTAATAACTCCATAGGGGATGAAATCCAGTCATTGTCTACTAACATTTAGACAAACTAAAAAAAACTGTTGAAGGAAGAATTTAATAACACGCGCATATCAATAGATAATAGCAGTATTGATTTTTAAACATATCTTAAAACGGCGCAATCAGCAACGCGACGTAAGGTTTTAAATATATCATCATATCCCTTTCCACACCCAGTGCTACATAGAGTACTGCATTGGTACAACAAATGATCGTATATTAATCATCTGTTACATTAATGCAAGGTGATAGGTCTTACGCTTCAGGTGCCAGTCCAAGGATACTAAAACATTTCAGTGTAAAACGACATTTAAAAACAAATAGTTTAAGCCAACCTTCTCGGGAATCGAACCCAGGACCTCAAGCATGGTTGAGGAGATAGTTCGAAATGACAGTTCGACGGAACATCAATAATTTCTACGTCTTTGTTGAAATATACGTCTATATTAAATAAATTGATGGTTTGTTTTGAACACGCGACCATTGACTGTGATCTCAATTAGTCCTGATTTAATGCTGTAATAAATAACTATTGCGATATCTGGTCATTGATTATAAAGGGGCGATAAATGTTTTATCGATGTTTGTCGATATGGACAAATCAAATGTTACATGTATCCTAAAATTGTATGAAATATTCAATGGACTTCGATAGTTACATGATCTGTTTATTGTTTTGTTTATTTATTTTTATTTAAATTGTTTATCTATTTATTTTTTTATTTATTTAAAACATTATACATACATAAGTTGATTACTGAGACACAGTTGATAGTGACACAACCAGGAACAACCAATGCTTGTGAACTTGCCCCGACTCGCTTGAAAATCCGTGTTGAGTCGGGGCACTTGCAATGCATTCATGAACATGCATGCACATACATACACACATACACATACATATCAGGGGCGAATTTTCCTAATAACCGATTATTTGTAGCTTACCATATTTTTTGTCATCGAAAGTAATTTTTTATGTTCCATAAACTATTAACACTAATATATACCTATTTCATTAAACAGCAATTATTGTTAGTATATAAGGATACTTTGTAAATATTTCAGACAGTTTGATAATGTCGTTAAGTATAATTAAATCCAATAAAAGTGTTTTATTTTGGATACCTTACAAAATTTCATAATGAAATTCTACTTATTATCTGCAAACACAATAATTAAAAATAATGTTTGAGTTATGATTTTAACGTTATTAGTAAATTAATATAGTAAAAAGTGTTAAGAGTAAATATATGTAAAGAATTACATAAAGTATAATTTACATCGTTTCGTGAATATTAAAGTGATACAATAATCAATGAAAGGATTCTAAAAAGGCAATTTATGTTTTGTTTAGTGAACGAGGAATACTTAAAAATAGTTGCCTTCTACGTCGCAGTACCAATGGTTCATGGTCATGCGGTTCCAAGAGGAGATCCTAGCAGAATGCTCGTACGAGGTTTTCCTTGTAATATTAATTAAATAATACTAAAAACACGCACGACTTTTGCTCAAAGAAATTTATCTTTTGTGGCCCCGAGAGTGTTGTCCTGGATGAACATATTAAGTTCTCCAAAACGAAAGCCATTTTCAGGAGAAGTGTACATGTTAGGATTTTGTCTAAGGGAAGAAAGATACCATTGCAGGAGACTGCTGCGAGATATTGCATGGATTTATATCCTTATTTATATCCTATTAAGCGTGTTGTCCAAATGTTTATTAAAACATGTGTTTACGTATTTTTTTATTTTTTTTGCTATTGTTCGATAATATACCGTATATAGCGTATCCCTAACTCTATTGGGCCTGCCACACACTCGACGAGTGGCATGGGAAGAAGCGAGGAAAGCAACATTACTCGTCATGCTGCACGTCATGCTCTTCGTCGTGCGCACCGCTCCCTATTTTGTCGGTTTTTGAGCACGAGTCAAAGGACCGGCAACATGAGCGCGAGTAGCTGGCCTCATAATCACGCGGTCGCAGTACGCATCGAACGCTCACACAAGACGCACGCGTCATTTTTAAATTATGTATAATTCTTTGTATGACATTGATATAATTAGCTATACTAAAAATGCATAGCGCGCACGCTGTCACAGTTTCACCGTCCAGTTTATAGCAAGACAAATGACAAGTGCGATTGATTGCGCGAGTAGAGCAGTGTGTGGGCGAAGAGGGCAACACCGGGCGAGAGGGCGGCAGCGCGAGGAGCAAAGTGAGGAGCAGCGCAAGGAGCATAGTGTGGCGGGGCTATTTGAGGCCCTTAGCCTCATAGAGTTAGTAGGGGTACGCTATTTTTTTATGTGATATATGTTTTTGTATGAATAAAATAACAAAAAAATATGTCTATTTGATTGTTTTTTTTCTAAAAATATATTTATAACGCGGATTTTGTAATGAGCCGGAGCAAGTACACAGGCATGAGTCGTTTCAGAGTATTTCCACGCCTTATATTCGAATCATTGATTCATTGTATTATTTCTTGATTCGCATTTTATCTTTTCATATAAATAATGCCAATCTGTATTATTTTAAAACTGTATGAATGGTTTGAAATAAATAACAAAAAAATAATATTTAAATAATTAGCTTTGTTACACAGTCGTGTTTTGGTTAAATTACTCAATAAATTTTTTAATCGAAAGGTAAAAACATCTTAGAGAAAATAATAAGATCGTGTATGTATTGACAAAGCTTATGCCCTGTCATTGTCTGGTTTAAGTGGTCATTTAACATCTAAATTTATTGCAACAGAGGGGGAAAAATTTTTAAAAGGGGAATATGGAGTTCTAGGCATTTACAGGACTTATGACCTGTCATTGGCTGGTTTAAGTGGAAAATTGTTTTCAGGCGTTGCATAGTAGGTAAATATTGGTTCAGTCGGATGAACCTCACCCACATGTTAAAGGTTTCAGCTCTTTTACTTTATAAAAGTCGACAGATGGAAAAGAGTTCAGAAATTGTGGATGTTCAAACATAGGCAGAATGGTGAATGTAACACAGTGTGTAAAGTGGCCACTTAAACCAGCCAATTACTGGTCATAAGCCCTGTAAATACCTAGGACTTTCATATTCCCTTCTCAAAATGTTTTCCCTCACCGTTTCGACAAATGCAGATCTTCATAACCGCCTAGGAAGGGAATCCAGCCTGTCTACAAATATTAGGACACACTCAAAACATTGTTCATCATTTAACATTTTACGCATTTACTATTCTACCAATTCGGTCTACATAGCCAGAATGATGAATGTTAGAAAGTGAGTAAAGTTATAAGTCAAACCAGTCGATAGATCATAAGCCCTGTAACCGCCTAGAAATTATTGTACCCTTCTGAAAGTTTTTCATCTCTGATGAAATATCCCCTAGGGCTGGTATTCTGAACGCTATATCGCGCGTAGATAACGCTTTTTTAGCGTGTATTTAGTACGTAAATACGCGTTAAGAAAGCGTTCTCTCCACGCGCTAGCGTTAAGAATACGGGTCCCGAGGTCTCAATAATTATCTCTTCAATGTTCAAACAGAGGCCAAATGGCAACTGATAATATTTTGTGTACAGCCAAATGTTTGTAAACATCCTGGCTGTATTCCACTCCCTGAGGGCGAAAACGAAAAAAAATTGTTCCCAATAAATGTCAAACGGCAATTATTACACAGTGGATGAAGTGGTCATTCAAACCAGGCAATGTCACGTCTAGTCCTGAAAATGCCTATTATTACTATGGATAACTTATTAAGTGCCAATTTCGTAATAGAATACCTTAAGCTGCTTTACAAAGTAATTCGATAAATAAATAAGTTTAATAATCAACTTAAAATTTGTTATTTAAGTAAAATAATTTACTTTGTTATCACATGCTACGGATCTATTCGAATGATTTAGAGAACAAGTGGGTTTTAAGTTTCTTCCAAAACATCACTTAACTCTCACAGTTTCGCACTTCTGCTGTGAGAGCATTCTATGCCATAAGTCCTGCGACCGCAAATGCGCGTTTACCGAATTTAGAGCGCTGGTTGCGTAGATGTATAATATATTTTCCTCCCGCCGTAGACGTAGCTGATCTAAGCGTAAGGCGTATCTCAACTTGTTCATCTGGAAAGCGTAGTTTTCTCAGATATTCCGGAGAAGAGTTGTGCAGGACTTATACATAAGCCAACAGAGTTTGTATTCCATCGTCTGTGGAAAACGTAGTCAGTGTAATTCCAGAAGTATCGAAGTGATATGACTGAACTTAGAGATTCCAAAAATATATCTCGCTGCGGCATTTTATATATTGTGTAGATTGTAGGCGAGTAATTTTATTCATTGGTAGACCTGCCCATTAAATCGACTCTAGACACTACAAACGCATTTATTCATCGACGGGCGGCATCAACTGTCAATTTTTTGCGTATGCGCTTAATTTGTCTCAGCTGGTAGAAGCATGAACATACCCTCCTACTAATTTGAGCATCAAGAGAGAGGTCAGAATGAAGGAAGACTTCCAGTAGTTTAACGGTGGCTAAAGCGGTACTCCTTGCATCGGGTAAAGACATATCCTGAATCGAATTCTGTCGTCTGGCTGAAGCAATCCATAGTTGTTCTGTTTTAGATGGGTTAAGTGTTAATCTATTTTCAGCCATCCAGTTTCCTATTTTCTCAATGCATCCGTCAATGATGACGTTCAGCGGTTTTTTTTTCAATTTTTTATTTGTTAATAAACTATTAGTAAGACTAAAATTAAATTTGGTAATCAGATCATTTTTGACAGACTGAAACACTTGCTTCCCACGTATGGATTGGAATTTCAGAAAGATACTATTTGGATGGTGTTATGCAAAAATATGTCAAGCGACAGAATCTAAATAATGAGTTAGTGTCAGAATCATGATCCAAAAGCGATATTCTTACTTTGAAAAAATGGTTTGATGAGTTTAAACTTAGAAATTCTCTGTAATACCTGTATATATTAAACAAACACACATGCAACTGGTCTAAAGACAATGCAACACTGCTTTAAAGGTGCTTAACGTATTGTTGCAAATTAAGATCAATATGTGGCTAACATGATAATAATATTGCAAATATGTCTTAACCCCGCAAAAGACGCTTCCTTTGACAGAATGATGGAGTTTAGAGGTGTTTAATTTTTTTATTTATTTGTTAATAGACTTAAACTAAGACAATATTTATTTTTTATGAATCGTATTATCAGCGCTATGATTTTTTTAAGATTTGTATTTCAAGTTCTCTTTCGCTTCTTCTCTGTCAGTTCTGCCGGTTGGTCCGTTGACTTACCGTCAACCGGAAATCTTTAACAATTTTCTTATTATTGTTTGTTTCATATAATGACGTCGTTCAAAGTAGTTCGGTTTTTAAAAAATATTTTTTTCATTTTCTAAAAACTTACAATTTAATAATTTAATGCTCTTTTGGTAAATCCCGAGATATTTTTAACGTGTGGTTTAGAACATTAAGCGATAATTTATTTTTTTAAATCTACTCAAAATTTCAAAATAAAATTTATATTCTATTGATAATTTTACATTTAAAAAAAAAACTATAGATTTACATATATTTGAAAGTAACATTCTTTAAATCTTTTTGCGTTTTTAAAGTGTTCTGTAAAAACATGTTCTCTAACTTTCTGTTAATTTTTAATACTTATAAAAACACACTTTATCTAGAGATCCATAAGCAAAAACTCCATGTAGATACACTGGTATTCATTTTATCATTTTTATTTTTTATTTTTTCCAGTTGATTGCTTACTTTTATTTTTACAGATGTTATGTTTCTTTTTTGTCGTTTTTTTATATTTTATTTTAACTAGTTTTTCTAGTTTTAACTATTATATTATACTTCATATCATGTATTTCATTATAAATTGTTCGCTGCTGTGATTTTTTCTGAAAACTATTTTTTGACAAAGGTTCTTTGAACCGTTCATGAATAAATAAATAAATGAATAATTTTTAGATCTAAATTTGTTGCAACAGAGAGGATAAACATTTTAAAAGAGGGAATATAAACGTTTAGGCATTTACAGGGCGTATGACCTGTCATTGGCTGGTTTAAGTAGCTACTTAACACACTGTGTAACCTTCACCATTCTGCCCGTTTTAACCTCAACTCTTCCATCTGTTGACTTTTGTGAAGTAAAAGAGCTGAAACATTTATCATGTGGGTGAGATTCATCCGGCTGAACCTATTCACCTACTAGGCATCTCCTGGAAACAATTTTCCAGTTGTATACATCTTCTTTTACCAGTTAGTTAATTCAACAATGTTTTGAGTATGTCCAAATGTTTGCAGACTGGCTGGATTTCCTCCCTAGGGAGTCATTTACATTTAAATTTGTTGCAAAAGAGAGGGAAAACATTTTTGAGAAGGGAATATGGCAAACCAGCCAATGACAAGTCATAAGCCTTGTAAATGCCTAGACTTCTATATTCCCTTCTCAAAAATGTTTTCTCTCTCTGTTGCAACAACTTTAGATCAAAATAATTCCCCAGGGAGGAAATCCAGCCAGTCTGCAAACATTTGAATATTCTAAAAACATTGAATATTGTTTATATTATTTTTAATAGTTCATTAGCGCTAAAACCGTGGTTAAGTAATTATTTTGCTGTCTGGTTTTAGGGTGAATTTTCATCCTCCCCTAATCGATAATAATAACTACATAGAAACACTCGTTATAACGTGTACCTTTACATACGCACCAAAATGCCTTCCCAAACTCTGGGAAGGCGGGTACCAACCCGACGCGCAAGCGCGGATAAATTTAATATTTTTGGAAACGTTTCCATACTGCTGTTCCAGATTGGCCGTTTTTACACATCAGTAAAAAATCTACCCGGCACGACAAAATATCATAGGGTGGGTTGACTTTTATCGCACGAGCATTACATTTATTTTTTACAATGTTTCGAGTGTGGCAAAGTGTTTGTTGGCAGGTTGGATTTTATTGTTAATTTAATTACATTTTTGTTTAAATTCGGTTTTCTTGTTTTTTTTATATTTACACAATAATCTTAAAATTAAAGTCCTGCTGGATTGTCAGCATACAACTCGTCAGCAGGTCTTTTTACATTGCTTCGATTGTTTCATACTTAACCTACATTCATAATAATTTTATTTAAAAAACATTACATATTATACCATATTTTATATCTTACTATATTATTACATATTAAAACTATCATTTTTAAAAACTTTTAAACTCTTATCCATTAACCATGATTTGAGCATACGTCTCATTCCTGTATTTAACTCACTATTCTTAATCTTGTTTGGTAACATTTTAAATATTTTAGGTATACTGTATTGTAGTGTTCTTTTGCCATATTTATTGCAATATCTAGGAACAGCTGAACCTTCCATACTAGAAAACCTGGGTTGCTATTCCAAACGCTCTCGGCCGTAGAAATATATTTTATCTCGCGTGTTTACACACAGAATACGCGAGATAAATTTGTTTTTCATGGTCGCGAAAGCATTCGGAATAGCAGCGCTGGGCCCCGATTACTATAGTCGTCTATAAAGAAAAATCGACACTTTCATACGAAAATGAGTATATTTGCATGAACATTTACAGTATCTTCGTCGGTAACCTATAATTCAACATGTTTTGAATGTATGCATATTCTGCTTTTCATACAGACAACTGAATTATACTAAAAAATTGACGATAAATGTTAACTTCCCATTTAAATCGAGTCCCAGGTTTTCATCATGTACCAATCTGTGTTTTATACTCGGAGTGCGACGCATGCTCACAAATTAAGTTGTTCCAAAGTAGAGCCCAAACGGATAATTTATTTACATATTTATACATTAATGATATTGAAATATTGTATCTCCAGCAGTAAACAAGTACATTTTTATGAAGTAGCAATTTAATCATTGAATTTTGCAAAGTTTCAATAAAATTTACTAGTTTTAATAAACCTGGTACAAAATAAAGCATAATTATTTATTTTCAGGCGTTGCCTAGTAGGTGAAATAATTCAACTGTATTAATCTCACCCACATAAATAAATGTTTTAGCTCCTTTACTCTACAAAAGCCAACAAATGGAAGAGTTGAGGAAATGCGGATGGTTAAACATAGGCAGAATAATGAGTGTTACATAGTGTGTAAAGTGGCCACTCTCCGTTGTATTAAATTTATTATTTATTTATGTATTTCATGAAAGGTAAACGCACTAACCGCCCTAACCGATACACCATGAGGCCATCTAATCTCCACTTGATTATTTTTTGCAAAATATTTTTATGCGAGTAGAAATCAAATAAATAAAACGCAAAAAAAAATATTTAAACAAGTATCCGCCCATCCTAATTTTAGCGCGCCGGTGGATTGGGACGACACGTGTGAAATGAACCTTTTACGATTCCTGTCCGACAGAGGTGCGGAACATTTCTGTCCAATACAACCAGACATTTATTGATTTGTCTGTCTAGGCTAGACTAGAAACCAGACACGCTCGTCCTTTTTCTAATTAATATTGTCAATTTTAATCAAGCAACCGACACTAACGGCGCGTGCTGCATTTTATTTAATTGACTAGGTATTGACCAGAAAAATGATGATGAAAGTAGGTTGAATGCTGTCGAAATGCAATCCCTCAGGCGAATGTGTGGTAAAACGATGTATGATAGGTGCACAAATGTCGAGATCCGTGAAGTGTGTAAGGCTGAGACACGCATTATTGACAGAATCAAGAAAGGGGTGCTGCGTTGGTTTGGACATGTAGAGCGAATGGACAGTGAAAGAACGGCTAAAAGGATCCACGATGCAAATGTTGATGGATGCAGAAAACGAGGAAGACCGAGAAAGACATGGCACGATCAAGTCCATAAAATACTTGAAGATGGACATGTCAAAAGTAGGAATAATCGGCGTGCGTGCATGAGAAGATGTATGAATGTAGAAAAAGCGGGGTCTGTATGCCAAGATAGAGTGTTATGGCGTTCTATCCTCTCTGCCTACCCCTACGGGGAAACGGCGTGATGGTTTGTTTGTTTGACTAGGTATTCATCATCAGCATTTCCCTATTCACACCCAGTGGTGTATAAAGCACTGCACTGTAGTTGCTATTGCACAGTGAGTCATTTACTTTACGAATCAACAATATTTTGATTTTGTCAGATGAAGACTGGATTTTGTCCCCTAAAGAGTTATTATGATTAACATATTGCAACAGAGATACGGAGGTCTACGCATTTACATGGCGTGCGAAAGTATTCTCTTACTAGATAAAGGTATACCTCCTTATGCTCCCAATGAAATAAGAATCTTTACGGATGGTAGCCTGCTCGACGGCAAAGTGGGTGCGGCATTCGTTCCTTTTGAGAGTAATAAAGAATCACCAGACAAAACATTTAAATTCGACAATTTCTGCTCAGTTTTTCAAGCTGAACTACTCACAATGCGAGAAGCTCTCGAATGGTTATTGAAAAAACCACCAGAGGTGGGTTATTGCAAAAATATTATCAGATTGTCGTTCGGCCGTTCAAGTTATAACTGATACTCGGTCGGTAAATCCATTAATTGTAGATATTCAGAGTAAAATTAAGCATCTAAAAATCAGAGGGATGATTATTCAAATATGCTGGATAAGAGAACATGCTGGTATCGTAGAAAATGAGAGAGCGGATGAACGGGTCCCTTAGCTTTGCTAAAGCTGTTTAAAACAAAATACGCAACAGCGTAGGTAGGATCATTACCGCGCTTCTTCTACAGGTAAAATCACTCAAATGTTTTTTCCCAACGCTGGCTGATGCAGCAAAATTTCGTCGTCATCACCAAAGTACTTTCGAAATGACCCAAATTTTTACCGGACACGGAGCTATGAGAAGTTACCTATATAGGTTTAAATTAAGGAATGATGACTATTGTCCATGCGATGATATTTCTTCACAGAGTATCGAACATCTGTTATTTCAGTACCCATTTTTCAGTTTACAACGCCATAATCTTGAAGCAGAGTCATTGGTTAACAATGTTTTGAGTATGCCCAATTTTTTTTAAGACAGGCATGATTTCCTCTCTGGGGAGTTATCCACCTGACAATTTGTTGCAATAGAAAGGGATTTTTTTTAATAGGGAATGTGGAAGTCAAGGCATTTACAGATCTTATGGCCTGACACTGTCTGGTTTAAATGGCCGCTTTACACACTGTAACATTCACCATTCTGCCTACGTTTAAACGTCCACATTTCCTTAACTCTCCTATCTGTCATTTTTGTGAAGAAGGTGCCCTGTCAGTGCCTAGACTTCCATATTGCCTTCTCTAAAATGTTTTCCCTCTCCGTAGCAACAATTTATTTTTATTTTTATTTATTTACAATTTTAAAAAACCCGTTAGGGTTACATTAGAAATTTAATATTGTCTAGTCATTTTATGTCTCTTCTAGTCTAGTTAGTTCAGTCATCATGTGCTTTTTCAGATTGATTTTAAATTTGTCTCCAGTAAAAGTTTTCAAGTAGTAAGGTAGGTCGTTGTAGTGTTTAAGTCCATTATGTAGTATTTTTGACTGTCCTGTGTGTGTCTTTGCTTTTAGATGTTATTGGTAAGTTTAAGTGGTCGCTTTACAAACTGTGTAGCATTCACCATTCTAGATCCTAGAAGTCCATTTTTCCTATTCGTTGTATTATTTTTATTAACGACTAGTTAAAATGGCACCAAAATGGAAATATTTAGGTCAATCACAAAAAGTAAATATTTATCAATGAAAATTTAATTAAGTGTACCTGGATCATTTTTGCATGAAAAGAAAGACGATGATTATTCTTAAGCTCCATAAGGATTTGTTAAAAGCGGTGCCAACTGCCTATATGTCATCCTACAAACTTATCGAGTGATGTTACAAAAGCTATGGATTTTTTTCATTTCGTCATTGTGCTAATACAGTATGTTAAGGTGGTGCAAAACGAAAATACGAATCTGTTTATTCATATATGGCGCAGATACATATTATTTTTTATCAAAAAATGCAATTTTTACCTTTATTTTCAATGGAAATTTTACAAAGCTTGGTTTGCGGAAACTTTAATTCATTGTAACAAATACGATAACAATATAGTGTAGGTTTTATCACAAAATAGTGTACAAAACAAAAAATAAGATAAGTTATTTATTGTTTTGTACACCATTTTGTGAAAAGGATCTAAATTATATTGCTATGGTATTTGTTACAATCAATAAAGTGTAAAGTTTCCGCAAAAAAAGTTTTGTAAAATTTCAATAGAAAATAAACGTATAAATGGCATTTTTCAATTAAAAAATATAAAAGCGCCATCTATGAATAATTCGTTTTATATTTTCGTTTGGAATTACCTTAATATTGTTAGTCGCTAATGTTGATAATATTTGGAGATTCCTTAGTCCTTACAGATTTATTTATTTTATTTTATTCAGAAAACATACAGTCATACAAAATAAGTATTAAAAACAACAATTTTTTAACATAAAAAGACCAATTAAGTTTTTATAAATTAAAAAGATAAAAACATTAAATGTGACAAAAAAATAAATAAGAATTTTAAGTGAGAAAAGAATAATTGTTGACATTTGCGTTTTCCATGGAGGTAATAAATTAAAATAAATAAAAATAGCGAATGTACACTCCGAGCCATCCACGCACACACATGAACGCACATATCAAACATATACATTACATGCGGCACATATACATAGCATAAACCACTCAAGATGCACATTCAGCAACTATCCCAAATAATCGACCCCATGAAGAAATTTTCTGTATAAATGCAACGATCTTCCTAATTGCTAAATGCTAACTGCTATGTGCTCATTTCTTACTGATTAATTCTCTTCTTGGATAACGGACAATTGCAGCTGTGAGCCTGAAATCAAAAGAAGAGTGGGATGGCAAAAAGCCCGATGGCAAGCTCGGAAAAGATTTGGAAGGACAGAGGCATATGGAAAGCGACAAAGATGAGACCGGTCAGAACTTTAGTCTATTCATTATTTTATATGTGGAGGAAACATGGACCATAAGGCCAAAAGAACGCAAGATTATAGATGCCTTTGAGATGTGGTGCTGAAGGCGTATGCTAAGAATGCCCTCGATAGCCAGACGCATCAACGCCTCCATTATTCTGGAACCGTAGCTGACGGAACGACTCTCGACCACATGCCTAGACGAGTCCTTCAAAATTCCAACAGACACAAGTAGAAGACAACAGCCTCGAGAATACAACGTGATGATCACGAATCACGATCCTCAGTCATGAGGTACAGACTACCAAGAGAATGCTATCCACTAACTGTTATTGTAGTATTAAAACAATTCCCGTTACACCTGCATTTAAATTCATTAGAATAAAAAATATTCGAGTTTGTTAGAGAAAATAATTAGCATCTGATTAAATTTAATAACTTAAATTAACACCTGTTGATGCATATTGCATCACAAATTTACAATGCTAATCCTAATGATTCCTCCAATAATAGGTAGACACTAAATTATTTTTATTCTTAAATACTTATAATTTTATAAAATATTTTTTTTCGTAAAGAAAATAATAAGTTATTTTTATGTTATGTACATCGATGGGTCATTGGTAAAATCAAGAACTAGTAAAAACTTCATTTTCAGATATAGAGATTTTTTAAAGTTTAACGGGTTTTAGAAAACTTTTCAAAATGTACTAAACCGGTTCCAAATTGTAATGAAATATGTGGCCTTCTTGCACAATTTATTTTCAGATGTTTTAGTAATGAATTCTCTCTGTAAAACTAACATTTAATATGAGAATGCATCGATGGATGGCTAATGATGCATATAGTCAGTAGTGTATATCTAAAACTAGTTGTGTTGAAAAAGGTCGTGAGTGGTCTAAAAAACCAAGTGATTATTTTTTTTATATTCGTAATATATTAACACTGACTTGTGTTTTAATTAAGTTGGGTGCCGAACCGTCACAATGGACACTGCAATTAAATTTCAAGGTTTCAAAATTGACGAAATTATTGGGATCGTAAAAGATATGTAAATCTAAGGAATTCGGTCATAAACTGCTTGAGATCTCACAAAAGACACGATATTGTAGTCTATATAAATGTGCTCGAATATACCTAGACATGAATTAGTTTGTATTTTGTAGTTGGTAAAATATTTTATAATATGTAATGTCCAATCCTGGAACTGACGTGATCGTCATCCTCATTCATGATAAGAAGTTATTTGGTCACAAAAAGTTTTGACCTATAGGAGCCAAATGCCCGCAGAGCAGCACAGGACAGTTTTAGTGGTGATATTCTGGATCTTCTCTACCCCTAATTCTAGGATATTTTTTTTAATGCGATGACACTTTGCCTCATACAATGGCCACACTGATGATTAATCGTCAAATGGTGTTTAAAACTGCTTCAAAAACGGAAATAAAACTAATATGGTTTGGTCAATTCAACCTAATTAAGTGTTTTGGGTTATGCTTAAAGTCGCAATAATGTTTTAAATGAAAATCATCATGTTTGATTCACGAGTTCATATTTGTTGACGTGTAATCACCAGTGTGGCCATACTCGTATGAAGCAAAAATTAGACACATGTAAAAAATAAATATCCGCAAATTAACCACTCTCTAGGGGATAGAGAAGATTTATAATTGCACCCCAGGGGTGATATTCCAAACACACGCGGCCGTAGAAAACACTTTTTGCTCGTGTATTTATTTACAAAATACGCAAGATAAAAGTGTTTTATACGGCTGCGGGAGCGTTTGGAATATCACCCCTGGTGAGGCGAGCTATTACTGAAGTCAGGGATGATCATTATTCTGAGATATAAAAAGATGAATGCCAATCGATGATTGTTGCCGAATGACTATAGAGTATAGAGCAGCACAGGACTGTTTTAAATCAAGAGCATCTATCGCCAGACTAGCCATGCCTGAAGTCAAGCATGATCACAATCCTCAAACATGATGAGATGTGAGGGCTTGGTCGAAGACTGTTCAGACCAATTAATTGGTGGGTGCCAAATGTCTACGGAGCAGCTAAGGACCTTTTCAGACGGAAGGAGAGTCACGTGGTAATACTGACCTTTCAGGATTTGCGCCTTCTCGTCCTCAGCTTCCTGCTGCGTCAGGTCACCCGGAGACACGACCACCACTTGAGGGAGTTCACTATCTTCAAGTTCGGGAACGTCTTGCGGACCTCTCGCGAGAGTTTCACGCTGTAAAAATTAAAAAAAACACAATTAACATCTACAATATTTGAGTTTGTCCAAATGTTTGTAGACAAAATACTGGATTTCACCCCCTCGGTAGTCATTAAGATTAACAAATTACAATGGGTATAGAGAATACCTTAAAGAAGGGAATAAAAACCAACTGACCAATAAGAAATTCAAAAATTGGAAAATTGTTTTCAGGCGTTGCCTAGTATGATAAATAATTCAGTCAGATGAATCTCTTTACAACAATAAAGGTTTCAGCTCTTTAATTTCAGTAAAATTAACAAATGAAAGAGTTGACGAAATATCGATGTTCAAACACAGGCAAAATAGTCAATGTTACACAGTGTGTAAAGTGGTCGCTTAAACCAGCCAGGTCATTCATAAGCCCTGTAAATGCCTAGACTTCCATGTTCCCTTCTTCAAGGTATTCTCTATCCCTGTTGTGATTTGTTAATTTAAGAAACAGAATTATCTACATACAAATATAAATATATGCACACAAAACGGAATGAAAAGAGGCAGAACCTGTGGTGCAATGATAAAGATACATGCTTCTCGCACGTGATTCAAGTTCGATTCTTGATAAGAACATAAAATTATCAAACGTGATTTTTGTCGAGCATAACTGCACCGAAATAATGCAATGCACCGCTGATATTTGACCTCCTTGGCCCATTTCACCAGTATCGTCCAATATAACACGACACGGTAAAAAAATGGTGGATTGACATTTATCATATTATTTTGTATTTATTCTAAATTTATTCAGCGGCTACTCTCAGGTAAAAATCCCACAAAAAGATTAGTCGGCCTCGAGATTTTTGAAGACGAAGTGAATAATCGGTTAATTTTCTAAATACTTTTTACCTGTTAATTCTAAATTGTTCGGTTGAAAAAACGAGTATTTTAAAGAACTTTGGAATATGATTGTATACATATTTATGATATATTTTAATGAACCAAAAAAGCGATAGTAAAAATCCAACGGTAATGCCTTTCTAAAAAACGTTATTGAAAGTAAAAATTATACAAGATATGGTAGATACTAATATTGCATTTACGTAGAATAAAATTTATTTTCTTTTTAAAGAACGTGAAACTGCAGTGAGTGTACTTCGGCATATTGAATTAGCAGTTATTATGTAGACCGACGAAAGACTACCGCAATTCAAAAGCAGGCAGTTATAAATTCTAATTTTATTTAAAACTTGTAGAATGATAAACCATACGCAAGAGAAATACAAACATGTGTATTACATAACAAGAGAACACGAGAATCCAATTTAAATATTTCTTGCTTTAAGCAGTCAAATTATGATTAAATTCTCAGACTAATAAATAATTCACTAGAGAAACCCTTTAGCTCTTTTGTATAGAACAAAGCGTTCCAAATTTTTGATTTGGTTTTGAGTTTAACAACAAACGTATAACGGAAGGTTTCAGTTTGCGCTTGCAATAGGGAAATATCACATACTACGAATACCGATAAAAATACATGAAATGGATTCGGAATAATTAATTGTATTTTAAAAATCAAGATGGATATTGTGGAGAAATGTTTTCATACATAAATGTAAAAAAGAAATTTAATAAAATAGTTCTGATTCTTTTTAATGCTCAGAACTGTGTTCTTTATCACCCGGACACAGAATACTCAAAGACGGACATGTCAAAAGTCGGAATAATCGGCGTGCGTGCACGAGCAGATAATGTAAGGTACAGAAATCAAGGTTTGTATGCAAAACCAGGGGTGCAATTATGAATCTTCTCTATCCCCTAGAGAGTGGTTAATTTGGGGATATTTATTTTTTCCATGCGACTAATTTTTGCTTCATATATGGCCACACTAATGATTAAACGTAAAAAATATGAACACTTGAAATCAAACATGATGATTTTCATTTAGAACATTATTGCGACCTTAAGCATTACCTAAAACACTTAATTAGGTTGAATTGACCAAACCGTAGTAGTTTTATTTCTGTTTTTGAAGCAGTTTTAAACACCATTTGACGTTTAATCATCAGTGTGGCCATTATAAGAGGCAAAGTGTTGTCACATCAAAAAATTAAAATCTTCGAATTAATCACTCTCTAGGGGGTAAAGAAGATCCAGAATACCACCACAGGATGGTGTGGCGTTCAATAGGTACTTTGTGCCTGAAACGGTGCCAAAAGGATAATGGTTTATTAACAAACATGACAATTCCTTTATCTGCTACATATTTTTGGTAATAGATTTCAATGCAATGCAATAAGGAACTTCAGACCTACAGGAAATTGGATACAATAACTTTTTCTTAAATATTTTCGCGCGGTAAAAATTGGAGCATTAAAATGTAAGGCAAAGTTTCATGAAAATGTACGAAAAAAATCAAAACGAAAAAATAATAAAAAAAACATTTTAAAAAAACCAACTACATACTTTGAACGACGTCACTGGTTCATATGAATCAAACAATGATGAGAGAGTTATGGAAGATTTCCGATTTGCTTGCCGTAAATGGACCAATGGGCAGAACTGATCAAGAATAAACGGAAGAGAACCTCTGACGTTACACGCAGACTTATTTCAGATATGAAAAAAAAATTAGCTTAGTTTAATAGTCTATCAACAAATGAAAAAGAAAACACTGAACTTCCTTGTGTAATCTGACCAACTATAGTTCAGGCAATATAAGAAGATACTTTTGACAGATTACAATAGTGTTGTGACACGTCATTTTTCTTTCGATGTTCGAAGTCGATTTTTTTTATATTGAATAATTTTCCGTCAGATGGAGTGAACCGAAACGGGTTGTCATATTTAAGACGAAATATCTTAATACTAACTAAGTATAAAATCTTTAAAGTAAAAAAAAAACAGAATACATAAATCAAGGAAAAACAAAATAATACAAGAGAAAAAGTTATAATATGCCTCCCACAATAATTATTGGACGACAAAGATAGTGACAGAAATAGCTATATACTAAATTATTTTTAAAGTTATAATTGTTTTATTTAGATTAATTCGCGAGGGTTATCTTTTAACAAACTGAATAACATATGGATCACATAATAATAATCGCGAGTGAAATAGTGATTATTGACCGTATTTTGGGGGTGGGGGTGGTGGTGTGGATGGGTAATTCGTGAACACGCCTTGTTTTAAGGACAATCACGCATAATATTATTTTTTATTTTTTACTGGCGCATAAATAAGGTCGACGTCAAAATTATCGTCGATTAAATTTAATTAAATGTATTTTGAACTCTTTTAAATAAACAAGCACAATATAATTCGATATTTAATATGAAGTCGATATTTTCGATCGGTCGTGAAGTTCTCCGGCGGTGCGTCACTATTGCGGTGACTACAATAAAAATTTAATTCCTACAACTGTCCATATTTACAGAACTTCATGAGCGTGTAAACGTCAAAAGTCTCTTCTTAAATTGCCTGTGGAATAGATACATGATATATGTCGGCCTCGTGGTCAGCGCGTTTGCCTACCATGCAAGAGGTCTCGGGTTCGATTCCCGACATGGTTGATATGAAATATTAATTTAAAAGGGTGTTTTCACACTAGAATATTTCATAGTCCCTGGACTGGCACCTAAAGCGTAAGACTGATTATCTTACCTTTTTGTTTATCATTATCATTATCAAGATTCGCTGCGATTGGTGCACCATTAGGTGCGGAAAGGAAATGATGATGATAGATACAACCCGTTTTAAGGCAGTCATTTTTATGCGCAGAGCGAAATAATAAAGATGGTGGTTTATTTGTACGTAAAAATATCATTTAAATTTATAATATTTAATTTTGTTTGTTATTAATATCATAATTATCTGACATGTGAATTACTTAAAAGCTACTTTAATTATTTTCAGCCAATCGTAGAGCATATGGCATTGCAAAGCGAACTCAGTTTCGAGTATAATCTTGACTTGAACTGTAAATTCCGTTATGCCACCATCATCGCACTTGGTGATGCATAGGGCACTATATTCATTCTCCAATCGCAGGGTATTATTCTCGATATATCTATACGAAGGAAAGTCAAGGGACTATTAAATATTGCTCTGTAAAAACACATTTTATATTTCATAAGAACCTTGACAGGAATAAAACCCGAGTGCTAATGCACGGTAGGCAAACGAACTAACGAGCGAAGAAGCGTCATCAAAATGAACCGACAATTTTACTTTGTGTTTTTAATTTAAAACAACAGATGCAATGCTTTATTTTGAATTTCAGAGTTCGTTAACTTTTACACATTGGTTGTATTAACAGTTAAACATGAATAATTATTAAATGAAATACAGCTATAAAATTATACCCAAGTTAGCTTATGCCTCGAACATTTTAATGTAGGTACTTAAAAAGAAAATCATAAAATTATCATTACAATGTATTAATAATAAACTATAAAACTTACGTAGTACAATACATTGTAAAAACAATGGACATTAGGAACAGAGAACTATTATCAGATAGCTAACTACCCTGCACACCATTTTTAGCAAACAGTAGGCTGAGGGGAGAGTACGCCTTCTTCCGGTGAATTTTCTGTGATTTCGTCATTAATGAAAATGCGAAAACGTTCTAAAAACAGGACGAAACATCCCATCCGATACGCAAACATTGATAATTAAAACTACAGTTTTTCTTTAAAAGTAAATTTCACCATCGTTTCACTTTCCACCCCAGTGGTGCAAAAGGCTTGCATTAAACCAAAAGCAGCGTATTTCGATCATCAATTACACGGAGGTAAGGTGATTAGTCCTACACTTCAGCTGCCAGTCCAGGAACAACGAAATATTTCAATTTGAACGACCTTTAGAATCAAGACTACACGGTCGCCCTGACAAGAATCGAACCCGGGACTTCAAAAGTGGTAGGCGAACGCGGAAACCACTATACAACACGGTCGACTTTCTCCGCCTGATTTTATTATTTAGGATTTTTACCCGAGAGCAGCCATCGAGTCGAAAACGCTCGTCCAGGGTTCTGGTTATATTACACACAGAACTGTATTCTTAAAGTAAATTTAAGTAAGCAAAAGTATAACTTGACAAATATTGACAATATATTTTTTATGTTTCTAATCCTATATTTGTGGTTATATACTCATGTGTCTGTGTCATATAATTGCTCGTCCCATCTCAACACAGGACTTTTAGTCCCATGGAATTGGGACTTATTGTATCAAATAATGTACAATAACCTTATGTATGTAAATAAATAAATAAATTAAATAAATTGAAACAGAGATGGAGTACATTTTTTAGAAAGGAATCTGGAAGTCTAGTCATTTACAGGGCTGATGAGCTGTGATTGGCTAATTTAACTCTTGTTACACTTCTGTTATTTCTTTAGTCAATTAATCTGCTGAGGTTTTAGCTCTACCTTTATTGATGTCGGCGAGATTTGTCTACTAAGCAAAGCCTGAAAATACTTTTTTTTTTTAAATCTTCTTCTTGGACCAGTTGGTTCAACAGGTCATAAATCCCAAAAAAAGTTTATATATAGGTGTTTTCTCATCTGCCCTGCAGAACCTACATCTATAAGTTTCAGAAAGGTTCATATTCAAGCAAGGTGTTTAATCAATCTGCAGAGCCCAGTAAAGGCTATAGTGATAACTCTCACTTGATTTCGGCTGAGCTGTATTAGGTCAAACGCGAACCTTTGCGGTACCCTTTTATCAGTTCCTTCGCATGGTACTAACCAGGTACTTTTTGCCAAAGCATTATGCTCTGCTTCCTGGCTCATCACCTAAGCTCGTTGCGCGGAGGACATTTGGGCAACGCACAGTGGAGCTCAGGGCCTATCGAGGCTGTCTCAGCTTGCCAATTCATGAGCATCCATGTTTGGGCGTCCAGGGCCCCGATTACAATGGGTAGTTAACAGAGTTATCTTCGATTGCCTATAAAGAAAAACCGGTAATTGCATACGAAAATGAGTATAATAACCTATAATTGAACATGTTTAGAAGAAAAAAATGTATGCATATTCTGCTTTTCATACAGAAAACTGAATTTTACTTTGTAGATAAAATTTAAGATCTTAACTTCTGAAGTCTTAACTTCCCATTGTAATCGGGGCCGGGTTATACTGTTCCACTCACCGACACAATGAGGAAGTTCAGTGTTTCAATAAAAATAAAATATTTGAGACTATTAAAACTAAGTCAAAATTTTTTTATATCGTATTATCAGCGCTATGATTTTTAAAGTTTTGTATTTCTATAATTACTCCGCGTGTGACGTCAGAGGTTCTCTTCCGCTTATTCTCGGTCTGTTCTGCCTATTGGTCCGTTCACGGTAAGTAAACGGGATATCTTTCACAGCTCTCTTATCATTGGTTGATTCATATGAACTGGTGACGTCACTCCAAATAGGTCGTTTTTCTTTGAATATTTTGATTTTTTTCGTAAATTTTTAAGAAACTTTGCAGTAGAATTTAATGTTCTAATTTTTACCGCGCCCAAGAAAACCTTTTTTGTATCCAATTTCCCGTAGGGCTGAAGATCCTCAATAAGCGGCTGTAGGCATTCTAAGGTTAAATTAGGATTGATCTCGACCGAGCTCAGTGCTCTATGAGCAGCCTGACTGTCTGAGAGAATGAAAATGAGGAACTTCAGCCCTACGGGAAATTGGATACAAAAGGTGATTTCTTGCGCGCGGTAAAAATTAGAGCATTAAATTGTAAGGCAAAGCTTATTGAAAATGTATGATAATAAATATAAAAAATATTTTAATAAAAACGCACTACTTTGATTGACGTCACTGGTTCATATGAACCAACCAATAATGTGAGAGCTGTGAGATATATCCAGTTGGCTTACCGTAAACAAACCAATGGGAAGAACTAACAGAGAACAACCTCTCACGTCACGCGGAGTTATTTCAGAAATACAAAACTTTAAAAAATCATAGCGCTGATACGATACGAAAAAAAATATTATTTTTTTGGCTTAGTTTAATAGTCTTTTAACAAATAAAAAAAAAAGACACTGAACTTCCTCATTGTTTTGTGGACGTGTTTCGGAACTCTACGCCACCTGTGCCTGCGCATCGTTCGGAAGACGAAGATGAGATAGAGCCCTAGGCTAACGGAAAACGTTTTAGCAAGTCTAACCACATGCATCCCAGCACCTGCTTGTCCATCTTTCTTGGAACCATCGATGTACCACACGATGTCTCCTTCCCCGCAGGGCAGAAGGCTATCGGGCAGCCGTTGTTCCCTATAAGGTATGAGCGCCTTGAAGTGCTTTTGGAAGTTCAATTCCGTAGTCATTACATCCATAACATTACAGCCAGGAGTCCTATTGCTGAGATAATTATGCTGCATTCTGCATTCATTACGTATCCTATACACCATTATTTGCGGAAGAGATGATAATGAATTTAATTTTGTATTATCAGCGGCAAATAGTTTATTTTTTTGCACCACAACAGGCCAGGAACTTAATAACTTCCACAGTGATGAACTTCAGCCCTACGGGAAATGAGATACAAAAATGTTTTTCTTGCGCGGGGTAAAAATTAGAGCATTAAATTGCAACGCAAAGTTTCTTGAAAATTTACGGAAGAAATAACAAAAAATATTTTAATGAAAACGAACTACTTTGAATGATGTCACTGGTTCATGTGAATCAACCTATGATCTGAGAGCTATGGAAGATTTCCGGTCTGCTTGTCGCTTCTGGACCAATGGGAAGAACTGAATGAGAATAAGCGGGAATGAACCTCTGACGTTACACGCGGAGTTATTTTAGAAATACAAAACTAAAAAAAAATCGTAGCGCTGATAATACGATACACAAAAATTAAAAAAAATCTTAGTTTAATAGTCTATTACAAAATATAAAAAAATTAAAAAAACCATTGAACTTCCTCATTACAGTGATGAATTACATCAGGCTTGAGAAAAATCTCTTTTTAATTTTTGTGTTCTCACCAGGAATCGAACCCGGAATCTTCCGTGTGTGAGTCCAGCGTCTTGGCCACTACGCCATGGAAGCCGCCGATGTGATAATGATGATGGAAATACAATACTATTTTTGATGGATGGAAATTGCAAACAATGGCAGTAGATTGAACCTCATATGTACCTGTAACGGTTTGGGTGGTCAGACAGGTGAGGAGGAGTATTCCCCTCCTAGAATCACAGTTGCCTAGTAACGCGAGGTACGAGTACGAGGCGCAGTGGCGGATTTTATTTTATTTTATTTAAATCTTAAAGTAGGGCACACATATCATACATATTGTTATGTGTGTTCTAATAATAACATTGCAAATATATTTAATTTATAAATTGTTTATCACATATGTCTTGACCATTATTTTAAATTTTGATATGTTTTTTTCTTCATAAATATGTTTTTCCATTTCGTAATACTTTTTAATTGCTTTAAATAAAATTGAATTGTGTGACTTTGCCTTTTTCCTAAATGGAAGTCTAATTTTGTTCTTTTCTCTAGTATTGTGATCGTGTTCATGCTGGTTCCGATCAATTTTTTCCAAAATTCTGTTTTTTTATTATAGTTTATAATTTTATGAACAAATATCATTGTATTGTAAAATATTCTTTGTTTATATGTTAATAATTTCATTTCATTTACCATCGACTTTACCCTCGTGTATCTGTTTTTTTTTCAAAATGATTCTAAAGGCTTTATTTTGTAATACAGTTGGTTTATCTATGTTTTCTTTGTTTGATAAAAATAAAATGCTACTACAGTAGTTAACGTGTGGTTCAATAATTGCTTTGTAAATAGTTTTGCAGCAGTCCTTATCAATAAATCTTCTGATCCTTCCCAAAATTGATATTTTTTTTGCAATCTTATTTATTACCATCTTAGCGTTTTGGTGAAATGTAAGTTTTGAATCCAACATTACACCTAAATATTTAATTTCAGTGACTTTATTAAGTTTTTCATTTTCTATTACAATTGATGGTGTAATTTCTATTCTTTTGTTTCCTATATTCATATATTTAGTTTTGTTAACATTTAATTTTAATTTATTAATTTTTAGCCACAGTGATACATTATTAAGATTTGCCCTAAAGCCCAGTAGGCCCAAGCCTAGGGCGGCCAATCGTGGCAATAACTAACTAACTAACTAACTAACCATCACGCCATTTCCCCAGAGGGGTAGGCAGAGAGGATAGAACGCCACACCACTCTGTCCTGGCACACTTCCTTTGCTTCCTTCACATTCATACATCTTCGTGGCAATATATATATATATATATATATATATATATATATATATAATACGGGCGTGCGCAATACAGGTGAAGACATGCATCAAAAGGATGGTCGGAAAACCTCAGAATCCCTTTTTTTGTGAAAATTAAACGTAGTTGTGCAGAAAGCAGCCGGTCTACAATTTTGAAATAAATTAAATATTGGGATAATTAATGTTATTACTGCTAAAAACATCCAGACCGCTTTCATACAAAAAACTGTATTAATCACCTTCTGAAAATAGAGTCGATTACAAAAACAGAATTTTTGAATTTGCAGAAAACACCCAGACCTAAATTACTAGAAAAATCTTGCAGTTCTTTTTTAAATCATTGAAACTGGTCAAATACATAATTGGATTCTTGTTTGTAATATTTAAAAAAAATGTTTTCATTGTTTATCATTTGTAAAAGTCAAAATCATTTTAACTGTTGTGTAGACTTGATTATTCAGTCTTTTCACAAAAGTGTTATTATCTCCGTTTCAATTTTCTATGGCTGGCTGCTTTCTGAATAACTACGTTCAATTGATACATTGACAGAAGAACTCTAAAAACGACGGGACGCTTATAAAGAACTTTATAATAAATTTTATTTTATTACTAACCTGACGAAACTAAGCACGTCAGAAGTCGAGAAAAAGGCCAAAACATTACAAACGATTTATTCTAATGCCTTAGAAGAGAATTTTCCAAAAGAATGTCTCTATTTTCGTGCTCACTGAAGTATAAAACTGAGGATAAACAGAGTCCTGTCAGTTTGTTGGAATGGCTACGAGCTGAAGGTCTTCAAACTATTGGTCCAAACGTGGATATTGCTCTCCGTATGTGTGTTACTCCTGCCAGTCTGTTTTGGAGAAAGATCATTTTCTTATTTGCGACGAGTTAAAAACTATTAACGCACAACAATGACAGGGAAAAGGTTAAATGATCCAGCTTTACTCAACATAGAAGCGGATTGTGTAGGGAAATTGGATTGCGAAGATATAGATGATGATATATAATGTTTTGCTACACTTAAATGTAGACGCGTTTTGTAACATGTATAACACGTTTATTGCCTTGTATAAAAATAAACCTGAACTGAATAAAATAAGACATAGTTTCCTTATTTTAAATCTATATATAATATTAGTAATAGTTGTCCCTGGTACATAAATGATGAGAGCAGAGAAAAGGGCGGTTGGTACTATACAGCCTAGGGCGGCCGGGACTGCAAATCCGCTACTGACGAGGCGTCATAATACAGGAAGGCCGGAGAAGTGACGTCCAAAGGAAAAATGTAGGTGCCTCGTGTTGAGGAGTATTCGATTCATCTCCATTTATGTTCCGCGATATTGCATAGTTTTCGAGTTACGATTTTTTAAACAGGTTTTTCAAAATTTTCCACTGGATCGGTTTTAATTGTTTTTTTTGTAATTTGTCGAAGGTTTTTCTGAAATATTTGTTTAGTATCTTATTTAATTTAAATTGCGCTTTTACGCATAAAATAATCAGCTTCGTAACATTAATGAAACCTCAAAAAGTTTTGACCTAAAATTGAGAATTTATGTTTGAGCGAGTCAGACTTGAATTTTCAACTTTAAATTAAAAATCTAAAAAGGCAATTTCATCGTTTTCGGATAACTTTAAAAACTGCTCTAGACTCTCAGCTTTCATAATAATACAAAAAAAGTATAACCTAAAAGGCTATTATTCACTTAAATTAGCCTTCAAAGATACTGAGGCGGAAAATTCATAAGATAGTCATTTGATTAAAAAAATAAATTATTGCATTTTTTATTATTCCCAAGGCTTATTATGATAGAAAGTGTGTAAAGTAAAAAAAAAATATAAGAAAGCTAAGATCTGGATATTTTAAGTTTAATCATGAATGTTTTCTGCGGAATGTTTTCGGACATTGGGTTGTCCGTTAATCCTTTTTACCTAGAATAACAATGGATCAGGTAATGAATATTACTCACTCTCTGTGGCTAGATGTGGGGTAAACGAGAGGGATAACAAGCAAACGGAGTCGACGCAAACAAGAATCATCTCACTTCAGTCGTTCTAACCTTGTGTTTACTGCTACTCGTGACGCCATTTTATCTCTACCACTACGCTTTGCTTTGCCCACGGACCCCGTTGCCTACTTACCTGACTACTTTGCTCGTTTATTGGACTCTGTTTTACATAACGATTTGGATTTTTTACTTGAAAGTGTTAAGGTTTCCTAGGACAGCGGTGCCCGTATTTTAACGGCCGTAGTGAACAGTGATGCGGTTGACAGCCGTCGTAACGGTGACTAGAAAGTGGTTTCCTATAAAAATAGTGTTGATAAAGCTAGGGTTTCCTAGGACAGCGGCGCCCGTATTTTAACGGCCGTAGTGAACGGTGATGCGGTGGACAGCCGTCGTAACGGTGACTAGACAGTAGTTTCCTAGGAAAACGATGTTGATAACATCGTTAAAAAATAAAAACACTCTCTAGTCACTGTTACGACGGCTGTCCACCGTATCACCGTTCACTACGGCCGCTAAGATACGGGCACCGCTGTCCTAGGAAACCCTAGCTTAACACCGTTAAAAAATAAAATCACTCTCTAGTCACCGCTACGACGGCTGCCTACCGCATCACCGTTCACTACGGCCGTTAAGATACGGGCACCGCTGTCTTAGGAAACCCTAGCTTTAGAGATGAGCTGCGCGTTAAGTGAATATGCAGAAATGCACTATTTTTTTGGAGTTGCACAAGGCCAACGGTCATGAAGCAGCACGACTGTATCGGGATCAACTTCGACGCCGACGTGGACCACAACCTGATCGATGTCCCAATCATCATGTTTTCAGAAACAAGCACAACACATTAATGGCAGGCCGCATTCCTGGTCGAGTAGGCCATCGTAAAGGAGCCCTTTAAAGTAAATCCGGATCGCAGAGAAATAGAGCTGGAAGAAGTTCGTAGGAATTCATCAATGAGTACGAGAGAGTACGAGATCAATATATAGCTCGTACTCTGAACATCCCAAGATCATCCATTCAAGACATACTTCACGAGGAAGGATACTACGCATATAAACTCAAGCAACTCCATATAAATAATGCATTTCTGCATATTCACTTAACGTGCATCTCATCTCTAACACTTTCAAATAAAAAAAATCCAAATCATTATGTAAAACAGAGTCCAATAAACGAGCAAAGTAGTCAGGTAAGTAGGCGGCGGGGTCCGTGGGCAAAGCAAAGCGTAGTGGTAGAGATAAAATGGCGTCACGAGTAGCAGTAAACACAAGGTGAAAACGACTGAAGTGAGATGATTCTTGTTTGCGTCGACTCCGTTTGCTTGTTATCCCTCTCGTTTACCCCAGATCTAGCCACAGAGAGTGAGAGAGACAGTAATATTCATTACCTGATCCATTGTTATTCTAGGTAAAAAGGATTAACGGACAACCCAATGTCCGAAAACATTCATGATTAAACTTAAAATATCCAGATCTTAGCTTTCTTACATTTTTTTACTTTACACACTTTCTTTCATAATAAGCCTTGGGAATGATAAAAAATACAATAATTTATTTTTTTAATCAAATGTCTATCTTAGGAATTTTCCGCCCCAGTATCTTATCTAGAGCAGTTTTCAAAGTTATCCGAAAACAATGAAATTGCCTTTTTAGATTTTTAATTTAAAGTTGAAAATTCAAGCCCGACTCGCTTAAATATAAATTCTCAATTTTAGGTCAAAACTTTTTGAGGTTTCATAATTGTTATGAAGCTGATTATTTTATGAGTAAAAGCACAATTTAAATTAAATAAGATGCAAAAAAAATATTTCATAAAAACCTTCCACAAATCACAAGAAAAATAATTAAAACTGATCCGGTAGAAAATTTTCAAAAGCCAATTTAAAAAATCATAACTCGAAAACTACGCAATATCGCGGAACATACATGGGGGTGATTCGAATACCCCTAAACACGAGACACCTACATATTTTCTTTGGACGTCACGTCTCTGGCCATCCTGTATATGACAGCAACGGAGTACCTACCTCCCGGTTAAATTTAGAGTATGCGTGTTGGAAATGGTCATCTCGTGTAAATCGTTATTTTTTATTGACATGTGTTATATTTTTGATGATTGATGATTTTAAACTATCATTTGAGAATACAATGCCAGTAGAAATGATTAATTCAACTTAGAGTAAATCCCGATATATATTTTTGCATAGTTCCATAGGCTCCCTTTGTCTTTAAAAAATATCGATTGTACTGCGGAAAGAGAAATGAAAAAAACAAAAAATGCTAACAATTTTTTTAAAAAGGGATAAAGAAATCAAGAGACAATCAAAAGAAAAAATAACAATGTACTGAGAAAAAATTTAGGTTGGTATACGAACAAAGGATGTTGAGTACTTAGAGCATTTTTTTTTTCCCAAAATAACCATTTATCTGTTAAAATGTTAAGAAAAAAAGTGGTTAAGTTACAACTAGCCCCTAAGTTGGTGCTAACGACTGATCCCGGGTGAAAAAAAGAACTTTTAACCAAAAGAAAAGTGAAAAAAATTTTTGAGCGAATGGTTTTTTGATTATCGATGATTACAGACTAAATCTACAATATTACGTCGAAAATATTTCACATAACTTACCGCGTTTTGCTACAGCAGCGATTACACCGAAAATTAGTACGGAAATTTAGTTTTACACCTCAAAAACACATTTTCAAAAAAATTTTCATCGCAAGATCAACTGCACGATATTGCCTTCGAAAGAAAAACTAGCATCCAGACTTCCCGCTAAAAACAACTGTTGCGCTGCCATGCGGTAGGTGGGGGTATTTAAATTTTCAAATGTCTGGGTTCGTTTATCACCGTTTTACCGTATTTTTTAAAAATTTAAGTCACTTGAAAACGAAAACCAAGTGCCAAACTATGTAGTAAAACACACATTTCGAAGTTCTGTCTTAAAATAAGGAAGAAAAACATCAAAAACGAAAATAATTTTCACGTTAGTTTACGAAAATGACACCGGAGGGGATTTAATCGATACGGAATACTATAGGTACTTACCAATACTATGATGATATACTGTTTACAATGCACTCACATTAAGATACCGGTATTATTGAGACTTTCAAAAACACTGAACAACTAAACAATACTGAATTTAAACAAAAAATATTTATTTCAGCTGTTAAAATGTATATTTACTTGTCATTTCACTGAAAATTTTAATCGCGGCGTTGTTCTTTTAGTACCGAAAAATTGAGATGCACGATGCACTACTTGCGAATGTTTACACCAGAGACCGGCACGGTACAATATTTACAAACTTCAGCTATTACATATTCACGAGTAATATTATCATAACAAAACTGAAAAGTTTCATGTAAAATCACTGGTAATGAATTCTGCAGTTATCAGTATACAAAAAAGATGCTATATTAACAATCGACGGTGAAATGTAGATACTGTCAACTACATAGAAAAGCAAAATGACATTATAACCTATAAATCTGTCAAAACCGAAATTAAGAAAAATGCTTTAAAAAGTTGAAAAACTCACCTTAGATTCTATTGACACCTCCTCTTTGTACCCAATTTCTTGCTTCAATCTTTTTATAAAATTTGGTTCATCTGGTTTAATATAGGCGATATTTCTTTTAGACATGGCAAATGACACACATTTAATGTTTAAATTTAAAAATGACGTTGATAATACAATGCACTGAACACGCTAAAATACAGTTGATCACGCACAAAATATAAACAGTAGATATAGTATTAAAAAGTCGGTTTTATAAACAAACGTGTTATCGCTTACAAAGTGCACGAATCATTCCGACGAGTGAGTGACAAATTGTAATTATTTATATATTTTATAAGTGTAAGCCGCAAAAGTTTTCGAGTACTGGATCACGTGTTTTTGTTAATGTTTTGGTTGTAATTATCGGAAGGTATAGAGTTATATATTATTGGCACCGTCAACTAAATACGTAAATTACTATGCTACTTTTAAAACTGACGTTTGACGTTCACCGGCCGACACTACTAGCAGTTGGCAACGATGACCGTTGATAATTGACAGCTGCTTAAAGAGTTGGTTCGTAGGTTGGTAGTTGAAGTTTACTATGGTTTACTGCAGAGATAATGTAGAACTATAATGCATAGATACAAGTGGCAAGTGGTGGCACCTAGATGGCGTCGTCAAATAATACATCAAAAATCAAATAGTTAGTAGTGACGTGCATGATTGATTCAGATATTCGATTACCTTAATTATTTTAATTAGTAAAAAATGAGCATTTTGACAATGAACATAGGTACCGTCAGATGGGATAATTTGAGATAAGGGTCTAACTTGAGACGTTTACTGTTAAAATTTAAATATTTTTATTTTGAATTTTTACACAAAAATATTCTCATGTGTGTTCTAATAACATTGTGTATATATTGCAAATTACAACGTCATAGATTTATATGTATACATATATATATATATATATATATATATAACAAGTCAGGCAACAGTACAGCCCAAATCTAGCCTTGGCTTCCTTTAACTTTTGCCTCCAACTCCGCCACTCTAAGCAGCCATTTTCCAATTTGCAACTTGTAGAAGCTGTGCTGCATCTTATTTAACTTCATCCTTCCACCTCAGTATAGGTCTTCCAACTCTTTGTTTACCCCCTGGATCGAACGTGAATTTATTTTTGTTAAATTTGGAGTGCCAATACAGGATTTTTTTAAAAGTCAGAAAAGTTAGTGTTTCCGTGTAACCAGAGACATGTCACATATGTCTCAAATTATCAATTTGAATTGAATTTTTTAAATGGTTTTATATTCATATTTTATTGTATTTTCATATTTTACATAGTTTGCGTGGATCTACAAAAAACAAAAGTGGTGGGAAATTACCCATATATGAGACTTATACAAAATAATAATTGAGTAAAGTATCCGGCTTTTGAGGATGTCTATGTTAAGGGTGTCAAAAAAGATAGTCCCGATCAAATACTGCAATAAAATATGCCTGAAAAGGATTCTTTTGCAAGGTAGAGATCTAGAGTTGGTATTTTAAATACGACCGGGAGGGTTTCTCAGATATTTCTAATTTGATTAGAGTAGTTAATTTTGATTCACGAAAAGTGGAGTGAAATTCTTCTAAATTGTCAAAGGGAATTTTTGTTGTAATATCCAGCCTGATATTCCCTCCGATATTAGGTCTGGCCACTGTTGCACTCCATCCCATCTGTTTAAAATTAAAATTTTAAACTCCAATGCCTGCGAACGAGGAGGCATTGGAGATCTTAATCACATTTGATTTACATGTCCTTTAATGACTGGGAGGCAAAAATTATTTGATATTTGACTTATGTTTTTTATAACCTTTTCAATTCATTTATCTCAAATATTTTTTTACAAATTGTTTATTGATCAATTCTGTGTATATTTTTTTTATATTCAAACTGTTTCCTATTATGATTTGTAATATTAGTTTCATTGAAATAATTATGTTAAAGTTAATTCTTTATTTTTTTACAACAAATTTATCTTACATTTCTAGGTTTATGTAAAATATTTTTACTTCGTTATTACTCCCTGGCGTTTATTTTTTAATTTTTATTTTAATAGTTTAAATTTATCATTGATAAGTATAAGATTATGTTTGTCAATATTTTGATTATTTTGATGTAATTTTTATGGTTATTACCTATTATTAGTAAGTTCTATCTTCATTCTAATATTTTATTTAAGGTTCTCTTAAATAAAATCGGTTAAATAGGTTTTGGTGGTTTTTTCTGTAAGTGCCTATTTCAATTTATGTTGATTTTTTTAGTATAGTTACACTTTTATTATTACAATTATTATTTTATGTTATTCTATAGTCAATCGTTTATATCTATATTATTATTTCTTTCTATTTGTGTTGTTCTTATGTTTATTGTAAATTAATGTTACAAGTTTTTGGCCGATGTTATCATGTTTTGGTAGAAGGAAGAAAAAGAGGAAACGTCAAGATTGGATAAATGCACCATTTTATATAATTGAAAACGAACTTGAAAACGAGGTGGAAGCTGAAAGTTCGATTCTGTTCAAGTTAGCCCATCTGATGATATATGGTCACCAACCTACTAAAATACAAATAAATAGTATTAGGTTAGTAAATAAACCCAATTATTGTGATGAACAAAGGTGGTTAAATAAAATAAAATACATACGTAATTAAACTTTAACATATAATTTAATTGGTATTTTTATCAAAATCATCAATTATGGAGTTACATCAAAAAATATCTACACAAAAAATCAAAGGTTAAAAAAAATAAAATACATATTATACTGAGCAGAAATAAGTTCTAAATGTGTTTGAAATAATTTATTTTTAAAAAAGTAATCTTAATAATAACTGTTTCTATTATTCAATACAATCCACACAACTAAATGCAATGAACGATATCAGTTTCATAATGATAGTTACCTTCAAATCACTGAAAAAAATAGCATAAAATATTTAGGCATTATAATTGATAAAAATATAAAATTGAAGGAGCAAATAAATAATGTTATATACAGAATGAGAAAACTTATAAATGTATTCATTACATTAAGGAATATATTAACCATCGAAAAATTAAAATCAATTACTTTGCATTACCCTAATCCATATTACAGTACGAAATAATCGGACGGGGTGGTGCTTTTAAAACAAATATTTTACTAGTTGAAAAAATACAAAAATTAATTTTAAAAGTTATTTTGAGAAAACCGTCTACTTTTCCCACTCTTCGATTATTTAAAAATAAGGTTTTAGATATAAAATTGTTATTTAAAAAGAATCGTTTGCTTCGAATACACGAAGACAAAATAAATAGTACTATTTTTAGGTCACAAAACTTAAGTACGCGACCTAGAACAGGTGGTAAAATCTTAATTCCAAAATCAAAAACAACTACAGAACATCATTATACTTTGTTAGGGCCAAAACCAAATTGATAAATATTTAGTTTATCAAATAATATATTTTGTAAAGAACGCATTTAAATCACTAACAACTTGGTTCCGAAGATTTGGCGGGTTAAAATAATGCTTTACAAAGAACATTTTATTCGTTAATTTTGTATACCGACTAGCGATTTCGGATGTTGTTGTTCTGTTTTGCAACATGTTCATTTCTTTCAAAAGTATCGTATATCGTTAATAATTGTTTTATGCCCTTTTAAATGTTTTCTACTTAAGTTGAGATATTTATTTTACTGTGTATACTTTGGATCCTCATATTTTTTATGTCATATTTCAAAGAACCGGGCATTTGTCCTATACTTAAGTATTAAGATCCTAGTTTAGTTTATTGTTTTTTGTCCAAGGATGTCACGTATTATTTAATTTATTGAGGAAGAGAAATCTTGTAATTGTTTGAAAGGGTCTCAGAAATATTTTGTTTGGCACTTAAATGTCAGTAATATTTTTTATAGAATGCAATCGAAATAGGTTTTGGAAAGCTTGTGAGAGAGTAACAACCTTTAGTCTTCTTCTTGGAGTCTGTAAGTGCTTTTGTAGAGTTGCTGGCGGAAAGTCAGACCGTAGCAAGCGATAAGTGTATGCATTCTTGAGTGTTACGTGTATTAGGTAAACGTGTTTACCTACGTAATCATTTAAAGAATCTGAGTGTTACGAGTTATGGATGTGAGGGTGTGATTGCCCTGTGGTTTTATTTGAATTGATTTGTGTGTCATTGCGGAATTTGGATAGTAAATAGTATTTTGAAGAAACTGTGTCCTTTTCCTCATTCGCATGTCACCCGAAATTGGCGAGAACGTTGAAGCAAGAACCCTGCACCAGCTAGAGATGCAAGGCGGTAAAATTACCGCGGTATTTTACGGGAATTTTACCAGATTTTTGTAAAATACGGTATTTTTCGGTAAGAAACGAATTTGACGTACTAATTTTAATTTTTCGAAGAGATTACAAATACGAGTAGCTTTGTTTTAGGACACTTTACATGACTGCAAAAACCAGGTTTGGATCGCGTTGCGGTAAACTACCGTATGTTACGGTATTTTACCGCGACTTTTGGTAAAATTACGTAATTTTACATCCATAGCACCAGCTGCCGTAAACATACTTACTGAGGAATATTTTTATTTAATGAAATGAACAAAGATAATAAAAAGTACAGACCAGAATAAAATATATTTAAGAAAGAAGTGAAAAATTATATTTATAATTCTTCTTCATTTAACGCTGATTAAAAATAACGTTTATAATTGTTTTTGTAATTTGTATATGTTATCCTCAAAATATTTACAATTAAAATAAAACGAACAATTGTAAGACGTCACTCCCCATTATGTATACAATAATTGTTTATTTCTTTAACGTAATGGGAAACATTAATGTAAATATATGTATTTAATATAAAGTTTAAAAAAATGTATTTAGTTGTCATATTGTGTTTTTGGTTATCTGAATAAATTTTGCTGTTTGAATAAAAAAAAAAACAAAATGTTCTTTTTACCTGAAAAAAATACCATTTTCAAATGATGTGTGTAATAAAGAAATGATAATTCATGTCACATGATAGCTTTGATTTTAGATAGAGAAATTAGCCTTTTGAAATAAAATTTAGGTTACAAAATTTTACAATTCCACCATATATTTTTAGTATTGTCATTTAAAGTTTAAAATCTTTTGTTTTCTTCTCTGTTTTGACAACCTCCTAGCTAGGTATTCATTTTAGTCGAAACTTTTCTCCTACAATGTAAAACGTCTGGCACATACTAGTCACTTCTTTTATGTGGTTTTGAGAATTAGAACTTTAGTAACTGGTTTGCATAAAATTATATCGTGCTTTCTATACCCACGTTGATATTTCCTTCTTTAACTTTTTTTATCAATTTTATAATGCCAGCAATGATTTAAGCCAAAAAAATAGCTGTTTAAACTGACCAGCAGTACAATATTGCAAATTCGGATTTTCTTTTCCAACACGATGATAACTTATGTAAGTTATACCTAAATTGATAATACTATTTAGACCGAGCCTAGAGTAATGTAGTCGCCACAACCGCAATGACAATAAATAACACACTGGAAAAAAATATGTCGTTGTTCGGAATCAAGCCTATTAGTTTTCTTCTGTACCTATCAATTATATAGTATTAAATATACCAATACTATTAAAATTCTTGTTAAATGTTTTACATATACGAGGGATGGTAGAATGTTTCCTATGATTAGTTAGGAAGATAGAAAATATCAGACAGTCTAGTTAGTCTGGAGGGTAAGCAAGTAGATTAATTAGTTTTGGGGAGTCAAATTATTATTTACAATTTTGTAAAGCAGGTCACATGGTATTCGATTATATTTATTCATATATTGTGCGCGTCACTAACAACTAGTGACGGCTAACGGATTATTCATAAACAAAATATAAACGGATCATAGACCAGAAAAGAGCCATAGAGTGCTGAAATCCGAAGACATAGACAATGCATCTTTTGTACTTAACTTATGATAATAAATTATAATGTTCATGAAGCCAGGAAAACTTATCAATAAAATATTTAAATTGGGAAATGTTTAAATTCGGTTTAATGTGATTTGGGAAAAATTCATAAAGTATCAATTTTTTAAAGGTTGTGAAAAAACTACTAAAATTTGAGTGATGTTATGCTTTTTTTTGCATCGCTTTTTTTTGCATACATTGCTGTAACGTTCACAAAATATTTAATAAAAAACACTTTAAAAATAATAAATCACCCAGTTGCTAAGAATATATAAATTGCTATAATTTTGGTGTGTACCTATAATAACAATGTCGTAAAAGCACTTCGTCATGTAGTTTGACCAATATATAAATTGCAATAAATCTAATCGATTTTATTAATCTAATCGATTACATTATGTTGCAAAGAATTGTTTACATTCATTATTTTGTTGAAAATAATCTAAATTTGTAATCTCAATTATATACCTTTCGGCACCTAATGAAGTATATGCCACTGCAACCGTAGTGTATGTTATTCATTTTTGTTAGATGAAGGTATAAGGTGACCGGTCTTGCGCTTAACTTGCTAATCCCCAAACAATGAAATATTGGTGAAATGACGGTTATTGAATGACAATGAAATGACGGTTATTGAATCTGAAACCTCTTCCATGGTAGGCAAACGCATTAGATCACAAGATTGACATATTAATATTACTAAAAAGAAATTATCGACGCAATGACACGACAATTTAGCATAAAATCGTTAGATTAATTTGGAATTACAACTTGACTCATTGAGAGGATCTTAAGGCTCATCATCCACCCGCGAAAGAGCCCTGGGGGACTCTCTTTCAGCTGCGCATAGAGGAAAGTTAGCCAAAATATTCTCAAGTAATACAAACTCTATGCAGATTAATGAGGGGGGAGGAGTATGTATGAACAGAGGCCCCCCCTCTCAGGATCCCCCGAAGTCCCCTTTTTTCTTTATTCAAAAAGAAAATATGTACAAAAAAATACAAACAATTAACACAAAAAAAGTACAGAAATAATGACTCAAGACCATACAGTAACACAGAATACAATGAAAATATATTTTTTTGCACTACTTAAAAAACTTCTTTAAAAAAAAACTAAATTTCACATGCAATCAAATAGCAATAGATTAGAAGCATTAAGAACTATAAAAAGAAAAGCAGCCTGACTTTTCTTCATATTAATGTATTCTCGTATTTTCTACATTGAAATAAATTCATGAAAAAAAAAAGAAATGAGCATTATGTTATATGTACTCATTTTAATTCATAAGTATGTAAATTGTTTCAGCCGATATAACAATGGCTTTGTTGAAGCAACTTCCCCTCTAGAAAGGATGTTAGTCGAAGGCCTAAATGGACAACAAAAATAAATGTACAAGAATAACATAAAAATATATATATGTAATAATTAACTTAACTAGTAAAATTATAACACAAATTGAAATCGGTAATATCAGATAAACCCCTCAAAAACTCGATAGTGCCCATTATTAGTTGCAGATTTGTGAATCCTTTTATCTTGTTTTCGAGCGATGTTATCATGTTTTGGCCCTAATAATTTGGAAAAAAAGTTCTTAATAATTATAAAAAATCTTATCGATTCAGTACCTACTGGAAAATTGAAAAAAAATCTGTGCTGTTATACAACTTCTTAGTTTTTTGTTGGTAGCCATGATGTCTCGCTCTAGTCGTATATTTTGTGAAGTTGGTCTCTGAATTCTGTGCCTACTTCAGTAAGGTCGAATGTTTCGCTCGCTGTGCTTGTCTTCGCAATAGGTAATTGTGTTCCTGTCAAAAGTTTTACTGTGGTTCTAATACTTGGGTTGAATTGTGTTGTTTCAAGCGTGGCTGAGTTTTATTTTTAACTCTGAGTACACGAGTTCATAGTAATTTTAAATTGTTGATCAAAAATTCAGTTGCACCGTAAATTCTACGGTAAAGGTTTATTTAGAAATCGTAATTCCGAGCGCGATTATCCAATACAGGTGTTTTCGACTTTATCCGTTCTGGTAAGCATACTTATTTTCTTTAAAATAAACTTGTTTGTATTGTCCTTGTTCTTTATTTGACACGTGTATGAAATATGAAATGGTATGTAAAAATCTGTATCAAAACTTTTAAAAACTATTAAGCATTTTAAAAAAAATGTTTAAAATACCAGCAACCATTCAACCAGTTATTGACTGAGTTGTTAATTTTGTCAATGTTCTAACGTTGTTAATTTGGACATTTTTATAAAGCTGTTTATATAGTATATAAAGTATAGTCACAATCATTTTAAGGAATGCTTTTTGTTGTACTTACTGCATAATTGAAATATTTATAACACATATGTACTTATTTTGACCATTCTTCTCATCTTCGATACTATCTTAAATCATTGTCAGATTGAGAATATCCTGTACATCAAACTCCGACTAATAAGCCAGTGCAATACTGCAATAGCATTAAAAATAAATGACCACAAATTCTTATTTTTATTACAATATATAATGCTAGTGTTATAAAGTTATAAGGAATAAGAGATATTGAATACCATCAAACTTTTGTATGCAACTTTAGTGTGTAGCGCTCTGGAGAGTGGTTCGGTGGTGTTGGGGCCTGAAGAAGCCACTCACTCACTAATGGTTGAGATAACACAAAAGAAGTTTCTTCATTACCTGTACATGAGACAGTATGGATACTACCAATTGCAGTACCTATCATTGTTCCTTTTAGGTATGCTTGGTATCACAAGTTTGTATGCCGGAAGGAGCATTAACTTGCTTACAACGGTCTTTAAACGGGTTCATTTACAACCCCGACATTTTGGAGTGCATAAAATTATATGTACCGAGCAACTATTTAAGAGCTAGACAACACAGACCATTTGTTCTTGCTGAATGCAGGGCAAATTTACTGTTAATGATGCCTGTGGGGAGGATTATTGGTCTGTTGAATAGCCTGCCGAGAGAAGTGGATCTTTTTAAATGTGTATTAGTGACTTATTCGTCTTTGTTTACTATTGTTTTTATGGACTATGTTGGACCTTAATAATCTATTGTGCTTTTTTCTCTTTTTTGGCTTTTTTGTCATGTTTTTTACTTTGTTTTTGTGACTAATAATATAATTTATGTACATTGTAATTGGCAGTAGTGCTGTATTGTACATTTAAATAAATAAATACTAAAATTCATTTGCATTTATAGGTATGGAGTTTTATAAACAGTGTAATATTATGTATGATACAGCAAAGTGCTCTAAATCTGTTAATGTCTATGACAATAAATTACTTTATAAGTGTTTAAGTTATGTAGTCATATGTAAAAAATACGTATACTTAAGTCGAGTGATTTTACATTTAGTTCTATGATTTATCATAGTCTAGATAATATTTGCATTTATATTTATTTTTACACTATTTATCACTATTGTGCACTTATTTGTGAACACAACATAATTTAGGAATTATTATAAAATGAAGGGGATGATTTTTTTTTTCCTGCTGTATTTGATCTACAGGGAACATGTAGACAGTTCAATTTTTATTCCCCATACATATCTTAAATTTATTGTTCCCTCTGTTGATTTTTGTTTATTGTAAGAGTGGAAACCTTTATTTACTGATGTACATGAGATTCTACTGAATTCTTCACCTAAAGAGATATATAACTGTGTAAAGTGATCACTTGAACTATATATTTTTAAATATCTATTTTTCCTCCCGCTATTAAAGTCATTTTAAATGTTTGATTATAGACCTTTCTAATGTCATACAGTACAAATCAAGTTTAGGAAGTATAGTTTTATACATTTACATTTTTACAACACACAATATTTAACGAAGCTGACATCAATTTCATAGGCCCTGGAAATGCCTAGCTTTCTGTAAAAAAAAGTTCTCCACATCTCTTGAAATACTTATCTACTGATATTTTGTTGGTCAGTTTTAATTTCTAATACCACATTCTTACGATACCAGTTCTCTATTTTTTCATCACTCTATAGTGCATGTATACTGCAATTATTGATAGTTGATTACATGCTACGAGTCATTTTATGCTGCAGATGTCACTCTAGAGAGCAGTTAAATTTAATGTCCTTGTGAAATAATAAACACAGTATACAAAAGTTATCATTTAGACCAGCCAATGAGAGCTCATAAGCCAGATAAGCTAATGTCTAGACTTCCATATTCATTTCTCAAAAATGTTCTTCATCTCGGTTTAAATATCTGTCAAACTTGAGTACTTACTTAATTTAAATATTGTACAGAATAACACCCAGAACCTCAATGTATGTTAGATCAACACAACAACATAATATAGCTCTTGAAGCAGTCATCAAAATCATAATCATTATTAAAATTTCTATTATTATATTGAATAACTTGTCTATTTTAAACTTGATAGTAAATAACAGTGTCAAAACGTGGAAAGCAAGTTGTAATTGAGCGAGTTTCAAACCTCGGACTCTGAATCCATATGTCTGCAACACTATTGTGGGACCACAACTGAGTTCTTACTATATTTACCTGTTGGATTTTCCCTATTGAGATATTACGCTCTTTAGATGAAATCCTAAGGGCATTAAAATCCAGTATTAGTCTACAAACATTCGGGCATTAAGGACTCTAAGGGGGATTAGGGGAAGTGCTTTATAAGCCCCTGGCGTCATTGCGAACTGTGTAAAATCTATTGTGACATCATTTGAACCTACTCAATATGTTGTTTCATCTTTACCTATAAAACAATACATAAAATATCGCAATAAATTGATTTGCTGTCATATTTACTCATTATTTATTTAAGTACCTGCTTAAATATTTTACTTTGGTATTAAAGTTGGGTCTCAAATAGGCAAATGAATGCTCCAAGGGGCCTTACTTTACAAAGTTATATCTGCATATTAACAAATAATCTGAATATTTTATTTCATTTGAATAGCATCATGTAATTTATTGTGCGTAATAGGTACTTACGTGTTTGTAATCAAATTATACATAATTATGAATAAAAATCTTCTAGAAATAATTTATTTTCAATAATATTATAATAAAAGTAAGAACCACCTCTTGGTGTATTGGTTAATACACTCGCCCGAGGTTCTGGATTTGGTTTCCTGAGCGATCAATGTGAAATATTTATTTAATAAGTAGGTGGCTTTTCGCTGTAATGTTAGTCTGATCGATAAAGCGTGAGACTGATCATTTTACTTAAATGCATTATCATATTATAATTTATAAGTTATGGCTTAAACACTGCGATTAAAGAACCAATACAGTGCCCTATGCTTAATTAGGTGCGGATATGGGAATAATTATAAATTCAATTAAATCAAATGTTTTTTTTGTTTTTTTTTGTTTTATTTACTTTGAAATTTACATAACATATAACCTTAATTAATAAATTATTTATTAGTGTCTAGAATAAATTATTGATTTACTTCCTACAGAGCAGGATATTAAAATGTTCTTTGTAAATCCCACTTTTTGCTAGGTCAACCTTCTGCCAAAGAAGTAAAACAGATACACAAAAATGTGTATTTTATATATAACACCGTCTCGCGGTACTGAGTTAATGTCATTCACCTTTTTGCGACGATTCTGAGATTGCCAACTGTCCCATCGTTGTTTGTGGACCATTACGATCAACCTACATACATAATAATATTACAGGCGTTATCTTAACTGCGCACACCCCACGCTAAAAACGGCGTTTCATTTCGCCTTCACGAAGTGGGCATCATTCAACAACTTGGATATTTTTACTCAGTGTTTCTATTTTAGTGTTTTCCGTTTTTTACGTGATGGATTTTTGTGGGAGGCGCACGCTGGCTCTGGCACACTTGAAACCGGCCCATAATGAACTTTGTCCGGCGTCCGCAGTGCTTATTATGTCCGAGTATATTTATAACTTCGCTGGTTACATTCATACTTGCTCTATATCTCATTTTAAAGAAAAACATAACAGGATTTCAATTTTCTTTATTTACGGTTTAAGTCAATGAATTATTACAGTGTGCATGCACGAAAGTAATGTGTATAGAGAAACATTATGTACAAACGGAGAAAAAAACACATTGAACAATATTGATAATTATTAGCGACCGACCGAAACAAGATTTTCACCGATACTGAATTTCGGCTTCTGTTATTTTTGTAATTTTTTTAAACCTTAATTTAAAGCTTTATTTCAACGATTCGCATTTTAAAATTTGAAATACTTATATATTTTTGCTATAACCTATTAATTTATTTATTTTTTAATTTAATATGCTTGCGTATTTAGGTATTTTTGAACAGCTTATTTGATATTTTGTAGATTATTAATATTGAAGTAGAACATATACATACTCACTCAGTATTCATTTAAAAATAATGGTTTAATTGTTAATACTTGTTTACACCACTTAATTAATTAGTTTTAATGGCGGGTTTCGTGTTAACTATCCCATTTTCAGGACACACATTAATAACTTACTCGAATTTATGTGTGAAAATTCATTATTCCAAAATATATGAACGATACAAAGATTTCAATAACGTCGGTCGATATATTTTTATATTTTTTTAAGTGATGTAAATTAATCAACTGTTTGACCATGGTTTAAAAATTAATGAATTTGATGGTTACCTAATTACGATAATATGATAATTATCCAAAAAATAAAAATACCTTTACGTCAGTATTCAATAAATAAAATCGATCCAATATTTATCACTGTTATATCTCTAATAATTATGATAATAATTCACATTTGTTGATTGATAACACGTCATGACAAGAACAAATATATATTTTTTAAAACGTAGTGATTAACGATTTATTTATGTAATTAATTACAAGTACTTACATATTATTATTTAAATGAAAAATAACTAATGTTCTACATTCTGGACAACACATTATAATTTTAACAAAAATCAAAGACAATAAAAACGTACTTATACTGGGTAGATCTACTATTGATCGCTAGCCGATTTCACACACACAACACGGTAAAATTAGGTTGGATTGGTTTTTATTTTATTATTTATTCAGTGGCTACTCTCAGGTAAAAATCCCGCAAAAGGAAATCAACTTTAGATTAGTCGACTTCATAGTGTGCTGGTCAGTGCGTTTGCTTGCCACTAAATAAATCATTAAAAAATATATATTTAATACAGCGAAAATCACGCAATTTTATCGTGGCATGTGGATTTTATCGACCCTCTGAAACGGGTCTTAACTCCTGATAAACATACCTACTGATTACTGATAAACAGATTCGCCTCGTTAAACTAGCTTAGCTGAAGATCATAGAATTATAATATATTAATTCTACGCTGAAGAAAGACTAAATTTTTTTTTCATAGTCTTTATTCAATAAAATATACACATTATTACAATATTAATACATTATAAAGAAAACAAAGCAATAAAATATATTTTGTCCCGATAAACTTTCAATGATACTTTGTCATCGGGTGCTCAGACATTAGTTTTAAATAATAATCAAATAAAAAGAGTACAGACATAATACTGTATACGTATAAAAAATAATGAACATATATAATTTTGTTTTTAATGATTTGAAAATATTATTAAGAAGAAAAAAGCTCAACAAAACCAGATAAAAATAGTTTAAAGAATTTTTTTTTTTAAAGTAAGAAAATAGAGTAAAATAATACAATTAAAATTAAAGAATAGCAATTTACCTGAATATACTTTAAATATAGGAAAAAATATAAACACACATAAATAGTGTGTGCAAATGTAATCGAAACAAGATAAAACATAAAACTAAGTAAATCGCAAATTTCAATCATATCTACAGAAAAAATAAAAATTAAAAGTACACATTAAAACCTTTATGTACTTACTCCATATGGTATTTTGGAAGATTTGCGTGATTCCTTTACAGTAATCTAGATATGAAACGAAATTATTTACAAGATCTTTAATTACCATGTATGAGATCTCATGTACGATTCCCGAAAAGGTCGATAGTTTAATTAATATTATTTACAAAGGCCCTCGTGGTGTAGTGGGTAAGATGCTTGTCCCCGGGTTCGATTTCCGGTGAGATCACAAAAACATAAACATGTTTTCTTTAAGCCCGAGTGTTCTGTGCTGTAATTAACCACTGTAATTGACTGACCTGTTGTAGTATGAAAGAACAAATATTCACGAATATCTTTATTGTATTTTTCTCTAATAATTATTATATCGATGGTCTGGTCTAGAAGACAAAGTGCCAATTACAGAATTCAATTTTTTCAGGAGAGTAGTTTAAAGTTTGACAAGTTGCTTTTTTGTCTTCGTTTCCATGTGACTTACGAGTATTATTAATAATATGCTACTATGGTTTAGTATGAGATGAACAATTGAACGTAGTTATGCAGAAGCAGCCAGCCAGGGAGAAGTGAAACAGAAATAATAGCACTTTTATGAAACGAGTAATTAATCAAATCTACACAACAGTTGAAATGTCTTGACTTTGACAAATGGTAAACAATGAATACATTAGTTTTTTTTTTATATTGAAAACAAGAATTTAATTATGTATTTAACCAATTTTAACCAAGTTTTAATAATTTTTAAAGTACCGTACGATTTTCCTAGTGTTGTGGGGGTCTTCTGCAAATTGAAAAATGCCGTTATTGTGATGGACACTATTTTCAGAACGTGATTATTACGATTTTTTGGATGAAAGCGGCCTGGCTGTTTTAAGCAGAACATAGAATTGACCTTACTGCGCCCGGAAAACACCAGTATCTCATTTTTTCAAAATTGTGGACTAGCTGCTTTCTGCATACGTTCAATTTGGGTTCTAGTGAGTGGTACGAAATCCTCATTCAATACATTTGAATTTGAAATTTCTAAATATATTTTTTGTACTTAGCACGTTTGTCTTCTAGTCTAGACTCTAGACCATCGATATTTAGTTATTTTTTATAGGTTAGTGTAGTCTGTTACACATAACACCACAGGGGCTGACATATTACGATTATCAAATGTCATTTGAACATATTATGTAAATAATATGTTTTATCTATACCTATATAAAGGTGAAACTTTTTGTGATGCATTTATTAGCACCTAAAGTGTCCCAGAGACAAGCCATCGTGTTTTGAATCGTCACAGACGCACAGTGTTTTAAGTGGAACAAGCTAAGTGGACAAAAATATTTTTCGGTATTTTAGGATATCACGGCCTCAACTATGTTGTGTAATGCCAATTTGAGGTGTCCCTAATATCGTGTGTTTAAGATTGATAGGTTTGTCCTTAACTCTTGTGTGGCTGTTATGTCACCCTAGTCTACATACGATACAAGATTTAATGTATCTTTTTAAAAAAAAATATGAAGTAATTTTTGTAATCGTCAAATTGACATTTTCACACCGGATTTGGAAAGTGAAGTTTGTAAAAATATGCAGGATTTTAATAAAAAAATTATGTATTCTTGCAATGTGGAGAATGAATGTGACGCCAATACAGCAATAAATCTGCACATATAAGAGAGAGCGCGAAGATAGAACTCATAACAAGGAAGACAGAGACGCTGTTCTGTGTCCGGTGTTTGTGTGAAAAAGATTCAGTCGATTATTGATAGTGAGCGTGGGTACACCCATTTAAGATAATAATAATAATCATGGTTTATTAACAAAAATTACAATTTCTTTATCTACTGCATACACAATTAGGTGATAGATTTCCCTGGATCATGTCTAGTCTGCCTAACTAGGTACAACCTGTTTTAAGGCAGACATGTTTATGCAAAATAAACAATAACAATACTACCTAATAGTTAATTTATTATTATTTATTATAAGATGACCGGTGTATTTATGATTTTTAATTTATTTTGACAGGGCTAAATTATATTATTATTTTTATAAATTATGAAAAAGGAATTATTAAAAATAATGTATATGTTCTTTTTTAAAATGTCTGAAATTTAGAATATTCTTACTTTCGCTTGAGGTAACACAATGTTACATCCCCGCGCATGTGTTTTCTAACTTTTGAGGGGAATTTGTTTGACTGATTTAAAAAAAAATATTAGAAAATAAAGACACGTACACAGTATTGGAAAATACGTTAAAGTATATATTTTTTTGTGAATTTATAACCTAACACTTCGTGATATATACTCGTACCAGTGTAAGTCGAGCGATATTCGATCACGGCGTTGCACCCCTTTCAGTCAGTCATAGTCAGTAGAAATTCATGTGCAACAGTAATTTTAGAATCATCAAAGCTGTAGATTTTGTAAATTTATTTGTTTCTTAAACAACTGATTTGATCAGCTGAGAGTACTTCGTAGACGATGGCCATTGGCTTTGCCAAATAATGTTGAACTTGTCAAGTACTTTAATTGGAAACAATTATAATACCAACGGAAACTCATTGGTATTTTCAAACTCTGTTTACTATTGCCAGAATTAAACATACCATTTACTTATAAGTATGAATGATGAACTAGGGAAGTACACTATTCAACATCGCGTGGTACCTGTATTAAACGCTCGACAGCTTTATCTAACACGGTTAAGCTAGGGTTTCCTAGGACAGCGGTGCCCGTATTTTAACGGCCGTAGTGAACGGTGATGCAGTGGATAGCCATCGTAAAGGTGATTAGAGAGTGTTTTCCTAGGAAAACGGTGTTAAATGGTGTTGATAACACCGTTTTCCTAGAAAACCACACTCTAGTCACCTTTACGACGGCTGTCCACTGCATCACCGTCTTGCATGGTAGACAAACGTGCTGACCGTATATAATACGCTTCGTTGCTAGGTTTTTTTAAGTGTCTGCAACACAAATGACTATTTTATGAACTTTCACTAATGTCTCTTAAAGTGTACGATTTTTTTTACTTGACAAACGTACTACTTCTGCAGCGGTCATTAATTCACACAGACAACGCATGTAGATGAGTTCATCAATTTGACGATTTTTTTTGTTTTAAAAGAGGAATCTTTGAACGTTTTTTGGTGTATTTTCGAAGCAATATCCACTCTAGACGGTGTGTGTGATTGTAGTTAAGTAGTGCTTATTTCAAGTTACCGGTGTGTCCACAGCGTCTAACCAACTTTTGTTTTTTGCCAAGAAGCGCTCCTTGGACCTCCCGACAGCTGCCCATCTTTCGAAAATTTTCGATAAAATGCTGGCCAATTTAAGCTTGTACAATAAATAATTACAATCTAAACAGGCGTGATCTTCGAACGGTAGTAAAATTACAACTACGAGTAATTTGTCATTGCAAATTTACTTTCTTAATTAAGCTAGGGCTTCCTAGGACAGCGGTGCCCGTATTTTAACGGCCGTAGTGAACGGTGATGCAGTAGACAGCCGTCGTAACGTCTACTGGAGAGTGGTTTCCTAGGAAAACAGTGTTAAATGGTGTTGATAACACCGTTTTCCTAGAAAACCACACTCTAGTCACCGTTACGACGGCTGTCCACTGCATCACCGTTCACTACGGCCGTTAAAATACGGGCACCGCTGTCCTAGGAAACCCTAGCTTTATCTACCTTTCGATATCGGTCACTCATCAGTGTGTAAAGATCAATCCAAACTATTTTGGGAATAGTACTTTGAATATTTACATTAATCACTTATCAATTCGGAAAATCTAGTTATGAGTTTTACGCGAACGGCTACGCTACTGTGAGATGGTCGAACGGTTCAAAAACCACGGAGATTGTTCTTTGATTTAAAAATATGTAACTAGAAATTACCCTGACCAACTCTCGGGCACCCTCTAGTTTTAAGTGTTTCCTACCAATAACATAGGCCACCGTGCGCTTTCACATACTCAGACTAGATATGTAGACATACATGTCTACACATCTAGTCTGAGTATGTCCTACTTAAATAATTGTTGAATTAACTAACTGGTAAAAGAAGTATCGAAATTGGAAAATTGTTTTCAGGCGTTGCCTAATAAGTGACTGGTTCATCCGGATGAATCTCACCCACATGGTAAAGGTTTCAGCTCTTTTACTTCACAAAAGTCAACCGATGGAAGAGATGGGGAAATGTGGATGTTTAAACATAAGCAGAATGGTAAATGTTACACAGTGTGTAAAGTGGCCACTCACCATACAACAACAAGTCATAAGCTCTTTAAATGCCTAGACTTCCATATTCCCTTCTCAATAGTGTTTTCCTCCTCTGTTGCAACACATTTAGATATGAATCCAGCCTATCTGTAAACATTTGGACATACTTAAAGAAGAGAAAACATTAAAAATATAATACATATTTATAGTGGATTTTTACGATTCTAATGATATATATCAATGTGTCCAAAACAAGTTTTTATTAAAAAATTTCGGTTTTAAAAATATGCACATCTAAAACGGCCCGCAGTTGGCATCACGTCATTTTGACGTCACGCGTTATGACTGCTGACTGCGCTTCTAATAAACGCATCGTACAAGTTGGGCGTCAAAACGTCACACGTGCCGTTTGTCGTACAGGGCGTGAAACGTCTCGTTTTTGGGTAATTCAAAATATGCATAATTCAAACCGTTCTTTTAGATTTTTAGAGAAAATTTATTCGACGTCGCACGAAAAAAATATTAATATCGTTATCATCGTAATTTTTTGCTCATTTAAGAACAAAAAAACATGAAAATACACTATTGTCGAATAACTCCGATTGTTGGCAAATCGAATAACATCAAATGTCCATCGTGACTTGTAAAACCAAATTGTCTTTCTACGGAGACGACAGGCAAATGTACAATTTATTTCTTATGTTTTTTTAAAATTCCTTTTCAATAATCGGAAGGAGAGTAAATTGGCCTTTAAATTTTTGGGACACAGGCATTTTTATCATTTCCTTTAGGTATAATCCTAAGGAGGCCCTCTTTCCACGAACTTGGAAAATATCCACGCGACATGCAGGGCCCAAACGAGGCAAGCATCTCGCTTGGCATACTTCCAGACATTCTTTAATTCTGGTCATTGATTTGATCTAGGACGGGAGCCTTCGTTGGACCAACAACTGATGCAATTATATATCCCATATCCGGGCAACCGAGACTGGGTAAAGGGTAATTTATGGCGTTAATGAAACATAAAAAATAATGTTTTTATTAGAAAAAAACATGTTATTAAAGCGAAGGTTTTGTTTTAAACGTCAACGCTATTTAAGGTTTGTTTTTGATGTATTAAGGTCAGCGACCCGAATACCTTACAATTTGGAGGTCACATTTTGTGTTTTTACTGTCAAGGTTTAGTGTTTAGTCACATGTCATACATATGTTGTTTATTGCTTCTTACGGTCATTAAATAAACACCCACATACTAAAACGCAACAGTTAATCGCTTGGAAATATTACATTTATTTATTATATTAATTAAAATAAAATATACAATAACACATACTCATATCAAATACACACTTACCCTGTCCTTAAACCTACCCTCACACCCATATACAATCACACACATATTCACATACCTACCAAAACCACACTCCACTTTTTTTACACACGCATCCTCACACACAAAAAAAAACTCGCACACATGCACTTCTGTAAATTATATTTAACTGAACTGGATTTTTATAATTGTATTTATGTGGAAAACTGATTTGGCTTTATTTTATGTTTTTTTTATAATGTTGTGTATATTTCTTTGTATTGCTGTTGTTTTTCTTAATAAACAAAATAAAAAAAAATAAAAACACGTTAGGCCTACCGTTGAGCATGGTTTAGTCTTTTGGTTTTTGTTTTTATGTTTTTTTTATACAATACTCGTATTTGCCTTGATAAGATTTATCTAAAAAATCGATTTAGGTACGATTTTCAAACTGTCGCTCTGAATATTAATTCACTGGAGCTCTATTGCATAGAACAAAAGCGTTCCAAATTTTCGAATTGGTTTTTAGTTTAACAACAAACGTGTAACGGAAGGTTTCGGTTTGCGCTTGCAATTCTCGACCCGAGTACCTACGGCCCGTTGTATTTCTGTTCTTCTTCTTCTAGTGCCTTGCCGGTTCTAGTATTTCTGGTAACTGTAGCTAATTAGGTGGTTAATAATCATGGAATTGTTTTTCTCCGGTAACTCTCAGGTCGTCGCGCACTAAATTGGGTCTCAAGTTGTGGAAGGGCAGGATTTGATCTTTGAGCCTCTGATTCGCGAGTCTGCGTCTTTATAGATTGCGAGCACGCGCAAGAGTTGAATCGTTCCAAATCCATTGGATTATCGTCTAACGTTGAGTTGAGACTTGGGACATATACATATTAAATACCTATAAATAAACATATGACAAATTCATTCATTTTATTATGCCATGTCCGCTCCCTATTTGGAGCATATGGTTTCCACAAAGATCCTCAAAGCATCTGTCAGCTGCTAGCTCCTGTGCATCCTCCCAAGCCAGGTTAGCGTCCTGTAGTTCTGACACGAACTGCCGACGAACAGTCAGCAGTGGACGTCGAGAATCTGATGCCTTTTTAAGTAGGCAAGCGTTGTTAAGGCTCTCAGGAGGCATCCGCAGCACATGGCCATGCCAACCGTATCGCCTCCGCCTGATGATAGTGTTCACCGGAGTTCGCTGCGTCCGTTCTCTTATTACTTCATTCCTCACAAAGTCAAACCACCGCACACCCAAGATTCTTCCGAGACACCTATTCTCAAAACTCGGAATTTTGCTACTTTGGGCCCTAGTGAGGTGCCACGATTCGCATCCGTAGAGGAGAATAGGTGTTATGCGTTATATATACACGCGTTATATAGGCGGCATTTGGTTTTCACTGAGTAAATATCCGATCCCCAGACAGCCTTCATACTATTGAATGTGGCGCCTGCTATTCCTAGCCGCACTCCCAGTTCTTTTTAACATTTTCCGTAACATATACTCCCAGGTATTTGAAACTCTTGACCCTTTCGATGACTTGGTTTTTCAGAGTCAGCGGATTTTGGGCATCAAAACATGAAGTGCTACTCAGTACATGACAAAATACTTTAACGTTAAAGTGAAATAACACTTTTTAGATAAATATTTATGTCGACCTTGTTGAAAAGAAAATCCGGAACCTCATCCACGGTAATTAAAAGCGCTAACCACTATACCACGAGGCGGGTTTTTATTAATACAATTTATTATTGAAAATAATTGTGGAAAAACTTTAAATAATTAGCCAATATTGTATTTTTCCATACAGCGTGTCTGCTAGTCTGCTGCTTCAATTAATAAAATCTTTATATGATTACGTAATATGTATCTGTACATAATACCTATGTTGTGACAACGAAAGATGAGTTGTATGCTGCGCGGGATACCCAAGTGCCTAGTTAGCAGCGTTAGCACCACAAATTGAAAGTTATTATGTACCTACATTATATATTATAAGTCTTACATTTCTGAGAAATAATGACGTGCTGTTGCTTGTACCTAAATAAACTATGGCTTTGGCTCGCATGAATCAGAAATCCACTATCAATAATTTTTCTGCATAAATATATTTATTCGTACTATGAACCTGGCTGTTCAAAAAGGCTATTAAAATGGGAGCTAGGTAGAAGTAAAATGGATGTCTCATTCGCCCAAACCAATATTGAATCAACTGCTCCACAAAGGTATGGCTTATTTTATGTTTATGTTCTTGCATTGTACGTTTTATAATATAAATAATATACAGGGTGTTCTTTAAACCGTGTCACATCCGAAACCACAATGATGAGTATAGGCAAGATGACATCTAAGCATATTTAAAAGAATATTTAGAACAAAGTTTTTTTTTAAATATTAAAAAAAACAAATGGTTGCTAACTTCTGTAGGGGAGAAGTGAGGGGAGCGCGGCGCGGTATCAGGTTCCCCCCTCTCCCTCCTTGTTTCTCCCCTGCAGACGTTAGCAATCATTTGCTTCTTTTGATATATATTTTTTTTAAATATTCGTTCTAAAAAATTATTTGAATGTGCCAATATGTCTTCTTGCTCATACTGATCATCGTGGTTTTGGATGTGACAGGGTTTAATGAACATCCTGTAGGTGTACATAAATTAATTATATACATAAATACGAAGTGTTTAGAACTGTCTGAACATTTTGTCAATTATTTATTTATTTATTAAAAGAAAACAACAGCCATCACAACAACAAAAAAACAATATTTACAAATAAACCAAAATTATAGGCCAATTATAGTTTTCTATACATTACTAAATACAATGTCAAAAAAATAAGAAAAAAAGCGTACATTGAAATAGCCACTCCGCATCATTCCACACGTAAAAAATAAGTAAAATATTACAGTAATAATGAAATAATAAAATAAAAAGTTTTTTGGTTACTAGGACTTAAAATTTTTTTCGCCGGCGGATCCATACGGACCTATCAGTCTTATATTCTTTCTTCTTTCAAACAAGAGAAAATAATTACAATATTAAAGTGTACAAAAAAATAAAATATTAGGTAGGTACATTCAGATTAAATTATAACTATTATGTTTAATTAGGGTTCTAGCATTTTATTTAAATTTGTTCAAAGTGAGGAACTATATATCTATTTCAGCAAAAAACGTGTTATAAATATTTAAAATTCTGGGCAAAGATGCATTCTTGTTATTATTCGAGCTTGAAATACCAACATGAAATAATTGTTGCAGACGAGTTGTACGTTGAAGAATACGAATTTTAATTTTCTCAAGCAGTTAAGGGCAATCTAAATTTATTGTTATGTTTGAGGTTTTTCTTGAAGTGGTGCGCAGAACAAACTAATTGGGAACCACTGCTCTAGAGAGTTATTAAGTTGGATACAACCAACTGTTCCAAGAAGTATAAAAAAATAAAAATATCACGCTTTGCCCAGTATGTATTTACCCGCATTAATAAATGTTTCAGCTCTTTAATTTAAAACAATCAACAGTTGGAACAATTGAAGAAATATGGATTTTCAAACATTGGCAGATTGGTTAATGTTACGCAGTGTGTAAAGAAAAATTAATCAAAATATCAGTGCCTTTTGTAAAGTTTTTCGTTGTTTATTTGCAGTAAGGGCGCACAATGGCGGAAGCGCACTCCGCCGTCGCCTTCTCGTTCGCCATCACCCACGAGGGATGGGATGTGAACTTCGACCGGGAAGTCCTGTGGTTGGTGTGGGAATCTGGAGTCAGATCCTGGAAGAAGAGGGTTGCCCGGTTCTGGGTAAGTGGATCTCTTTTTTTATTTAATGAAATTTTATTACTGTATTAAAGAACTAAAAAAATTCAGATTAAGCGCAAAAATGAGTGGTATAACTGTTAACTGTCTTCTGTATGCGGATGATGCCGTGCCTCTTGCTAGCAGCAAAGAAAACCTGAAAATTCTTGGCAATAAAAGTCTACGATGTATGCAAGAAAAGCGATTTGCTTATGAATGTTGATAAATCGAAATTGATGGTTTTTAAAAGGGGTGAAAATATAACTAAATGTGAGATCAGTGTGAACGGAGATATTCTGAATCAGGTAGAAGAATTTGTGTATCTGGGAAGTATGTTTACTAGGGATGGAAAGACCGAGGAGGCTAAACAAGCAGTTCACAATGGAGTTCTAGTGCCAACTCTAATGCATGGGAGTGAAGTATAGAATTGGAAAAATAATGATAAAATTAGGTTAAATGCTGTCGAAATGCGATGTATGATAGGTGCACAAATGTTGAGATCCGTGAACTGTGTAAGGCTGAGATATGCATTATCGACGGAATCAGGAAAGGGGTGCTGCGTTGGTTTGGACATGTAGAGCGAATGGACAGCGAAAGAACCGCTAAAAAGATCTACGATGCGAATGTTGATAGATGCAGAAAACGAGGAAGCCCGAGAAAGACATGGCACGATCAAGTCCATAAAATACTTGAAGATGGACATTTTTTTTTGAAAGCCTATAATACGAAAGAGAAATAAGTCAATTAAAACATGTCATTAAATATCGATAGTTAATACAGCACTATTTAGCGATAAAGTTTTAATAAATCGGGGAAATTATAGCGCATGCGTAAGACCATGTAACCTTTGATATTTGGAAACAATATTGCCAGTATGAAAAACAAATATAATTATTATATCATATTTTCCCAAATCTATTTGAAAGCACGTATCAACACATCAATAGAGCCGGCTTTGTAATACCAACGTAAAAAGAAAAAGACGAAAAGCTAAGCATACCGTCTTAGGAATTGTCAAATGTCATGCTAACCATTATATTTGACTATCGATAATAATATTTTATAGTTGTTATATTTATGGGAAATTAAATGTTATGTATTATAAATTATCGTCACTGTTTATATATTCTTCCAAAAATAGATACAAATATCGCCGCCCTGCGCTTATCCCGTTCCCAAAGAACGAAGAAACTTGCAGATTTCATCAGCCTTTTTCGGCATACAAATATGTTACTGTATTTAAATTCTTAAAACCCAGTTGGTGTTTTTCCTTCTCGAGTAAGCTTGCAGATTACAGATATTATTTGAAGATTGCATGTTTAAAAAATAGTATTTCGAACAAGATTTCCTAAGGCCTATTTTTCTTTAATATTATACCGTTGACATTTGACAATGGACATATGGCGCTCGATGTGGGCCTTGGCATAATTCTTTAGTAGAATATGTAGAAGGAATCGGTGCGGTGCTTCGTGTTGACACTTCAATCATAATTACAATATTTGAGTTTGTCCAAATGTTCGTAGACAAAAGACTGGATTTCACCCCCTCGGGAGTCATTAAGATTAACAAATTACATCAGGGATGGAGAATACCTTAAATAAGGGAATATGGACAAACTTAAATATTGTAATGAAACCAACTGGCCCGTAAAGAAGTTTAAAAATTGGAAAATTGTTTTCAGGCGTTGCCTAGTATGTGAAATAATTCAGTCAGATGAATCTCTTCACAACAATAAAGGTTTCAGCTCTTTAACTTCACTAAAATCAACAAATGGAAGAATTGAAGAAATATTGATGTTCAAACATAGGCAAAATGGTGAATGTTACACGGTGTGTAAAGTGGCCACTTAAACCAGCCAATGACAGGTCATAAGCCCTGTAAATGCCTAGACTTCCGTATTCCCTTATTTAAGGTATTCTCCATCCCTGTTGTAATTTGTTAATCAATCATAATTGATAAAATACACACTGAATGTCATTATGGTATTTTTAATTAAAATAGTTTAGAATATAGCGACATACCTTCATATACGTTACTAATAATGCTGTTTGATTTGATAGATTATTGGTAATAATCTTCTGTTGTCAACAGCTTAAGCAGAGAGATGATGTTCACAGAACCACTGAAAAATATCCATTTACTTATATGTACCTATATGTAGCTACAAATGAATGATTATTTTTTCAGATTACCTATTTAAAAAATCACCGCTCTCAACTGCTACCTTCCAACTCGTATTTTGTTGTCATTCATAATTAATTCGCGAATCATAATTGCCCGTTTGCCTTTAGTAGAAAAAATCCACAGATTTCGTTGAATAATTCGTAAGAATTAGTGACGTCACAAGTAAAGACGAAAACAGAGATTTCATAAATCTAAATTCATTGAGTTTTCTGGATTATTTCATGACTATACAAACGCGGATTTTTAACATTGTTTACATTGTGGTATAGCATATCGGTAGTCGGTAATGTGGTGGTAAGAGCGTATACATATTTGTCACTTTTTCCAAAACAGACATTTTAAAGAAACATGCTAAAATTTTATGCTCTTTCATATATCATATATATATAATATACATATATGTATAGAAGGAATAAAATGTTTGCTTGTCCTGTACAGTTGAGAAAATGTCAAATATACCCCTTTGCCATCCCACTACCGCATGACACATTATTTTTGAATTTTATCCAACTATTATGCATGTTTTCAAGGAAAATCTAGGAGGTCACCGACTCCCAACGATCTAAATAAATATTAAACGTAATAACCTTTCTTTGTTCGGTTGGAATTACAATATTTAGGGACAAACACTACTGGACTCTGTAATTCGATTGTATGCAGTAGAGATGACCAACCTTTTTTGTCAAATCTGAAATTGGACTAATGTTAGCTGGCTAGTCAATAAATAATTTAAGCTGTTCCTGGTGCCAATAATAATAATCATTAAAGTTTGGACCGGAACGAATCTTAAGTTCTCAAAAAAAAAACTTGTTTTGAGATCATAGAGCTGCATATAGTTATTTGGCATTTTTTTGTAGTCCTAGCGTAAGTATTTTTTTTCTTTTTTGCACCAAAAGAGGCCAAGAGGCCCAATTGAATTAGGTACATCACAGAACTTCCAGGCTTAAGAAAAATCACATTTAGTTTTTTTTTGTGTTCTCACCGGGAATCGACCCGGAACCTTTCGTGTGTGAGTCAAACATCTCAACCACTACACTACAAAGGCCACCAATTATTTATACAACTGATTATAAATAATTTTGTTAACTTTTTTACGGGATGGATTACACTATTAATGATTTTGATAAAATTATAAATAAAATTATCAATGAAACTTCTCGGTTTAGTTTTACTTTTTTATTATTCTGACCAACAAGCGCTTTCGCCTAAGAAGGCATCTTCAAGACTGGTGTCGTCTTGTCACGTCTCTCGTTCGCATCGCGGCCTTCATGTGGAATGAAATGATGATGAAAGCATGGTAAAACAGATATATGGGCACAGTCAATAATTATCATCATCGTCATTTGCCTTTTCGCACCCAGCGTTGCATAGGACACTACATTCCTACACCAAGTGCGGAGTGTGTCGATCATCTGGTATAATGATCAGTCTTACGCCTCTATTAGTTTTTACCGTCTTATTATATAACGATTAAGATAGCCGTTCATAATCGCGGCCCAGGTTCTCTAGTCCTGACCTGACGCTCAGGGGTTGGCACGTTGGCAGCCGACAGAGACCTGGAGGCTGGAATGATGATATTATCCATTATAAGATATACCCTTTTTATTTATAATTTTCTGTTATTAAATATCTACGTGGCGTTATGGCTCAAGCTGATATGTCAGTTTACACAGGCACTTGAGTTTATAGGAAATACAAAATTATTAACTTTATTAAACTGTTAAAAATCAGATTGTATGACGATATAACAAGTTTTGCCATCACATGCTGAGAATTATTTTCTCTAAATTGGGAGGATGTCTTTACAATAAACGAATATATCAAATTGTGCCATTGTGCCACTTACTTATTATTTTTCCGTCGTCATCTTTGTTAATATCATTTCTTAATAAAATATTTGAACTAAATTTGTTGCAACAGAGGAGCAAAACATTTCGAGAAGGAAATATGGAAGCATTTACAGGACTTATGACTTATCATTGGTTGGTTTAAGTGGCCACTTTACACATTGTGTAACATTGACCATTCTGCCTATGTTTAAACATCTAAATTTCCTTAATTCTCCCATCTGTTGACTTTTGTCCAATGACAGATCATAAGCCCTGTAAATGCCTAGACTTCCATATTCCCTTCTCGAAATGTTTTCCCTCTCTGTTGGAACAAATTCAGTACTTAAAAACTCCCAAAGGAGGAAATCCAGCCTGTCTGCAAACATTTTGACAAACATTGTTGGATAAAATATTGTTTCAAAATTTGGTTGGTCATCCCGTAATAATCCACCCGGTTATTTTTATGTATATCTTATTTTTAAGCATACAAAATGCATACCGACGAGGCTACAAGTGACGCAATATTGTTTATATATTAATATTGTTTCTACAATGCATAAATACGACCTAAGTATGTACATGTATACGATCAACATGTTTGCGTTTATAAGTTTTGTTTGATTTAGTTGTTTTTATTTAGTAATATCATTATTCCGCTATCCGCAACTAACGGTGCATATGGCACTGCAAGAAAAGACTCCCTTATTCTTCGGGATCGTTGGCCGTAGGACTGTATTAAGTTAAAAACGTAGATTCTTCGTAGATCTTTTTTTTGAGAGACTCATGGCTCTAGAACTACCAAAGATACGTTTCGTTCCTCGGGAGCGAGGCAAGCAAAAGGAAGAGAGAGACAACTTATATTTATTTATTTTTACATGAACGGCATTTTCTCTTTTCAATTTTTTTTTAAATTTCTAACCTTTCTGATTTCACATATTTTTTCTGTATATTTTGTGTTCTATTTTTAAGTATGTTAGCATGTATTTAATTATTTTTTGTAAATTCCCCTCGGGTGTTAATTAACAAAATAAATAAATTGCATTTAACATATACATTGAATATAAATATAAACAAAAAAAATAAAAAAATATATAATACTCTATGGCAAGTTATAACTGATGTTCCCATTTACAGCAACAAAAATGGTTTAGTATGCCTCTAATTAAGGTTTTAAAAGAAAAAAATAAAATGAGAATGAAGGCAAAAATATTATATAACCCGTTAGATTATGAATCGTTCTCTGTTTTAAGAAAAATATCAAAAGTTTTGTAAAAGGCCTGGTATATTAAAAATGTTGAGAAAACTCGGAAGACATTATAAAAGTCTTTTGGTCATACTCTAAAACATTACGCGCCACAAACAGTTTACCTAAGTTAATGAATTCTGATGATGAATGTGCAAGAAATGGAAAAAAAATAGCCAAATTTTTCTCTAAATACTTTGCAACTGTCTTTAACTAAAATACTACTCAATATGTTTCAAGTACGCCTATCGAAGACAAAATTAAAGTAAATTTAATCAATTTAATATCTCTAACATTAATATATCTGTTGAAACCACAAAATCTTGCCTTGAAAAATTAGATATTAAAAAAGGTGCAGGACGCGATCAAATACTAAGTGTTTTTATACGAAATTATAGTACTGGGTTATGTATACCACTGCACATTATTTTAAACAAATCTCTAAATTAATGTATATTTTCTGACTTGTGGAAGATTGCAAATGTAATTCCAATACCTACATAAATCTGGAGACTAATCATCCGTTAAAAATTATAGGCCCATTTGTATTCTATCATGTTTTGCTAATGTTTTTGAGTCGATGGTCTATGCAGTAATTTTAGTTTACCATTTGTCCTCAGCAACATGGATTTGTTCCGAAGAGGTCTATTGTATCCAACCCACTAGAATTTTGTGATTATATTTGCTCGACAATGAATGAAAGAAGTCAGGTGGATGCCGTGTATACTGACTTCCAAAAAGCCTTTAAGTCAACCATCATATTCTAAAATGGAAGCATTCGGCTTACATGGAAATCTCTTGCGTTGGGTGAAATCGTATTTATAAAATAGCATTCAGATTGTTTGCATAAATGGATTTGAATCATCACCGATACCTGTGACATCTGGTGTGCCACGAGGATCAAATCTTGGGCCGGTTTTATTTTTAGTTTTTAAAATTATCTTTGCCCTCTCTTAAAATGTGAGTTTCTCCTGTATGCTGACGATTTAAAGATATTCCGTGGAATTGAAACATCAACTGACCAACAAATGCTCCAAATAGATCTCGATAGTTTGAGTACTTGGTGTGATCTGAATGATATGCACCTAAATGTACAAAAAATTAACAAGATTACATTTACAAGGAAAAGAATAGCAAAATATATCATTTACAGTATTAGTAATATGAGAATTATTTCAGTAAACGAGATTTGAGATCTAGGAATAACTTTTGACTCTCGATTCACATTTTCCACTCATTTGAATAATATCAAAGAAAAAGTCCTAAAGATGTTAGGATTCATATACAGAATATGTAAACTTTTTTAATATGTATCATAGATGATTTGTTTATAGAATTCATTTGTTTGAAGTAGTTTGGAATTTGGATCTGTAGTCTGGTCACCACATTACATAGCTCATTACATAGCTCGTAACCTAACATTCAAATGTAACCTGGGAAAAACCCTTCAGTCTTATGATCAGCGCCTAGAACATTTTGTTCTAGATAAGTTGGAATTTAGGAGATTTAAGACTTGATGTATCTTGTTTAGAGAATATATCCCTGAATGTCCCCAGTCGGCGATTGTGATCGTACACTAAATTTTATCTTCCAACCTTCAATAATAATATGGCGGACTTTGATGAATCATCACGTATGTTAAGATTATATAATTATGTAGACATTAATGCTGATATTGATATCTTTAACGATACATTAAATAATTATAGGAAAACTGTAAAGCAATTTATAAAATCGAATACTCTATTTAGGTAAAAACACTTTCATAATATTAAAATAATATACTGAAGCTTGTCAATTTGAACAAAAAAATAAAAATAAACCTTTTTTATATGCTTATTTGTGCATGTTGTATTCACATAATTGATGAACAATATTTATACATAACAAATTGTGATTATTATACCAATGTCGTATATATTCATTATTGTTTGTGAACTATAACTATTTTTCAAAATAAAAATGATAAAGTGGCACAACTATAACAATAGTAACTAGTAAATACACATAAGCAACCAAAAATATTAACTTAATACATGCATAAATATAAAACGTAAAATAATAAAAACATTTTTAAACATAGAGAAAAGTTTAATCATTATATTGCGAGAGAAAAAAAGAAATCAGACTCGTCTTATAACTGCCAAGTTCAGAACCAAATATACCATCCTTATCCTCATACTGATTACCGTATTTGTGGAGCCTAGGGATAGGCGATTGCGTGTGACAGTCGGTCCTAGAACTTGCAGAACAAAAAGGAGACCTGTGGCGGGTATGTCGACCAGGTACACGGAAACACACCAACTCCAGCAAATCTGGACAGTCAATGAATGAATTGATTACTTTATAAAGGTCATTAGATTAGGTATGTTAGAATTCTTCTGTCGAAAAGTTTTAACAGATTTGCGGAAGATAACAATTGATTATAATTAAATACAGTAGCTGGAATATGTAGTTTAAAATTAATTAATTATTTGTTCCTAATTGTGTAGGTACTATCTATGTTAAATTCACATTTGAAAAATACGCATTTGATGTACTGACTTGTGAACAAATATAAAATGAACACTGTCCTCCTCAGAACCAGTACCTACTTGTCCATATTATTAAAATATTTTTTCAAACAAATATTATTCGAAATTTTTCAGTCAAGTTGTGCGTAGTCCGTGTAGCCTCCTTAATTCATGTTAAAGGTCAGCCTCGACAAACCGCTTCTGCGTCTTCTGCAAAACTTTCTCCAGTGCATTTCGAAAAAAAACTTGTTTTGTACATAAAACTGCGCATGGCATAATTCCCTCGTAACGAATGTACTGGAATTTTAATACAGTATTTATTTTACAACAAATAATAAAGCACATCAATGAATAGAATTCTTTGATAAGCTAATTACCCACGTTTATTTTGGTTCTATATTATTTTTTATTTTAAAAATACTTAGAATAAAATATCTTTTGCATCTAATCAGCACGCATCTATAGGTATAAAGTCCTTGTTTGAAAAATACTTAACAGATAGCCCTTACATTCGTATCAAGTGATTTGATCCATCAGATTTTTTAATTAATAATCTTTATATAAAAAGTTAAACTAAATATGTTTAAAATTACTAAATAAACACGTTTATAGTATGCATGCAAACATTTTATAAACTGTTAGGTTTTGAGATGGTTCCTTTGTTTGTGGTCTTAGGAATCTCAGGATTATCGTCAAAGGAAGTTGAGACAGCCTCTACTGTATACTGTCATCAACTGTCCTGGAATATACCTACTGTTTTAGTGTGGATACATATTTAGATTAATATCACATTTAAAAAAAAACTAATCTTGTGCATTGTTTTTTCATCTGTCTTAGCATAAAAAAAAACGTATAAATATATATTATATTAATAGGGTGTTATCACGTTTTAACTAATAAATATGAACAAAAAATCATGAGAGTGTAAAATTGTTTTTAAATCAGTCAATAATTCTCCGGTTGGATCTATAAGGCCTTATGTCGTAAATCGTAATTTTACTGGAGAGTAATATCACGTACTGTGAATACCGATAAAAATATATGAAATGGATTTAGAATAATTAATTGTATTTTCAAAATCAATGTGGATATTGTGGAGAAATGTTTTCATATATAACTTTGAAAAAAAATAGCCTTAGAAAAACGCGACATGTTTGGCATTCATAGTTGTGACGTCAAGATGGTGTTCTAAAAAATTTTGAATGGTTTGGAATAAAAGCTAAAAATTAACACGAATCGTGGCGTATTAGGGGCGTGGCCAACGCAATGACAGTTTTTGCACGGAATTAAAAATTACAAATTAAAAATATTTTTTATGCTAATAAGTAGCAAAAATGTATTTTGTTTACTGGAAAATATTTTTTATAGACTCTTTTGACTATAAAACGTAAAAAAAGTGTAATTTCTTTATTATTTAGGCATTTTATGGCTTTACAATGATCTGTTTGATGTCCTCGATAATAAATACTAATAAAACACATTGCAACACATGTTATATGTATATGGAATAGTTAAATAATTTTATTTTTTTTATTTGATATCGAAAATGGTGGCAAGAAAAACATGAAATCTGACATTGGCCCTTCTAGATCCAAGCCACAGAATTAAAAAAAAAAAGAAAATTTCCAAATTTTTTTCCGCTAAAACTCTAGTCACGGTGACATCATGCATATGACGTTTGTTTATTGAGCCGAAATGTCTAACAATAACTTCAGAAATTTTGTACGTTTGTTTAATTATTACATAATAGTTAGACCATAGAATTAAGAATAGTCCAGAAACCGCATACGTGCATCAAACAGAAGGCGACTAAACTACTCTAGAAATTTTACTACTTTTTTTTCTACTACTAGAAATTTTGTACGTTTGTTTAATTATTACATAATTGTTACCAATATTCAGAAATTAAAAGAGTAGTTTTAATGATGTAATAACTTATATTTACATATAAGTTATTAATTAAAAAATACTTGGTACACTTCCACTAATTTATTTTGACCAATTAGCGCTTTCACCATCTAATGGGCATTTCAGTAATTACGTAAGTAGTTTTACGTTTTGACCCATTAGTTTCTTTATAGACGTTGCTCAGTACGCAACTCCCGATTTGAATTCAACTATGCCGTGTTGTGTCGTTTTAAAGTGTAAAAATACTGCTGGGATCTTTAAGAAACAGGATGGGATCACATTTCATGTGTAATTAGCAAATGCACTAGCAAATGCATTACTTAAAAATGTTTTTTTTCCATCTGTCAGATTGTCAAAGAAAACAAAATGAACATTTCGTTAGTGTTGTCAGGGTAGAATTTTTATTACCCTACTTTGCTCGTCTAATGAGAGCACTAATAAAAATTGGATCTCGGATTAAACAACGCCGTGGTGGAAATTCATTTGACCGACATTAACTTTAAAACATCAAATATTATTTAACATGATACACAAATATCCGTTTTATGAAACATGAAATTTGTTTTTTATTTTAAGTTCAAAGTTCATTAATTCAATTACTCTTATTAAATGATCCTTTACTTATGTACTCTGTTGTGTAATTCAATGTTTCCGCGTGCCCAATAAAATTTTAGAGAAATAGCTTTTTTTTAACATTACATTTGCTTTTTGATTATATTTTTTCCCATCTGGCAACATTACGCGGCGACTTCACGAATGCGCGCGGCGAAAGTGGGGCGATTTTAGGACACAGTCTGATGTATTCAAATATGATTCCACGGTCTTCTGGACTATTCTTAATTCTATGAGGTAAACATAATTATTTTGTAAATTCTCCAATCGTCGGACTAATACCGGCTCGGAAACGAGTATGGAGAATTTGATATGTTTCGTTTTCCATTGTTAGTTTTTAGATTAAAAATTCTTTTGAAAAAGTATATTATTTGAATGCTGTAAACATGCTCCTGTGAATTCCGACTGCGAATCTGAGAAGGATAAGTGATGAATGGAAAAAAAGATAATGAGAGAGTTATACTTGCGGGAGATTTGAATGGGTGGGTTAGAACTCGAAGAGACGGGATGGAGGCAGACTGTTTTCTTCAAAATGCACATCTTAGATTGTGTGGTCAGCCAGACTTCAAACATCATTAAAACTGGTCAAATACATATTTTTTTTTTTTTTACTAAAAAAAACGAATGTATACATTATTTATCAATTGTCAAAGTAAAAACAAGCATCACTCGTCTTTTATTTCTATAATAAATTACAATGAACTTCCATCAAGAATTTTTACAAACGAACTTAAATGTTTTAAAGTAAAAACATTCCAACTCTTGTGTAGGTTTGATTATTTCGCTCTTTTCATAAATGTGCTCTTATCTCAGTTTCACTTTTCTATGGCTGGCTGCTTTTTGCATAACTACGTTAAATTTACATTTGAGTATAGTTTTGTGTGCCTTCTTACGCCTTTAATTATGATCTCAAAACCAACATAATATTATTGACAGTGTGTTTTCGGAGAATACATCAAGTATAAAAGGTAAATTTATTTGGAAAATGGTAAAATAATACATAATATATCCGTACGGTGAATCAGTATTTTGCCGTAAGCGTTTAATAGGTTGAGAGGTTTTTTTTTCAGGGGGAGCTAGGCAACGTCCAAAGTACAATATGTAAAATTGTGATTGAAATATGAAAAAACAATAAAATAAATAGAATTTCAATACGATATCACATTGAATAAGTTAGTCGTTGTGCAAAGACGCTTGTTGTGTATTATAATATATTATTAAGTGTAAGGTGCGATGCTCTGCCAGGACAGGCGGCTTTTAGACTCCCGGTATTTAAATTTAGTTACGGTAAGAGATAAACGAAATTTTCAAAACATATTCATCATAACTTTTTAATAAATTAACTAGTAGGTAGTCATGTTATTGTTTATTTTTGCATAAAAATGTCTGCCTTAAAACAGGTTGTACCTGGTTAGGCAGACTAGACATAATCCAGAGAAATCTATTACATAAGTATGTATGTAGTAGATAAAGAATTTGTAATTATTGTTAATAAACCATTATTATTATTATTTCAACCATTGTATTTTCGCAACTTATGATGCTGGAACTTTCCGTTTCATTTTCTATTCACTAGTTTTATATAGATTCCCTGTTACTAAATATGTGTACTTATTTTATGCAATAAATATATAAAATAAATAAATTTGCATTGCATTGGTACACCAATCGCAGCGTTTCTTGATAATTTTTGTTACACGAATGTAAGATGATCAGTCTTACGCTTCAGGTTCTAGTCCAGGGGACTAAGAAATATGGGAACCGAAACCGAGACCTCTTGCGTGGTAAGCAAACGCGCTGACCACTATACCACGAGGCCGACAAAAACAAAACATATTAGATGCATTAACTTTTTGGATTTCGTGACACTAATTCCGGCTATAAATGTGCAAATGGGTAAGAACCAGTTGTCTTCATGATGGATGACTGTTGATCAATATTTTTTTCATGTGCTAGATATTCGTTTATGGCATTATGATTTTTCTTACGGTAAAACAAGTTTAGATTTGATCAAACCTACTTGAGTATTTGTCAGTAATCAGTTACCGGAAATAAATACTAACAGTAAAATGAGTATTTTGTATTGTACTCGTGTTACAAATTAATAAAGTTGATATTTAGATTACATTGTGATTTTGTAAGATAACTTACCCACTCATTGTCATGTACAATAACTTACCCACTCAGTGTCATGTACAACTTTAGTGAACTTTTTAAAGATGAATATTTGCTTTCTATTATTTTCTCTTTGTCCTCTGTGCGAAGTAGAACCAGAACCCTGGACAAGTGCCTTTGACTCGATGGCTGCTAAAAATCCAGTCCAAGGAAATCGAGTGGAGATAATTCCGCCTAGTTGTGTAGTGGTGTTCGCCTACTATTCCTAAGTTTTTGGTTCGATTCTGGCAGGTTGGACATGAAATATTGATTTCAAAGGTTTTTTGAACTGCAACGTAAGACTGACCATCTTACCTTCATGTGACGAAAATGATCAAGATACGCTGCGATTGGTATATCAATGCAGTTTCCTATGCACCATTAGGCGCGGAAAGGGAATAATGAGGATACTTATAACACAATTTAATAATATGTATGATTTTTATTTAGAAACTTTGCTGGTCTGTCTTTACTGTATTTAAAAAAAAAAAGTTGTTACATCATTGTCGACTGTTTGTTTCTTTAAAATAAATAAATACCCATATTAATCTGTAAGTGCATTTTTCACACTGCGCTAAGACCATATAAATAGATATTATACTGTAAAATATTATGTTTTTTTAACACTGCTGATTGGTTTTTAGTATCTTTATTGATTGATCTTTTTGTTTGGGAAACGCCGATTTAAACTATTCTAAACCCCTAGGACATTCTTGAGAGGCAGTTTTCTTCTTCGTCTTGTAGTAGATCTGGGGATCCGCTTATTGCTAAGAAATCTCCGGGACACCGAACTCCGACTGTCTCACCACCTCTTCGAAAGTCTTCCAGGTTGGCGGCTACCCTTTGGCGCGTTGTTCGCTACCACGCGTGGGATCCATTCTCTCCACGTGGTTACACCAGAATCGTCGTCCTTTCTTGCCCCATCTCACGATATCTTATATGTTGCAAGCCTTGCAGTATTTCTGATCCCGACTTTCCCAGAATAGTGCGCAATATCTTCATGTTTGCAGTTTCTATCAATTCTAATAAATTCCGTATGTCACTATCGGCCGGACACAAGTTTTATAGATTCACACTTTGCTTTCTACGTGCATATGTTTATTTTACCTTTAAGGCAATTATACTTTGAATCCCTCAGTATTTTCTCGCTTCTTACAATTTTACAATAACATGGCGTTTACAATACTCTTGAACGTACCGTTTGTGAAGTCGAAAAATTGTTCTTCTGTGCATTGTATGATTGGGCGTTTAGGATAGTATATAATTGAATAGACGATTATGCTTTTAATCTTAACCTTTTCAGCCGGGTGTTCATTCAAATATAATATGTATACGCGAATTTTGAGTTTTTTTCCGTACCAACCGAAATAATCGATATCCCTAAGTTCGTCTATTTTTTTTTTGTTCTTATGTTGGTAGTCGGAATTACACGGAAAATTGACCGTTTTTAGTTAGACACGTTCTGGCTGGTTTGTTTATTTGTTTTGAAGCGAATTCCTGTCATCCTTATAAATTATATTTAAGGAAAGTTTTAATGTAACTAAAATCAAAATCTTCAAAAACAATATTTTTATTAATTGACAATGGTAAAAGGTTAGATTTTTTCGTCTTGGTACTCAATTCATATCATATCAATCATACTGTGGGGTATTTACTACAGCTAGGTTACTTCAGAATCAAGATTATTGAGTTTACCACTTAAACCTTAGAGTAATAATAGAGACAAAAACAGAAAACACATATTCATATATTTTTCTTAAATGCTTCAAATAGACAAGTCGTGATGCATTTAAATAATATATGATGATTTGGATGCACGACTTGTTTATTTGTAGCATTTATGGAGGAGGATACAAAAATGTGTTTTTAGTGGCAACTCAAAAATGCTGATTTTAAATTTACCATATTGTAGCAATTACCCCATGATATTTATTATGTTTTGTGAGTTGCCTTTTACTTAAGGATCTCGATTGTGTTACTTTATATTTGTTTTTTCTTATATATTTTACTATATTATTTGTGTTTAAGTAACATTATGTATTCTTAGCACATACATATATCAGGCGCGTTCCGCCCATACATACTGTGGATGCCGCGCATCCCTTGAAAATTAAAAAATTATATTCATTTTACTATTCAAAATTATAAAAACGATAAAAAATTACAAATATTCATAAAATTATCGCAGAAAATGTTCGAACGCATACGATTTACAAATTCAAACAATATTGACAGTTTACCTACCTACCTATGTATGCCTATTGCCTATATCAACGTACCGAATATCAAGTATAAAAATACCTTGGTATAATAGCGGATTACTGTTACCATAACCAGCTATTCTTACACACTGATAAATGTTTCGTTATTTCGTTCACTAGAAACATAAATAAAATTATTTTCAATTATGAAATTAACGGTAATTGTCTTGTCCGGAAAAACGAGCTGAGAGATTTAGGTGTGATTATGGATGAAAAACTCTTATTTGATTCCCATATTCAGGCGTCTATAAATAAGGCTTACAGAAATCTGGGCTTTATTATACGCACCACTCGACCATTCAAAACAACCGCATCCCTCAAAATCTTATATAATGCATACGTTCGCAGCCATCTTGAGTTTGCATCTGTTGTTTGGAATCCTCAGTATACAATTTATATATCACAACTAGATAAAATACAGAATAGATTCCTTAAACTTCTGGATCGTAAATCTCTAACATATTTTGACTCGTATGAAGACTCTTCTTCCTTTCATAGTTTAACTTCCCTTGCTAAACGTTGAAGCATTGCTGATCTGTCTTTCTTATTCAAAATTTTAAACAATTTTATCGATAGTACATATCTCTTTGAGTGTATTTCAATCAATTGTCCCGTAAAGTCAACACGACAAGTTATTTTTTTAAATAATTTATTGCCCAAAAAAAAATATGTTCAAAACTCGTTTATTTATCGTAGCTGCTCCAAATTTAATTAACTTTGTCCCCATTTAGATATTTCTAATACAAAATAATAATACAAAATTTTGTGACTTCACAAAAACAACTTTTTGAAACACTGCAAACTAAAACATTTGTCCTTAGAGTATATACTCTAAGCATTTGTGAAAAACTTTAACTGGATGTATGTACTATTTTTTATATTTTGTATTCTTATATAACAACTTTTGTTTTTCCTTAATAAATAAAAATAAATATTGAAAAAAACCTTAGTACATGTTGGATACTCTGGAATCTGGATACTAGGTACTTTAAATGTTGAGTCCAATACGATAGTAAATGTTTGAATTTGCGCGCAGACACATGTAAATGTTCATAACGTTGTCGTATTGTTCTACGAGGCCCGTAGACATAAGAGCATTCAACTTGTGTAATGCAAAGAAAAAACTACTTTTATAACAAAAAGCATAAAATTTTAAATAACTTATTATTGCAATTTGTCTCGCCTAATGTTTACAGCTTCGCCGCTGTAAATATACAAACAGATAACTGATTAACACTGTATTAAAAAAATATATAAGTAGATATCTACCTGTATCTACTATTACACCTTCTAAAAGTAAGAAAATGATTATTTTTTGTCAGCATCTCTAATGATAATATTCACCGCACGCGCCTGACATATATTATGTACTTTATATTTATATAATGATTCTTAAATTTTTACATTTGTTAGGTATGCATTTATAATTAAGTAGTTTTAGTTTTTTTGTTAATAGTTGTAATTGGCTTAGGCCGTATATATAATAATAAAAAAATATATACATATATATGTGTGTCACTAGAAAAACGCGACATGTTTGGCATTGGTAGTTGTGAAGTCAAGATTCGTGACAATATTTAAAAAAAACTTTAATGATTTGGAACACAGCTAAAAATGAACATGAATCGTGACGTATGGGGCGTGGCCAATGCAATGTTATGAAAATTTTCAATAGGGTTTTACTTTGTTATTGGTTCAATCACAAGACCAATACCAAAGCCAAAAACATAGGAACCCGGGAAGCCATTGAAGAACTGCAGCCGGTGCCAAGAATGAGAATATCTTATGGTCAATGTTCCCACTTATATCTTGGACCCGAATCCTTCAACAGTCTGCCAAAAACTGTTCGCGACACATCAACATATTCGAAATGCAAAGAGAAAAATAAAAATTATGTTAATGGACAGAAATGGTATCAACCTGGAAACTATAATCACCCTATAATTCTGATAATCCAAGCTAAGCTTAGTTGATACTTGTAACAATGTGTTTGTATTTGAATCAAATTATTTTCTGTTTATCTATGTAAAAAATCTAAAACGATTCATTTAGTAAAAAATATGGATATCACACTAAAACAAAATTGTAAAATTTCTTTCTCGGCACGGGGTTTCTCAGTGAGGAATACATTGTAAATTCAATTTTGTTATATATTTATGTGAAGTACATACTAAATAAAATAAATAAATAAATAGCCGTTTTTGGTGTTTCCCTTTTGCGATGGTTTATGTCGGTCCACAGTGAAGAGGGACGAAGCGCCGGACATCGAGCGAAACTTGGTGATCTCTTGTTGACCGTTTGGCTTTTTCGTTTTCCAGAATAGCGTCCACAACGGGGTGTATCCGGCTCACCTGCACTCGCTGTGGGCCGTGTGCGGAGTGCTGGCCGCGGTGCACTTCGGGGGCTTCTCCCCGCCATTCAACCTCGTGAACCGCATATTGGATTACATGGACAGGTGACTACCTCTGCATTATCCTTTCCATTCGTACGCCTGCTGTTGCGATCTAATTGATTTAATAAGCACTAACCCAGCGTTGTGATTTTAATAATTTTCTCAAAGGCTTAGTTTCAAACACACATTATCTCCTTTCTCATCCAATGTCCGCTCCGAATATGGAGTATAGAGCGTACAAAAATTGCCTCCAGGTTCTATAAAAATATAATTTTACAAGTGAGCCAAAAAATCCGCATATTATTTACTTAAACCTCAGCAATGCATATTTAAAAAATAATAGATTGCACATTGTGCATAATTTTGCTTCTCATGATGATATAAAAAAAATGTGTTTATTCATAAATAACACGTGAAAGATTAGATAATTTTTTAATAGTGTTGTTTGATACGAAGTCCTTTATTTAATGCGCCATTTATTTATTTTTAATTGTTGGGAGATATGTAAATGATGTATTTTTTAATACCATTTGAAAACTGCGGATATTATTTGTTAAATAGTTGATTTTATTACATACCTACCTATAAAAACAATACTAAAAACCGAAACTAAAAGCAAAACTTAAGATTAAAACTAAAAAACGTATTCGGTGCATTTAATATATCGTAAAAAACAATCGTGTAAAATGTTTACTTGGAAAAATATTTACGTGTTTTTTTCCTTTGGTTATAGACTTTTTTCAACATTTTAAATAATTGAGATAATATTTATTATTTAAATGAATACTGTTTGAATCACAACACGAAATAATTATTTTTATAGAGACAAGTACATACATAGTTGGAAAAACGTATTACTTATTTTAAATCAGGTTGTACAAATATATATGCAAAATTTTATATGCCTCGAATAGGGTAATATAACTTTTTTTAAACATTTTTAAATTAGTAATTTTGAATCCCGCAAAAACGGTCATTCCATTGGCCACGCCCCTAATACGTCACGATTCATGTTTTTCGTTCCTGGCCATTTAATTTTTTTTAGAACATTACCACGAATCTTGACGTCACAACATTCAAGGCCAAACACGTCGCGTTTTTCTAGCAACGGATTTTTATTAAATTTCTTTTTTACATTTACGTATGAAAACATTTCTCCACAATATCCATATTGGTTTTGAAAATACTCTAAATATTATTCTAAATCCATTTCATATATTTTTATCGGTATTCGTAGAACGTGATATTTCCCCATTGCCAGAATCTGCGTGTCCGGGCACCGTGACACTCATGGTTTGTGTCCCTTCGCATAAAATTAAAATTCAGCAATAACAAAGTTTTGGAATAATTATCTCGCCATTATTTGTGAATGTCTAATTAGAGAAGAAGGCATTTCACGTAATTTATTATTTTTGTAAATGTCGACCTTCTTGGCACTCAGTTTTCCCCTTTTCCCAAAAAAACTCAAAACAGATTGGTTTAACCTAGCATAAATTCATTTATTATCTTCATTTTTATTAATATATCATATCAACGGATTTTATTTGTAATCCACTTTAGGCGTATACAGTTAATATTTTTTCATATGCACTTAGGATTATAAAAAAATCCTTAATCGTTAGTTTATTATCAATCTAGGAATGCACGATGTGCAGTATTACTCGTATAAGGTCAAATGTTAAGGTACATTATGCATCTAGCTGTCTTGCCCTTATACTGTTTTTGAAATACATATATGGAATGCAGCGTGCAACATTTTATCCAGTTTCGGTTCAGTGGTCGTTAAATTGCACAAGATCAGTAGCATATTAATGGGACTCTTGGCTCATTTATCAAAAATAATTAACCGTCCCACTTATAAGATTGTAAAATTCGTCTTCAAATTGCCATCAAGCAAAAATACCCAAATTTTAAAAGTAAACCAACAAAACTCTAAATAAAAAAAACTTTTTTTTTAACCACTTATTTGATATTTTAAAAATAAGTGGCTAAAAACAAAGTTGTTTTTTTATATATTTTTATTTTAACGATTAACCACTAAGTTATTTCTTCAAATATAAAAAATAAATAAAAAATTACAACAAAAATCTGTTTAATCAAACGGATGTGTCGAGGCCTTCTACCATAAATTTCTCATGTGTCACGTGTTTATGAAACCATAATTTATGCCACGCGAGCCAATCACCGTAACACAGTATGTGAACCTATTAAAATGCATAAAAATCAATTATAATACAGTCGTGCAAAAAATATCCAATTGGGCTCTCAATAAAATATAGGAAATTACTGACTATATTTTATGTCAGTTAGAAGCAAAAAAGAAAACTAACAAAATGATTATATGAGTATGAGAATAATGAGTATGCAGTCTATTACTGCAGTATATTAATAATCTAGATTTTTGCGATATTTTTTTAAACTATTAAATCACTTTTTGCTGCAAAATCTCAGAAGGAAAGGTGGAAAGCAGTGGAGGAATATTTCCTAACGCATCTCAGTCGGTTGACCGTCGCGTCGCGTCGCGCGTCCTCACAGTGCGTCGGGGACAGTGGACAGTTTGGACGGGGAAAAGTGGTCCCGCAAAATTGCGATTAGTATTCTCTCAATTCTCACCTTAGCGACAAAATATCTTCTGAATCAATAATATGTTTCGTTTTAAGATATCCATGTCGGAAAAACAGATGACAGGACCTGTCATACAAACAATTTATTAACTATTATATTTATGCAATCCTCTCTCAAACCGCTGAGTTGTAATTCATAGTCGGCGATCCTGTCTGTATTTTTCAGCACATTTTGCGACGATCGTACGAACAAATTTACAGTAGGTACATTAATTTATAATGTACTTAGGTGCTGTTTCGGAAGATCACATTTAGATGTTGATTCGCATGTTTTTATCTAAAAAATACATTTATTCCATGCCCGCTCCCTGACAGTCAACCGCTGTATGTCCTCAATCACGAACTGCCGACGAACTGTCAGCAAGGGCGTCCAGTCAAGTAGGTGATTCGGGAGTCATCCGCATTATGTGGCCCAATCAACCGAATCGCCTCCGCTTGATGACACTTTTTTATTTTAAATTTGCATTGATAAACCCCTTACGGGTTACATACATTTAACAAAATATTTTTACTTTTAACATTCATACTCTACTGTTAATGATAATATTTTTAACATCTTTTGTAAAGGTTGTCTGAGTCTTTTGTTTTGTCTGGTAGTTTATTGTATAATTTCAGTCCATGGTTTATTAGTCTCGACTGTCCTTGTCTCGTTTTAGAAGGTTGAATATGATATTTTTCTGATATTCTCGTATTGTGTCCATGTTTACTACATTAAAAAAAAAATTGAATAAATTTAAGGGTTCTAGTTTAAAGAGATCAGTTACATTTAATTGCTTAGTTTGTTTAAAAAGTTCTTTAGTTGCCGTAAGATAGGATAGGTCATATATTAACTGTAATATTTTATTTTGCTCTCTTTGTAGTCTGTTTATGTCATTTTGATATCCTGTTCCCCATAGTAGTTGCATATAACATAATTTATTTTTTACATAGGCTTCGTACGTTAGAATGTTTTCCGGTTTTGGAACAAAGTTTTTGATTAAAAAAAAAGACTCGATAATGTCGCCACTTTGCTTATTAAATTGTTGATATGAATTGTCCATGTCAATTGTCTGTCTATTGTTAGTCCTAAGTATTTAACATGTTCTTTTTCAGTTAGTCGTTCATTATTTGTGTAAGCATCTACTTTATGACATTTTTTTCTAGATTATAAATGGATAATATTGCTTTTTTTTTCATTTGTAAGTAAGTTTGTGTTTGTCCATTTAGTCAACATAGTTAGGTCTTCGTTTATGTCATTGTTTGTTAATACGTCTGTTTGATTTTTATAGAATAGTCCAATGTCGTCGGCATGCATAATACTTGTATTTTTTTCTTTTAAAATTGTACAGTGATAAGTCGTTATTATATAAAATATATAATATTGGACCCAAAATAGATCCTTGTGGTACTCCAAAATTTACTGTTTGAATTTAACTTTTTTTTTCATTTACAAAGGTATACTGCTTCCGATTTGTTAAGTATGATTTTAGTAGTTAACATTCTTGAGATTTTACTCCAATATCATTTAAATTTTTTATCATGGTCTCACCATGTACCGTGTCAAAGGCTTTATAAAAATCTTATCTCCTGTGATTGGAATTCTAGCGGACATGTTTGTTTGAATGTAATTTATTAAATTTACTTGGGCGGTTCCGGTTCTTTTTTTCTTCTTGAAAACCATGTTGGTTTAAGCATATTATGTTGAGATTTTTTATATGACCCATTATGAATATGAATATATTTTTCGAAGATTTTATTAAATACAGTTAAATTTGCTATAGGTCTTAGTTATTAGGCTTTGTTCGATCTCCACCTTTATATACAGGAGTTATTCTTGCAGTTTTGACTTCTTTCGGGTAGATTCCTAACTTTATAAGCATGTTAATTAATTTTGATATGACCGGGCTTAAATATTCACCTTGTCACCTGAACTTCATCCGTCTTCTTATTGCTACGTTCCTTTAAAATCGAAACTATCTATAATGAAATACATCGAAGGTGTATTAATTTGAAAACATTTATTAATCACACAGGTAGGTGTAGTTATTACACGTCTCGCAATTTCACTTGTGGACTCGCTGTAATGTCGTAACTCCCAAGTACGCGTAGCATCGGCAGTACGGATTGTTGTGTCACCCATGTTTGGTTAATTGACACGCCAGTGTTCACATACTTTATAATTACAAAATGTTTGAAGGATTCCAGCGTATTTTTTTTATATTTCATAAAAAATATTCAAGAATTTATATGAATCTACATGACATGTAGATATTTTTTAATTAAAATTTTTAGATTCATGGGATAATATTTGTTTTCGTAAGTACATTTAAAAAGTTTATTTATGCGTTCATTACACAGTAAGAGTAACATATTCCCAACTCCGTGAGACTCAAAGCCTCGTGTAGAGTTGGGATACAATACAATCGAAAGTAGAAGCATATTTAATAATAATACAAAAATTAAAATTATAACATTATTTGTAATTTTTTAAGGACATTTTTTAAAAAGAGAAATAAAGAATGTTGAAATTTAAATCATATTTGTCTGTGTTATTTTTTTTTTAAATTTACGAGTTATAAGAAAAAACGTTGGGAGAATAAGGCACGTGTAATCGTAATAAAATACTTTTAAACACATTACATTTATAATTAAAGGCAGCTTTAGATTTTTTTAATGTGATATTTCCGGGAACGAACCGGGAACTCTTCGTGCGATTTAACAGGTTTTCATTTTTATATCAAATGAGTAATTTAAAAATAAAACAGATATGATAAAATGAGTTTGACTTTTGAATCTTAATTTATTTATTATTTTTAATTTGTTTTTTCAACGCTTCAGTTATTGTAGTTGATAATCGAGTCATAGAACTAAGAATAGTCGTTCGAGTGCATCTTTAATTCGGGTTGTCCCGTGGCTAGTGTTGCGGCCTCACGGATCAGAGGTCCTAGGTTCAAACCCCACTCTACCCCAACTCGATTTCCATTTTCTGATAGAGAGTTGAGCGAGTTATATACAACTCGTCAAAATAATCTAGCTTGTCTTGTTATAAAATGTACCCAATCGTAAATATGTACTCTATAGATAATTTTTGTTTTGCATAATATGGAACTAGCATCATAAGTGGTCTTTAAGATGATTTTTACGGATATTAATGACGGCTATTAAAAAAAATATCAAAAAATCATAATTATAAAATTATTATTCACTCTTTAACCATATTTTTGAGAAATTATACAACATTAACAATATCTTAACTCATAAAAGACTGAGCTAAAAAATCCCTTTGCAAACGGCACTGTAACGTCGTGTTACATTGAGTAGAAAACGAGATATTTAGAAATACTTATTTAAATTTAAAAACACATATGTGTACTGCTTAATAATCTATTTTTTAAATGGTTGTTGTGTTGAATTTGTGAGATTGTTAGTTTCGACCTGATTCCGTTTGAATTAAAACTGTTTACGTAAATTTAATCGAGACAGTAATATTCAAATTATAACATTTACACACTAGTTTTGCGAGTATATTGTAACCTTATAGGCAAAATTCGTTGCGCATGAACAGATAAATAATATACCTACTGCAAAAAAATATCTACCTGATCTGCCAGAAGTTGCCTTGTTTACAAACGCTTTTTGTTACACAATGAAATATTTTTACAAACAAAAAAATAACAAACCATTAAGCCGTTTTCCGCAATAGTAGGCAGAGAAGATAGAACGCCATATGACTAAGTCTTTGCGTACAGATCTCGCTCTTCTACATTCATGAATCTTATCATACACGCGCGCCGATTATTGCAACTTCGAACATCATATTTGACTTTTTACTAAATTTTACGTACCGCATAATATTAACAGTTTATTTGGAAATGTGAATATTCCAATTACAAATATATGCACCGCATAGGCAGTCAAATTTGAGAAATTGCGTTTCTTTTTTTAAAAAAATATTTGCATCACAAAGCGCCAAGACGACTAATTACAATGGTGAATCAAAGCACTGGGATACCCAGGCTTGAGAAAAATCACATTGTACTCTAAATATATTCATTCACCGGGAATTGAACCCGGAACTCCCGTGCGTTTGAGGCAAGCGTCTTAACTACTCCACCACGGAGGCCGCTGATCAGGAAGTTGTGTTTAATTTATACTACGAGTATTTGACTAAAATTTGTATTATGTGGATCAGAAAACTGAGTAGATCGAGACTTTTTCTTTGAGGCGTTATTTTTATCAGTGTTGTCTTAAAGAAAAAGTTATACCAGATTTATTTGTTTCATTGGCAGCATACTGATAACATAAAATAGAATAGGAAATAATTTATTAGTCAAGTAAACCTTGAGAAAGAAGCTTGTTTAGCTTTGAAACCGGTCGGTGGAAAAAAAAATAGTGGTTAAAAACAAAATTTATTTTATTTCTAAATACGTCAATTCCCAATGCAGTTACTATTAATTTCCCATGGAATATTTATGTGCGCCTTTTCTAGATCAAGGACAGGTGTTGATTGAATTATTAATTTATTTGGTAATGTACTCTTTAATTATACAATAGTGTACAAAATGCTATTCACGTTTTCTTGAACCTCTAATTTTTCTGTGAGCAAAATATTGTGTTTGTATTTCATTAACCTGGTTCCCAGGGAAATATTTGGTAGCAATAGTGAATACAATGGTAATATTGTCATAAATAAATTTTAATTTCTTTATTGTTTAAATGTCGCTTGAAATTGACCTTAAAATGTAAATGTAAACTATAATAAACCGTATAAAATACTACGAATAAACTAATAATTATATTTTTTGGATTCTTTAATCTGTAAGATGTCTTCTAGCTACAATTTTAACATATTAAAATGTAAAGATTTTAAAATACCCAAGACAAGCAGTAACACTCGGCTATCGTCGACTGTTGTATGCTAGAAAATTCTGTCTCAGTTTATCAGCTCTTCTGGCCTAAATCGCATGGCCCTGCGGGCTTCATCTGACGGATCACTTGTTTTTTCATATTAAAATGATTATTTTATTTTTTTGCCATTTTAGTAAATTTTGTACTTACTGCTTATGACACCAATTTTTTGTTTACCAGTTTTTCTCCGAGCGTTTTTAAATTCGATGTAATACTATTTTAAGGTGTTATTAATTTCGTTATTTTGTAAATAGAAGCTCTTGGTTACGTTTAAACCGGTGACCTCCAATATAATATATTCTAATGGTTAACTACACGGTAACAAATCTTCATCTGTGGTGGGGACCAGAGAGTGAGAGACGAGGATGTGTTGTTGTCTATGGCCGCAGTTCCCAATGGACCTATATAAGGGCGCGTAACACGTCACTTGCCTTTCTCTGTCTTCACCAGTATTCAAATTCACTCCAAAATATTCTTTGTGTTATCTTTGTATTTTCGTGTGTAATAAACCAAAAATTGTAAGTAACTTAAATTATTTTATTTTTTTTTGAGGTTAAATCCATTAAATACATTCAATCATATATTTAACATGAACTTACAAATAGCCACTATCAAGTATGATACTAATAATAATACCTCTTCACACCCAACTCGAAACGTTTTTGCAATAATTAAAAATATTAAAAAAACAGATTTTGTCCCAGCCTGTTTATGAAACCGACTCGTGGGGAATTGATTAGTATACAGTGTTTAATCACGTCAAATTGATTTTTGTACATAACAATCTTATAGAAATTATGTATAAATATGTATGATACATAATATTATTTACGAAGGTTAACTATAAAATACTGAAAAATACGCTCGTTTACAATTAAGGACACAAATTGTATAGTGGTTAGCGCTTTTCATGTATTGTGAAATATACTTCAATTTTATTATGTCGATGGCTCAGTTCAATAAAGCTACAACTAGAAATCACTAGTTTTGAGAAATGGCTGACCAAAGTTTTGACTCATCTACGTAAATTGATTTGTAACAATGAATGATTTATATCGCCTTTAGTAAAGTATATATTATTTATTTTATTTTAAAGCAATCTCGATAATATACCCATACGAGTAGGAGTTAATACTACGTAGGATAAAAGTTTTTTTTTTCCTATTTGTTCAATAATATATAGATAACTTGTAAATACTTAAGTTTCAAAGCTACCGGTGATTCAGCAAATCGACCTTAAAATATTATATGGATCAATTTCTGATACGCCACTAACATTTTTTTCTCAATGTGATGAAAATTTCTTAAGCACCATGGTTGTTGTTACGATGTGTGAAGCAAAAAAGTTCAATTAATAACAGTGATTTATACAATTTGAATATAATTAGTTTAAGCCAAATGGTATATTCAATATTTTTAAGGATAATTGCCTCAAAATCCAGCCAGTATACTTAGAAAATTGGCTTAATATATAAAAAATATATGTTTTTGAACATTTTTTTTTTTACTTAACGTATTCATATTATCAAAATAATAATAATTATTAATTAATAATAATTATTTTGATAATATAAATACTAATTATTATTTTGAATAAATTTAAAACGAAAAAAGTTACGCTTACTTTTTCTTTTAAAAAAATTGATTGGCTCTCCTGTAAAATTCACATTAAGGAGCATCAGTCATTTCGCCTTATTTCCGTCGATATAAAATAAAATAGAATTTCGTGACCTCACCTTTTTTCTAAATAGGATTCTGATTTTTCTCAGATATTGTGATCATGTTCGTGTTGGCTCAGATATTTTTTTTCCAAATTTCTTTGTTTTTTTTTCAATTAATAATATATACAAATATCATCGTTCAAAGTTCTTTTATTTCCCTATATACTATAAGTTTAAAAATAAACGGGAATTTCTAGTATAAAACACTTGCGTCTCATCAATCCGTATTTTTGTAGCCACGTTGACAGCACTGTTTTTGACAATCTGTGAAAGTTTGACGGCGATCGGGTGCTCAGTATTCTGTCAGCGTCTGTTTCAGTGAGTAGAAAAATTGCTGTGTGGTGATTTTTACAATGGATAAAAAAATGGCACAACGAACGTGCCCCGAATTTTGTGTTGCTAATGAAATTTCGTGTGCCGAATTATTGAAAATTTTGAATAAAGCCTTTGGAGAATCGTGTATGTCGAAAACACGGGCATACGAATGGTATAAGAGGTTTAAAGACGTTCGTGAATGCTTAGATGATGATAAACATACTGGACGTCCAGCAACGTCAAGTACCAAAGAAAACATCAAATCGCCAAAGCAAATCGTGTGGAAAAATCGATGTGTACCAATCCTAGAGCTTGTTGTCTTATTGAGCATCTCATCATTGAGATGTTTTGGGTATGAAACGTGTAGTGACGCGTCGGTCCCCTTTGGTCCCAAAATTTTTCACCACGATAAAACGCCGTCTCATACAGCGGTGATTGTTTCGGAGTTTTTGGCCAAAAATTCGACTAATCCCATCAGCCAAGTACCGTATTCTCCAGACCCGGCCCCGTCTTAATTTATTTTTTTCCAAGACTATAATTGCTATTAAGAGGAACTCGCTTTGAGACGATTGATGCCATAAAAGAGAATTCGCACCCTTGACGGCATATGAAAAGTGCATGGACAATTGGATTAAGTGTTGGCATCAATGTATCGTCGCAAATGGCAAGTATTTTTAAGGGAATAATAAAAAAAATATTGAAAATTAATAAATTGCGTTTTTTTGCCAAATTCCCGTTTATTTTTTATCATTAGGTATGTCTAACAGACCAAAACAAATATTTTTATGAGTTATATCTTTGTAGAATTGAAAAGGTGTGCTTTTTTAATTTAATGGGTAATATAACGCAAAACTTCAAACTTTTGACTTGCCGTTCTATGGAACTGAGCCATCGATGTGTATGTATTTCCATGTTTTTGTTTTTTTTCAAATTTTAATACAGTGATGGATTAATCAGTAAAAAAGTGTAAGTAGTTATTATGCAGGCTTTTTCCTTATAAACTTTGACGTCAAAACAAAATTATTAAGTTACTGATGTTTCTCGCTCGTTCCGATCCGATTAATTAAGAGACAAAAAATATGTATATACGAGTACATGCATAAGAAACGCAATAATATTTCAAAGACTAAGTTCAACATTGAAGTATCTGAGAATCTGAAAATAATTTATTAAGCATTGTTGTCTTATCTATAATTGATGCAATTTAAATACATAAAACAAATCATTTACTTCAATCAGAAATGTTATTTATTGACCTTTTATGCATTCTATCATTTAAATTTTCCATCATAATAATATTATGTACATAAATACAGTCGCACATATTATGATAATATTTATTATACCAGTGTATATTATTTAAATGTTATTTAAATTTCATCATCATCATTCCCTTTCCGCACCTAATGGTGCATAGGGCACTAGATTGGTACAGCGATAATAACAACACAAGTCTAAAATTGACGTTTTTGAGTTAAGTACCGTATTGTGCGGACGATAGCACCGGACCATGAGACTCGCCCCAAAATTTATTCATCATTCTATACAGAAAGAATTTTTTTTTGACGATAGGACGCAACCCATTTTTTGTTTGAATTTTCAGATTTAAAAGTGCGTCTTATGGTACGAAAAATACGGTATGTAAAAATGTTCCAAAATATTTTTTTTGTCCTCACAATTATTACCCCCTATAATTCTTTTAAAACATTAATGTGGCCTTATAAACAAAAATGACAATGTAACTGAAATTTTTCACTCAAACTCGATACTCAAACGATAAATAATATTGACATAATTACCATTATTACAAACATTTAAAACTAGATGGCACAGGTGAGTGAACTCTTAAGGCTGTATTCTGGTAAAACGCTCGCAAAATTAGTACGATTTTGCCATTTTAAAAAGAATGTTTTTTTTTTAATCGCGCAACAATAGAAAAATAAAAAAACATACATTAGATAAAAACAATATTTTTTAAGGTATTTTTGTTAAAAAATGTACTTAAAAGTTTTATGTAACTAAAATATAATTACTTTTAGACCGGCAGATTACGCCATTTCAAATTTAGACTAAACTTAGGGATCTCAATAAAGACTCTAACCTGCCCTTACCGAACTATCGTTTTCGGTAAAGGCAGGTATGAAGGTCATAAAAATGTAAAAAAGATGTTGTTTTAAATTAAATATTACTACCAGAATTATCTGCTTTAGAAAAAAAGGAATACAATTCTATAAAAAAAAGTTTCAACTAAAATATTACATTTTTTTTTTTTTTTAAAGTTTTACCGAAGGCATAATTTTACGTAGAAATAAAGGAAAAAGTCACAAAAATGTATGTGATTTAAAATGCTTGTATTTCTTTTTAAAAACAAAAAAATAAAATTTAGCTTCGGCCACTTTCATGTTCAATTTATTATTTTCAAATTATTGTAACAAATTTTAGTTCAATACTTAGTCTTTATTGAGATCCCAGATACCTAAGTTTAGTCTAAATTTGAAATGGCGTTATCTGCCGGTCTAAAAGTAATTATACTTTAGTTACATAAAACTTTAAAAAAAAATTGTTTTTATCTAATTTATGTTTTTTTTTTTTTTATCGTTGCGCGATTAAAAAAAACATTAGTTTTAAAATGGCAAAATCGTATGATTTCCTTATTTTGCGTGCGTTTTACCAGACTACAGCCTTAAGTTGATGTTTTGTTTTTGCGAATGAACATGTGCTACTGATAGCGCGGATGTGTACCTAACTGCTATCCCTTAAAAATGTTTTTTTTTGTATTGTACCACTATTATTCATGGGGTGCGAAGTAAAAATATATAAATTCATGCGTTGGCTCATTTCACAACTAAAAAATGCAGAATTTTTAAGATTTTAGAAACTAAAATAACGACCCTTTTTTCTACTTCACCGAGATTTGTATACATGTTTTGCTAAATGACAGTTGATTTATTTATTTTATATATTTATGTTTTACTTTTGATTGACTGTTTTTTTGTTTATCATTCATGTTTTAACCTATGCACAATAATTTTTCTTTACTTTATTTTTGGTATGCTTTTTCACCCATGTTTATTTTGCGTTTAAAAAATTGTTTGTCAATCACACAATTTTTTCTTTACTTTTTAAAAATAATTTCAACTTTATTTTTTGTTAACATATTACAACAGAGATGAAGAACATTTAAAAGAAGGTAATATAGAAGTCTAGGCATCTACAGGGCTTATGACCTGTCAATGGCTGGTTTCAATTAGATGAATCTCACCCGCATAAATTAAGGTTACAGCTCTTTAACTTCACAAACATCAACAGATGAAAGAATTGAAGGAAAATAGATGTTCATTTATGGGCAGAATGGTGAATGTTACACAGTGTGTAAAGTGGCCATTTAAATCAGCCATTGACAGGTCATAAGCCCTGTAGATGCCTAGACTTCTATATTACCTTCTCTTAAATGTTCTTCATCTCTGCTGTAATATGTTAATATAAACAGCTCCCCAGGGAGTTGAATTCAGTCCTTGTCTACAAAAATTTGGACAAACTCAAAATATTGTTGTTTTTTTTGTGTTTTTTAACACTCATGTAATTTTTATATTTTATAAAGGCGAATAGCCCAATGGGTGTTTAAATAAATAAATACATTTTCTTTTTGTATTCGCTAACTGGTAGGTAAACAAAACAAAAGCACACAAAATTTAAAAAGAAAAAAAATAATTTTTGGACAAATTTTGTAATGAAAACAACAATTAATATATTTTATAATAAATTACATATTTATAATCTTAGCAAAAAACATATTATTTTCGTGTGTATGCAGGTAATTTGTTTTTTGTATTCATAAAACCACATAAATTATCGTTGAATTGACAAGAAGTGACAAAAACACATTTTCATTGGTGTCCCTTTTATTTGGCACCCACTGTATACCTACTTTGATATACTGTTCTCCTAAAAAAGTTTTTTTTCCTGTTAGATTCTTAAACTTTAGAATTTATAGAGTTTCTGATTATATTATAATTTACTCAAAGCAAAAAATGTGTGTTTAAGAATCATACTTACGAGTATTTTCTAGAATTGAAGTGCACGTACACCAAATGGAATTTGAACCTAATTAAATACTGTATACAAATCAGCATCCCTATTAAGTCGATTAAACAAGTAGAAGTAACTAAATCCGTTTTGCAATACAATAATATTTTTATATATTATTATAAAAACTTGATGAGCTTGAGATGTTGTACCACTAATGGATAATGTAATTATTTATCGAAACACTTTTTTTAATACGGAGGTCATTGATCGTTTTAATGTAGCGCTATCAAAACAATGTTTTTATTCACCGAATAACGAGATGACTTCTTCTTCTTCCTTGCCATAGACCTACGTGGTCCGTTCTCCAGAGTGTTGCTCCTCCTGTGAGGTGGATTCACCGAGGACGAGTCCCGTGAGACTGATAATGCGGTGCAACATAAGGTAGTCTGGTGGTGTCCATTCTTTGGACATGACCGTGCCAGCCCCTCCGCTGTCTACTCCATCGTACGACGCCCTCAGCCTCACATATCTCTCTTAATCTGGCGGTCTTCACGCCAACAGTGTCTTCATCTTTGAAGTCTTTGGGATCACTGATACAATAAAATAATAGAAAATGCATAGAATTTATGCTTGCTTTTGAAAATGTTTATCTCAAGTAGTAAGTGCAAAATTTATTTACATGACAAAAAAATTAAAAAAAGGTGTAAAAAACTAAAAGTCGTCCATCAGATGAGGCCCGTAGGGCTGTGTGATTTCGGCCGGAGAGGCCAAACTTCCTAACATATATCTGTAGGCGTTAGCGTTACTTGCTTATTCTTCTTCAGGCTTGTTCTCTCCACTGCCAGATAAAGGCCTCCTCCAAACGTCTCTGATCCTGTCTTATCACCCGCTTTTATCATCCATGTTTTACCAGCCATCGAAGCAATATCATCGACCCATCTTTTTTGTGGTCCTTCAGCACTTATTTTGGTTTGCCCATGGTCTCCACTTTGTTATTCTGGGTGTCCACCTGCTATCATTTTGCCTCGTCGAGTGTCCTACCCACTGCCATTTTAATTTTGCTGCACGTCTTGTGATATCCACGACTCCGGTTCGGCGCTTTATTTCTTCATTTTTTGTTCGGTCTCTTAGACATGCACCGAACATCTGTCTTTCCATGGATCGTTGCGTGCATTTTAGTTTCTGGTTACTTTTCTGTGTCACAGACATGGTTTCTAGTCCATATGTCGTCACCGGCAATATGCACGATTTTAATGTGAATGACAATTCGCGCTCTGGTAGACCACAAAAGTGCGAAGACGAGCAATCGCAGGCGTCACTGGATGATGACCCGACTCAAACTCAACAGCAATTGGCAAAAGCATTAAATGTGTCACAAGACACAATCAACAGACGTTTACGAGCAATGGGGAAGATCAATGAACTCGGTAAATGAGTCCCACACGATTTGAATGAACATCAAATGGAAAATCGCAGTCACTTGTAAAAAGCTGCTTCAACGCCACGAAAGAAAATAATATCTGTACCGAAAAATGGATTTATTTTGAAAAATCGAAGCTGAGAAAATCGTTGTTGTCACCTGGTGAAGCCGGTCCTTCAACACCAAGGCCAAATCGCTTCGGAGTTGAGAAAATGAGGATGTTTAAACATAGGCAGAATAGTGAATGTTACACTGTGTGTAAAGTGGCCGCTTAAACCAGCCTACGACAGGTCATAAGCCCTGTGAATGCCTAGACTTCCATATTTCCTTCTCAAAAATATTTTCCCTCTCTGTTGCAACAAATTTAGTTCAGTTATGCAGTTTTTGTAAAAAACAAATTTAGTTCAGTTATGCAGTTTTTGTAAAAAACTCTTCAATTCACAAATATGTATTCGTTTTTAATTTTATGCGATCTCCTGGGCCCCGATCAAAATGGGAAGTTAACGTTTATCTTCAATTTTATTTACAAAGTAAAATTAAGTTTTCTGTATGAAAAGCAGAATATGCATACATTATTTTTCTTTTAAACATGCTAAATTATAGGTTACCGACGAAGATACTTTAAATGTTCATGCAAATATACTAATTTTCGTACAGAAATATCGGTTTTTCTTTATAGAAGACAATCGAAGATAACTCTGTTAACTTCCCATTGTAATCGGGGCCTTGTTACAACGTTTTACTTTCGTTACTCGTACCTCGTAACCTCCATAATATAAAGCCAGCTTAAAATCACGCTAATTTAGATATGTGGGTAGCGACAGAACCGTTAGGAGCAATTTCGTTTCGAGACGAGACTATACTAGGTAAGAATTAGCTCTTTGTTATTCATCGCTACTATTTTTTACGCTTTGAAAAACTGTTGCACGGAGTTCAAATAACAGTTTATAATAATAAATCATTTAAAGAATTTTTAAGCGTATTGACATTGAAGAAATAAAAATAATATGACTTGAACAATACCAATAAAAATTGAACTCTGTTCAGACTCGTTCATAAAATGTGTATTTATCGTTTTATTTAACGACTTTTGCTAATCTGTTAATTAAATTAACAATTTAAATGAAATATAAACAAATAATTATACCTGTTAATAGGGGTTAGAATTCCAACTGCTCGCGCTCGTGCGCTCTTGCTGCATGACGTATTTTTAGGATGTTTATCCCCTTTATCCCACGGGGCTGATCTTCGGACCCAACGGTGTATGCGATAAAATCCTCGGGGCCAAGTATAACCCTCGGAAGTTTTATACAAGCCTCTTACGTTGAATTGTTGTTTTGACAACTGAGAATTTCGGGACAATTTCAAGTCAACGTTCAATGTTCAGTGATGTTCAGCAAACTTGCTAAACTAACCCAATTCACCGAAAATAAACGGGTAGGGGAAGAGGGGCTAGTTGTTACAAAAAAAAGAAAAGTTGAATATCTGACAACTGTTTATTTTGAGACACATCATATTGATTATATCTTAACGTACATATATTAAAATATAATAAAACAATTTACATGTGTTCATACAACGTTCACAAAATGAATTACAGCATTTCAAAAAATATATTAAAACTGTAACAATATGCCCCACACAGGGGCAAGTAACAATATGCCCCACACAGGGGCAAGTAACAATATGCCCCACACAGGGGCAAGTTGTTACTAGGTGGGGGCATGTTGTTACGAACTAAAACAAAAATCAAACATGCATGTAATTGTTAACATTAGTACGTAGAATATATCTAATAACATGTAATCATATAATAGCATACGCTTATGTATGCTGTAAGCTCCTTTTCCTGATCAACAGAAAATATTTGCCGAGGTTTGTTGTAACTTACTATGTTAGATGTGGTTGGACCATTCTCTTGACGTTTGTAATGTCATAAAATTTACTTTATATGCTTCGGCAGCTCTTTGAATAGATATTTTTTTTCTGTTACTTCTTTAGCTCCTCTTTTGTAGGTCTCCTCGGAAATTTCACGTCTATTGTTTTTTTATATGGCCGTATCATTGTTATATAAAATCTCGAACAATAATATTAAATGGTTTAATAAGTTTATATAAATATGCCATTTGAAGTGAAAGGGAAACGTTGTGGAGCTAGTTGTTACAGTAACAACTTGCCCCCCCATTGTTGTAACAACTAGCCCCTCTGACCCAAAATAAAAATAAATTGTTATAGCATTAACACGGAAGGTGTTATTATTTCGATATATTAGCTGAATGTAAGCAGAGACATGTAGAGTTTTACCAATTTACTTTGAATCAACTTACCTCTTATAGTTAGTGAACAATTAATATTCGAAATCAATCAACAAAATTTACTTTTAGATACGAAATACACTATAATCGATTTTATTTGAATAACGCACGATCGGCAAGAGTGCCGTTCCGTCGAGCATTGCGGACACGACACCTAGACATGCTGTGCGACACGTACGGGGAGTTATTTATAATGTAACAACTTGCCCCCGTAACAACTAGCCCCGCCTTCCCCTATTGACTGAGATAAAAAATAAAATGCAAGCTAATGAATTTTTTTTTGGATTTTTCCCACATTCTACGCCAAAAAGGCTGTGGGATGAAACACATCCTTGTGGTGATTTTCACGTAAATGGCGTTTTTCAAATTAAATCATACAAAATCTTCAAACGTCTAAATGAATACTTGACTAAATCGTGTTCTTGATATTTGCCAAACAAGTTCTTACTGTATTTTTAATTGAATCGGCATTCACTTCGTAACAATTCATTATAAATTATTATGAAAATAAAACTTTGTTATTAGTGTTACACAATTTTTATTCTTTTACAAGAACACTACTACAGTTTTGGGAGAGCACGCCCCCATCGACGGGTGATATAAAACTCTCGGAGGAGTGCTCTCCCGAAACTATAGTGGTGTTCTTGTAAAATAATAAAAATTGTGTAGCACTAATAACAAAGTTTTATTTTCATAATAATTTATAAGTTCTTACTGGTTTCCTAAATAATGTTCATTTTTCTATATCAATCCTCACTAATCTTCCGCTCGAAAATTCTGAATCCCGACTTGTTTAGTAAGTAAACAATTAATCATACAATGTACTTTTTTATTTATGAAAATTTTCAGCATAATTAATTTCAAAATACGGCTATCTATGTGAGTTCTTTTTATCCATTATTAATGGCATTTTATTTTCTAAAATACAATATAAAATATTTTTACATTTTGATAAAACGAATTTGCAATCTTTCATTACTCGACAATAATTAAAAAAATAAAACACTTCTCATGATGACAATTTTTTGTGATTATCAACAATATTTTGATTGGTCCAAATATTTGTAGATAAGGACTGGATTCAACTCCTCGGCGAGCTGTTAATATTAACATATTACAACAGAGATAAAGAACCTTTAAGAGAAGATAATATGGAAGTCTAGGCATCTACGGGGCTTATGATCTGTCATTGGCCGGTTTAAGTGGCCACTTTAAACACTGTAACATTCACTATACTGCCCACATGTCAGCTCTTTAACTTCACAAACATCAACAGATGGAAGAGTTGAGGAAATGAGGATGCTTAAACATAGGCAGAATGGTGAATGTCACACAGTGTGTAAAGTGGCCGCTTAAACCAGCCAACGACAGGTCATAAGCCCTGTGAATGCCTAGACTTTCATATTATCTTCTCTTAAAGGTTCTTTATCTCTGTCGTAATATGTTAATATTAACAGCTCCCCGAGGAGTTGAATCCAGTCCTTATCTACAAATATTTGGACCAATCAAAATATTGTTGATAATCACAAAAAATTGTCATCATGAGAAGTGTTTTATTTTTAAAATTATTGTCGAGTAATGAAAGATTGCAAATTCGTTTTATCAAAATGTAAAAATATTTTATATTGTATTTTAGAAAATAAAATGCCATTAATAATGGATAAAAAGAACTCACATAGATAGCCGTATTTTGAAATTAATTATGCTGAAAATTTTCATAAATAAAAAAGTACATTGTATGATTGACTGTTTACTGTTTTTACTGAACAAGTCGGGATTCAGAATTTTCGAGCGGAAAATTAGTGAGGATTGATATAGAAAAATGAACATTATTTGGGAAACCAGTAAGAACTTATAAATTATTATGAAAATAAAACTTTGTTATTAGTGCTACACAATTTTTATTATTTTACAAGAACACCACTATAGTTTCGGGAGAGCACTCCTCCGAGAGTTTTATATCACCCGTCGATGGGGGGCGTGCTCTCTTTCATATTATTTTCTTTAAAATGTTCTTTGTCGCTGTTGTAATATGTTTTTGTGATTATTTTTATTGTTATTTTAGTGTATTTAACGTGTTATCGGTAACTGATAAAAAAACAAACCAATAACCATGACTAAACGTAATTTGTAATCACAAAGCTTCTTTGTTGTCCGACTTTTTTCTTAACACTGATATGGGTATGATAATTACGGTCGTGTGATGTCATCTCGAATTATTGATGATTAATACAATGTTTTTTAACGAAAGTAAAAAAAAATACTGTCAATTATTTCAAAAAAATATATATGTTACCATAAAAATCGAACGATTCACAATAATCGCTACTTTAAAACGAATTCAAAAAGAAATTATGAAAAACTTCACTTCACGTGTCATGTTAGGTCCCCCTGACGTTGACGGCCACCTCACCGGTGATATCCTGGGGGATTGTTGACGGAAGTGGTTTCCCGTTGCCTTCTTCAGTGGAATTTTATTTCAGGGTTACCTATCATTAGCTGGTGTGGTCCCGTTTTATGGCGCCAGACACTCCCATTCATCCTCTCCCTATCTACTGAGGCACCGATGTTAATGCCAGTGGCCACATTGCCCAGGGCTCGCGGGGCCTAAGCGACCACTCGCGGACTCCAGGGAGTAGGACTATTGGTAGTGTTCTTGATGGAATGCAACTGCGGCATTACACGGCATTTTATCTGTACACATTTTCCGTCAAAATATGCACCACCGTGACCCTACCAAAATTTGCGCGCTTCACTAATCGACGGTAATCTAAATTACTAAACTTTTATTGTACCGCATCTTTAATTTACATTCTTGTATTCGCATGTGTAATGGGTGTTAAATTATAATTACGAAAAAAAACCTTGACTTAAGTAGACGGTGTAATTAAATGTTTTGAAACTGTAAAAAATATTTCACCGTTGGTTTGTTTGTATGAAAAGCGATTGCGGTTTGTATACAAATCTTGGATAAGGATATTTATTTTTTTCGAAAGTATTACGTGTTTGTTAGTTAGATATTTTGTTTACTTTATTATTTCTGGTCGGTGCAAAGTCCAGAGAGGAGTATAGACGGCAGTTCTCTGTTCGCCACCAGTTCTATGTCAATGATATAATATATTTTGATTGGTTTACCACTTGTTCTGACGGGCGCTATGCCAGCCGACTATGTATTCCACTCACTAATATAGTGGGTTTCAGCAAAACTAGCGGCTGTCAATCCTTTACTAATTACAAATCTTCCTAGAACTCGTCTACTTTTACTATATTCTTCAGGCATAAAAGGACAATACTCGTACTGCCCTTGTAAGCTTAAAGTCGTATCTGCTAAATTAAAAAATTTACACGACATTACTGTTTTATGCTTTGCCAAACTGTTTTTTTTGTACAAGAGAATATGTCATAGTTGAGAAGCAGAAATGACTTGTTGGCTAAGTCAATATGTCAGGCTATCGAATATCTATTAATAAAAATCAAACTCAAAACGATTTTTTTCCGTTACGAGTTTTTGGCCTAGCAGGGCAGAATAAATAATTTGTATTTCTCAGAACTAGACGACTCTAGGGTAGTAGTCTAAACGCTCTCGCGGCCGTCTTATCTCGTGTATTTACATACAAAATACACGAGAAAAACGGTTTTCTCCTGCCGCGAGAGTGGTTCAGAATATCACCCCTGGTAGTGGTTTTTATCATAGTTGTTGTACAACAATTTCTTAGTTAATTTTGAATTCAATCAAACTCAAGTAATCGAGTAACTGATTTTTAATCATTATATTCCATTTATATAAAATCAGAGCTATTTATTTTTATTTAAGAAGGTTAACATGAACAGAAAAATATAAAAGAAAAAATAATGGAACCCACTAAACCACGAAACCGGCTTGTCAGTAGGTTTCTTATTTTTCTTTTTATAATTTATTTCAACAGAGAGGAAAAACATTTTTGAGAAGGGAATATGGAAGTCTAGGCATTTACAGTGCTTATGACCTGTCATTGGTTCGTTTAAGTGGTCACTTTACACACTGTGTAACATTCACCATTCTGCCTATGTTTGAACATCCACATTTCCTCAACTCTTCCATATATTGACTTTTGTGAAGTTACTTCAAAGGATTCAGCACTTTAACTTCACAAACATCAACAGATGAAAGAATTGAAGAAATATAGATGTTCAAATATGGGCAGAATGGTGAATGTTACACAGTGTGTAAAGTGGTCACTTAAACCAGCCAATGACAGGTCATAAGCCCTGTTAATGCCTAGACTTCCATATCCCTTCTCAATAATGTTTTTCCTCTCTGTTGAAATAAATTTAAATATGAATAACTCCCTAGGGAGGAAATCCAGCCAGTCTGCAAGCATTTGGACATACTCAAACATTGTTCTTATTTTTCCTTAACAAAGAAAAAAGTTAGAGAAATTATATAAATTTAAAAAGTAATATAAAAATTGTATTGATTGATTTGTAGAACTCCATACTTTAACTTATAATATAAACATCATTAAGAACTAAAAGCATACTTATTTTTCTACACAAAATTTATTTACAAACATTTAAATAGATGTTAACATAAAATTATAATCATATTAGCCATTGAATTATTTTTTTCTTAAAAGTTTTGTCTACATTTTCTTTTAAGATCTGCTTAGGAATCTTATTGAAAATTTTAGGAATTGTATAGTGAAGTGTTCTTTGGCCATACTTGTTTACAAACCTCGGTACTGACGAGCCTTCATGTTGCGCCAGCCTTGTATTATGGTATTTACTATCTTTCTGGTATTTACTATCAAATCGATATCTAGTAACAAATTCGAGCCATAGAATAGCATTTACGGACAGGCACACTTGCTTTTTAAAAAGTTCGGGTACCTCTTCCTTATCAATTCTAGCTGATCTGTTAATTAATTTTAGAGCCGAGTTTTGTAATGATTGAATTTTTAAAATGTTGGTTTTATACAAGAAAGGCCCCAACTTGTAATACCATACTAACTAACTAACTAACCATCACGCCATTTCCCCAGAGGGGTAGGCAGAGAGGATAGAACGCCACACCACTCTGTCCTGGCACACTTCCTTTGCTTCCTTCACATTCATACATCTTCTCATGCACGCACGTCGATTATTCCGACTTTTCACATGACCACTTTCAAGAATTTGTTGTACTTGATCATGCCATGTCTTTCTCGGCCTTCCTCGACTTCTACAACCAGACACATTCGCATCATAAATCTTTTTAGCCGTTCTTTCATCATTCATTCGCTCCACATGACCGAACCATCGCAAAAGACCTTTCTTAATTTTGTCGATAATGCTTAACTCAGCCTTGCATTCTGCTCTTATTTCGACATTAGGGCACCTATCATACATTGTTTTTCCGCACATTCGCCTGAGGGATCGCATTTCAACAGCATTTAGTCTACTTTCCATACCTAATAATTAATTACCATACCTAATAATTAATTCCGCTTATGATTGGTAAATAAGTCTTAAGGTTTCCATTATTATTTTTTAAAATTTTTTTACTGTGTTTTTAACGATCTAATTGCACAACACACAGTTATTGAAAAACTGGGCGCTTTGGGATTGGTATAACTATTTCCGTAACCTAATTTTTTGACCATATTTTCCGTTTTACAATGCTTTTTAGCACTCAATACTAACACTCGCAAAGAGATAAACACATACAATACAAACTTAGTCGCTTGATCTTTCCACAGCATGTGAGTTACAAAAATCATAAGGATTTGGTTTTAATGAAACAAAAAAAACGAGTATTGAGAAAGAAGGAAAAAAATGATTTATATTTTGAAAACTGAGACAATCCTTTATTTCTCGTATTAGCATCCCTTCCACAAACCTATGCAGCACTCCCTAATTCGCGTCCGGTGCGTATCGCTTCGTTGGTCAAATACATTTTTTATATATTATTTTTTATATTAAGAATGATTTTCAAAAAATTATAGGATATTTTTAAAATCAAATCATAAAAAATGTTCCTCCGAAGTTTCGCGGTATGACCCTGAAATATTGTGCATTTGTTCAGCTGGAATTTCAGCGGTCCAAAGTTTAATCCTTCGTGTATTATCTTGATTATTTTTACGCCTATCGTTGTTTGTCGTGATTTTTTAAATATTTTATTCAAATAATGATAACGCCGCGCGTCGCACTATTTATCAATCTGAGCATCAGTTGGGGAAACGATTATTTTTTAATTGTTTGTTATTGTTGTAATTTGATTTATGTGTCGACGTTCCGGTCTCTATTGAGATTTAAATAAAAATATGATATCTAAAATTTGACTCATTCGTAAAAGGTTCACAAAATGTTTTATCTGCATTTAGCCAACGTACCGATTGTAACTGCAGAAGGAAATTAGATTTTCGTACGAAAATATTTAGTAAACCTCGTCGGTAAAATTTTATTTGAAATTTAACCACAGACGATATATTCGAAAATTTAACCTGTCGATCTATTCCAATGTAGCTTTTACAGGTAGGGTAAAATTATTACGATATACCTATATGTATATCGCTAGTTGAAAGCGTACGAATTCGCATTGTAGACCGTGATATGTTATCGATTTACGAGTGCACGGGTAGTGAAGAGTAATAATTCACCAGGGGTGGTATTCCAAACGCTCTCGCGACCGTATTATCTCTTGTATTTACATACAAAATACACGAGAAAATCTGTTTTCTCGGTCGCGAGAGCGGTTCAGAATAGCACCCCAGAGAAGCCCTATCGCATAGAACAAAAGCGTTTCAAATTTTCGGTTTGGTATTTAGTTTAACAACAATCGTGTAACGGACTGTTTCGGTTTTCGCTTGCAATTCTCGACTCGAGTACCTACGGCCCGTTGTATTGCTGTAATATGTAGCTGATTTCGTAGTTAATAATCATAAAATGGTTTTTCTCCGTATGGGCGACTAGCCAGTGGCGTGTTACAATTACTAACTACTCACGCGATATGTTATTTAAATTATACAGTGAACCAACAGCGTAGTTTCGTTTTCCAGTTTTAATCATGTTCGTAAAATCAAATAAATATAGCCACCACTATCGAAGGAAATGATAAAGTGAAAATTATACAGGAATGAGATTTAAAAGCGAACCCCACTCTACCCCAACCCTATTCCCTTTTCCTAAACACAAACAAACAAACTATCACTCTATCTTTGCATACAGATCTCCCTTCTTCTACATTCATACATCTTCTCATGCACGCGCGCCGATTATTCCGACTTTTAACATGTCCATCTTCAAGTATTTGTTGGATTTGGTCATGTCTTTCTCGGTCTTCCTCTATTTCTTCATCCATCAACATTTGCATGGTAAATACAATATATTTAAGCAAGAAGTGAAAAATTACATCTATAATTCTTCTTTATGTAACACTGATTGAAAACATCGTTTATATCTTTTTTGTAATTTATTTATGTTATCCTAAAAACATTATTAATTAAATTAAAATAAACTATTGTAAGACGTCACTCCCCATTATGTACACAAGAATTGTTTATTTCTTTTACGTAATGGGAAACGTTAATGTAAATATATGTATTTGATTAATGTAAAAAAATGTATTTGGTTGTAATATTGTATTTTTATTTGTCATTAATAAAATAAAAAAAATATATATATATATATATATACATTTTTAGCCGTTCTTTCGCTGTCCATTCGCTCTACATGTCCAAACCAATGCAGAGCTCTTTTCTTGATTTTGTCAATAATACTTTTCTCCCTATTATTATTCCCATGTCCTAAAAAGGAGTTATTTACAACTCATTTAAAAAAAAAATCCTAGCCAATTTAAACTCTGCCAGGGTAGGTAGTAAATAGATTTTTTTTACATTGGATGTTAATTTGAAATTGTAAAAAGGGGTTCTGGTGCACATTTGTTCTGATATTAATTTATCCTTTAAATCCATAACGGACGGAATCAATTTTTTTAATGTTTATTAAAAAAAAAAAATAATTGCATTCTTCGGATTTATCACAAGTTGTAAATAACTCACAATTAGAAAAAAAATGGCAGTCAAATCGGGGTAGAGTGGACTTCGAACCTCGGACCTCTGATCCGTGAGTCCGCAACACTACACACGGGACCACAAGCCGATTATAATTGATAAATGTTTTTATTAATGCCGTCATTGTTGAAAAGTACCACTTATCTCAGAATACACTTTTTTGTGGTTTTATCAGCTTATAGGATACTAAAATCCTATGAAAAAAGAAACAAGTTTTTCTCAAAATTTTCAATGTCTTTTTTACTCTCAAGATGCATGTTAATTTGATTGCCTTTTAATACATGAAATATTTTTTAGTCGTCTGTTATGTTTTATTTAACTGAGATGGTTATGTCATACATCCGGAATAATAGTGGCACAACTCAAAAAACTCATTTTTACAGGAGAACTACGCTTGTAAACTAACATTCTAAATTTATCGCAAAAAAGAAGAAAGATATTTTTGAAAAGGGAATATGGAAGACTAGGCATTAACAGGGCTTATGACCTGTTATTGGCTGGTTTAAGTGCCGCTTTACACACTGTGTAACATTTACCATTCCGCTCATGTTTAAACATCCACATTTCCTCAGCTCTTCCATCCGTTGACTAATGTGAAATAAATGAGCCGAAACCTTTATTGATGTGGGTGTGATTCTTATACCACTCAGTGCCGAGACTTCCTTATTCACCTTTCAAAAATATTTTCCTTCTCTGTTGCAATAAATTTAGATTTTGATAGTCTTAATCACCCTAAGGCGTGAAATTCAGCCTGTATACAAAAAAATTGACATACTCAAAACATCATTAACTAACATTCACGGCATAATGATCATGTTGTCATTATTATTTCATATTTTTCAAAAAAAGGCTTAAGGGTTTTAAGGACTCATACATTAATATTTTTAAGAATTATACCGTCAACTGTGCGGGTAGGAATTGTATTCAGGAACATTTCTGCATCTCAAAAATAACAATTTTGGACATGTGCCATTATTATCACTCACATGCGAAGTGTTCAATATTTTATTACAATATTTTGTTTATGCTTGTAAGCGTTGTATGTATTTTTTTGTGCGATTTACTTCAATCTATACATGTTCTTTTTTTTAATGGATTGTTTAATCTCATGCGCTTTAGATATAAAAGTAAAACCATCATATTTAAAGTAGCAAATCTCAAAATTTTACTGGCGTTTTTTCTTCCAATTAGGTCGTCGTTATTTTATGAAGTGGTGGCATGTGCGTTAGCAGCCCTGGCTATGTGGCTGGCCGTGATATTTGCCATCCGTTACACCCTGAAGCTGCTATTCATATACAAAGGATGGATGTACGAATCTAGAGGGCCGGGGATGAAAGTTTCTCTGGCAACCAAGCTATGGATAGGAGCTGTGAAGCTGCTGTCAGGGTGGAACCCGCCGAGGCTGTACAGCTTCCAAGGTTCTTTGCCTAGATTACCGCTGCCATCTGTTGACGACACCATGAACAGAGTAAGAAAGTTTTATAATCTTTATATATACATAATTCTTCTGTACGTGTGTTGTCACTGAACTCCTCCTAAACGGCTAAACCGATTTACGTGCGGTTTTCAGCGAAATGTGGATCTTTGTCCTGCGCATGTTCCTAGATATTAAAAATTTCAATCGAATTTGTAAAAAAAAAGTTATAAGCAAAAATCTTTTTTTTCATCGACCTACCAGGGTTGCATTCGACGAAAATGCATGTACAAAAAAATGGAAGGATGTTGTTTTTTTGTGTTTTAAAAATGTTGTTTTTGAATGTTTACAAACAAAATTCGCTTTTTATAGATCTCAATCAGATTCTTTCCTTACATTCCTTATAATTTATTTCTTTTTACTGGATTTTTGGTAATACTAAAATAATATTAACTGACGTTGAATACATTTTGAAAATCGCATTCATGTATAAAGTGCACCCCTGTTGGTGAGAAGAGCCAAATTTGACCTTTGCAAAAAGAATTCTTTTTTTGAAAATGAATTATTTTATGTTTTGTAATTCAACCATAAATAAGTACCTAGGTACCTACTTATCAATAAAAAGTCTTTTTCCAAGCTAATAGCAGGTAAGCTAACATTCGGGCTGGACGTAGAACGCAGAACATCTGTCGGGTCCGCAGTTTATAGTATAAAGTAATACTATTTTGTTGTTAATCTTTCATACAATCTTAGCTTCTTCTACCTTTACAGATATTCAATGAGGAAGTTCGGTGGTTTTATTTAATGGGAAGTAAACAGAGTTATCTTCAATTACCTATAAACATATTACAACAAAGATGAAGAACTTTTTAGAGAAGGGATATATAAGTCTAGGCATCCACAGGGCTTATGATCTGTCATTGGCTGGTTTAAGTGGCCACTTTAGACACTGTGTAACTTTCACCATTCTGCCTATATTTGAGTGAGTCTTGAAAGGGCTTCAACGTCCAGAGATCTCAGGGTGTTGTTTGATGCTCAGTTATCTTTAAATCTTCATATAGTTAATCTATGTAATGACTCCCTTAAAATGTTTGGTTTTGTTCTTAGAAATGCCAAGATCTTTTCTAACACTCAGATTATGAGGACATTGTATAATTCCTTGGTAAGAAGTCGTTTGGAGTTTAGTTACATTATTTGGTCGCCACATGAGGCTCGATACTCTTTAATGATGGAGAGAGTGCAGAAAAAATTTCTGCGCTATCTGTACCTAAAAGAGTGTGGATATTATCCTTGGCTCTTCCCTACCGACTTTTTACTGGGGATGCTAGGCTATCAGTCATTATGGAGGAGGAGGGACGTTCATTTGGGTGTTCACTTTTTCCAGGTGATTGGTGGTCGCATACATAACTCAGAAAACCTACGCATCCTTTTTTTTTTGTGAAACAGATGATCGAAGTACGCTGCATTTGGTGTTTCAATGTAGTGCCCTATGCTCCATCAGATGCTCTGTGGATTATGATGATGTTGTATAATCTTGCTTGTGATTATATCAAAACAATTGAAGATATTATTTTAGACATCTTTAAAGTACAGACAAATATTTTTTCTCTCTGACTATCTTTTTTGTGACGTAGTTTGCACTATCTCAGAAGCCAAATATATGCCTGTCTACTGTTAAGATTACATTTACCGCTTTATAACATTATAAACTCTTATCATTTGATCAAGATATCACAATCTGTTCCTGACCCACTTGGTATTATCATTTATGCCCACAGAAAGTTCATTATTTTTACGAATCAAGTTCATCTAATATCTTATTGAATGTCTGCAAAACGATTTTATTTATATTATCATTGAACTTTGTTATTGATTGATAAACTTATCAGATTTTAAACAATATATCAGTGTTATTTTTGCATGTTATTTGCTATCACGGAAAATATAAATAAGTTTTAATATGAAACTTTTCTATTGTAGAAATTACAACCATAGTCTTCTGGTTCTGAGAATTACAAATGGTTTATTATCCTTTTAAGCCTGAAGAATATAGTCAAACCACATAATTAAATCAGTCAATTGAAAAACCCCATAAGTCGGTCGGTCTAAGCTTTTCAGAAATATTGTCTTCTATAAAATGCTTATATCTAACTTAAATAAAATAGTAGCTTATATTGTATTTGTTTATTATTTGATAAAATATTGGTTTCGCCATTGTCTTAAATTTTTTTTAATATGCTTGTTGAAATCACAGAGTTTTAATGAAATTACAAAATTAGGAAAAAGTTAGTCGATCTACAGAAACAATGAATATAATTTATTGTGAATGGAGTCGGTTGGTAGAATTCCTTTTTAATTATTGGTAAGGTATCAATTCAATTCTACATTTATTTTTAAAATATACATCATCATTACTATCATTCACTTTTCGCACCTAATGGTACATACGGCACTGCATCGGAACACCAATTGCAGCGTATCTGGATCATTTTTGTTACATAAAGGTAAGATGATCAGTCTTACGCTTCAAGTTCCAGTCCAGGGACTATGAAATGTTCTAGTGTGAAAACACCCTTTTAAATAAATATTTCATATCAACCTTGTCAGGAATCGAACCCCTACACGTCTTGCATGGTAAGAAAACGCGCTGACCATTACACCATGAGCCTGACAAACCTACAAAATTGAAATACACAAGAGTATATTTATAATGTGATGCTTTTCGACGAAAGTTTATCCAATATACCTATAATGTACTTAATAGAATTTACTCAGTGGATTTTTAATTACTGTCCTAATCTAGGTTTATAAAGAAATTCTCATTACTTGTTAAAATACCCCCATAAACTATGATTACCATTATGCACCTTTATTATTAGACAGTAATTGTTGTTTTATTTATTAAACTTTTTGTATATAATGTTATTTGTACATTGGCTTATTGCCAAATGGCAATTTCTTCCAACCAACCAATAAAATTATTGTTTATTTTTATAATTCAAGTTACATAACATATTCAATAGAAATTAAAGATTAAAAAGCTAAAGATGTATAAAAATATAAATAAATGTATTTGCAATATTTTGAGTTTGTCCAAATTTTTGTAGACAAGGACTGGATTTAACTCCCTGGGGAGCTGTTTATATTAACATATTACAACAGAGATGAAGAACATATTCTTTTGGACAAAACTAAAATTTGGACAAACTCAATATATTGTTGATAAATTACCTGGCCCATGAAGAAGTATAGAAATTGAAAAAATAATATCTTCAGGCGTTGCCTAGTATGTAGGTGAAATATTTCAATTAGATGAATCTCACCCGCATAAATAAAGGTTTCAGCTCTTTAACTTCACAAACATCAACAGAGGAAAGAATTGAAGGAATATAGATGTTCAAATATAGGCAGAATGGTGAATGTTACACAGTGTGTAAAGTGGCCACTTAAACCAGCCATTGACAGGTCGTAAGCCCTGTAGATGCCTGGACTTCTATATTACCTTCTCTTAAATGTTCTTCATCTCTGTTGTAATATGTTAAATGTATTTGGTTATAAATTACCTTAAATCAAAACTATTACTCTATGGGAAAAAAGAGGAAAGAGGAAAGGAGGAGAGATTAAGGAAGAGAAAGGAGATGTTTCTTCAGACGTGATTTAAACAGAGATAATGTAGTAACATCTTTGATGGTGAATGGGAGATGATTCCACAGTCAAGCCGCATGGACAGTATATGAGTTAGATAAGTAAGAGAAATTGTGGATGGGTATTAAGAGAGTGCCTTGAGAATTAGAACGAAGAGGTAAACCATGAATTGATAAGCGTTGAAATTTTTCACGCAGGTATATAGGAGCGATAGGACTATGAAGTACATTAAACAGAAGTTAGAGGGAGTGATAGTCTCTCCGCTGTCTAATTTTGAGCCATTTCAGTTGCCTACAAAAATCAGAAATGTGGTCATATTTCCTAAGACTAAAAATGTACCTTATGCATGTATTCTGATGTTGTTCACGTTTCATTGTTAGTATATTAGGAAACTTTTTAAATATTTAGATTAGTTTGATAATGTCCTAACAAGCCGAAACTCATCACATTGTATACTCTTGTATATTTTAAAAATAAAAGCAGAATTAAATCCATTAATATATTTTTATTTTGGATACCTTACCAATAATAAATATTATACGGAAACTTCTCAATCTTACAGGGGCATATTAATATGTTTTGTTTCTTACTCTTCTTTATTATTACAAAGTATGTATTTGAATCTCAAGGCATTCCACTTTACATTACATTGGCTGCACAGTAAATGAATTCATGTTCAGATCCATTCAATATATAAGATAATTGGACTCACAAGCTTATGTTGCCCCCTACAACACCAATCAATTTAATTGACAATATACATACATATTAACTTTAAGTGCTATGCATTTTAAACCTCACCTAATTCTTAAATAGATATCTAAAAAATTCATTCCTATTTTACTATTTCTCTCGTCTCTTGTCGGCATATAGGAAACATTTTTATAATCTGATTTCAAATAATAAATATTGCAAAAGATCAGTTTGTATGTCCCCAATAACTTTATCAGAATGTGATTTCATGATTTTTTTATGCACTCAGAATCCCCAAAAATGTAAGTCAAAATTCACCCATTAACGGTGTCATAATACGGACATATTTTTCTGTACATATAATCAGTTTAGCAGCTATCTGCTTTCTATTAATTAACTTGTCATTCGTTATGTTATTCTATCTGATATTCACAGTGTACATAATGTAATGTGTTAAATAACCGGTTATGTAATGCTGACTACAATTGTTAAATAAATATTTTTAAAACAATTTTCAGTATCTAAGAAGTGTTCGGCCATTGTTGGATGATGAAAACTACAATCGTATGGTCAACCTCGCTGACCAGTTTCAGAAAGGCATTGCTAAGAAGTTGCAGAAATATCTTGTTCTTAAATCATGGTAAGTTTTTAAACATTTTCATTTGATTACTGTACCAAAAAATATCTGCGATCAGAAGTTATCGACTGGCATTTCTTCAGACCCTTTCTTGTTCTTTTAAAACATTAAGAGATTCATACACAAAATCAAACCGTTACACTGTTTCTCCGTAGGGTTATGCAGAGAGGATATAACACCACACCACTTGATCTTCACTTACAGACCTAGCTTTCTCTTTATTCATACATATTATCATATATGCATGCCAATTATTACAACATTTGACATGTTCAAGTTGAGTTTGGTCATGCCATGTCTTTCTTAATATAAATATACATTCACACCATTAATCTTTTTTAGCTATTATTTTGCTTTCCATTTGCTCCACGTGTCCAAACCATTGCAGCACTCCTTTCATAACTTTGTCAATAATGCTTTTCTCAGTTTTTAATTCTGCGCAAATCTCAAAATTCATATATAAACATATGCATACATTAGATTTATTTGAAATATTTGTTTCGACCTTGTCAGTTAGTACACATTAAAGAAAATTTTATAGTTCTGACGTCTGTTTAATTATTCCATAATATTGACATAAAGGAAGATTTTATAATAATGTATAAAAAAAATTAAATACATTTTATTATTTTTACAATTTTGAAACTTTGCCCTGTTTACAAGGGTACATACTAAGCCGGACAAATCGTTAAAATTTTAAAAACAAGTTATATCTAAAGAATATGGAAGTCTTGGCATTTACAGTGTTTAAGACCTGTCATTGACTGGTCAAAGTGGCCACTTTATACATTGTAACATTCTCCATTCTACTTATGTTTAAAAATTCAGATTTCCTCAATTCTTCCATATGCTGACTTTTGTGAAGTAAAAGAGCTGAAACCTTTATCGATGTGGGTGAGATTCATTATCCTGAATTATTCCACCTACTAGGCAACGCCTGAAAACACTTATTATGTACATTTACATAAAGGATGCATAAATAAATGTAATTTTTTTGTTAATTAAAGATAATATGTTTTTATCCTTAAGTTTTACATTTACAGAAAAGTGGAGCTTTTATATAATGCTACGCATATCTAATAATGATAACAACAATAAACACAATTTCACAGAGATTATTAATTATGATTATTTATTCATTGTTAAAATACAAACTTTATTTACAATCTGTTGTGCAATTATTGAGGGAAGGGGCCTACAAACTATTTTTTTGTTGTTATGACTGTAATATAATATCTTTTCACCGTCCTTTGAATCATACATTCTTTTTTATGACACTTCTGCTTTGGAAAATCATAAGCAAGCGGGGTATGAGTAAGTTATTTAAGGACTGTTGATATTGCGAAGTAATTCTAAATGCCGTTAATAATTTTGAATATTTTATTAATAGGTGGTCGAGCAATTATGTGTCGGATTGGTGGGAGGAGTATGTCTACCTCAGGGGAAGGTCTCCTTTAATGGTTAACTCGAATTTCTATGGTATCGATGGCCTGCTCATGCAATTGACCACTGTCCAGGCTGCTCGCGCAGCCAACATCATCTACTTGTGTCTCGTATTCAGGAGGCATATTGACAGACAGGAACTTGAGCCGGTGAGGACACATTTGTTAATTTATTTTTTCTGAAATGTAAATCTTTCATACGAGAATATTCTGAAATATTACAGAATATATCCAACTGTTTTAATTCTGTTTTTTCTATAATTTATTATATAAATAACAGATGAGAGATACTTAAATTCAGAAATTTGGAATAACCAGTGACCGGTTTCATCGCTTTTGTGACACCTTCGAGACTGGTGTCTTTATAATAAAATGGTATCTATTTATGCAAAATAACAAGAATAATAAATTCAAAATTATGTAATGGTAATTGAATTTAATTATTTTGAATTTGTTAGTAAATATTAGTATATAACCACTCACTGACTTTTTTATATATACCGGTTTCGAGACGTACCGTCTCTTTGTCAGGATACTCACTACACCGACATGCAAATACTAAAATTAATTATTTTTATAGATAACTTATATAGCGCCATTTTCGTAATATAATACTTCAAGGACGCTTTGCAAAGTGATTATATAAAGAAATAAATTTAATTTTAATTTTTTAAATGTGTAATTTAAGCAAAACAAAGCTAAATTATGCATTGATTTTTTTTTTGCCCGAAGTACCATTTTGTTATAATTGAAACATGAGTTTATATAATGAGTTTAAAAACATATATCGCTCTGTAGCTACAAGACCTGTTTTTATGTAGCTCCTATGTATTTTTTTTATTAAAAATAATCTACTGGAAAAGGGGAACTAAAACCCTAACCAGCTACAGAACGCATAGGCATGCGTTCTGTAGCTGCAGGATGTGTTGGGATGTTTATTGTACAGCGCCGTTGAGGTGATTTTCCACAAAAATAGCGCTATGAAAATTATCCAAAATAAATCAATATTATTGTGGCTCTTTTATCAAGTTCTTTACTATCCCACCCCGGTGAACCTAATGATTGTCAATTTGGATGCCTGAAAAGTAATGTATTAAAAAATCATTAGTAAATTCATTATAATGGGCACAGCAATAGAGAACAAATATGTGTTAGCTGTTTATTAAGTCATTTTACGCTGGGTTTATTTTTTTATTCACTGATTTAAAGGGTTTCAAATTTATCTAATGTTTCCCCTTTAGGAGCAATATGAATATGGAATGGGTTTATATATTTTTATTTTTGTAATAAATTACAATGAACTTCTACCAAGAATTTTCACTAACAAACTTGAAAGATTCATTATTGTAATTAGAAAATCGTCTATAGATCTTGATTCATAAATTATTTTTATTCTAATGAGCCTATTTGTTAATATCTATTAATTTACGTACTTAACCTAATCGTTTTACATGTACGAGTATGCAATGACCTTCTGTGATATGTACAAATGATGATTATATTGAGTATACCTTAATGTCTTTTACTATGTCACACATTTTTTAAAGAATATAAAATTAAATCATGTTATTTTACATTATAACTTATTTGTGTGATTTATAGTTTTACTAATATAACATATACGGAAATATAAAATATTATTTAGGCTTAAATTGTGCTGTGGAATAGTGAGATTCTTTGTATATGCTAGTCTTAAACTAGTTAAGAAGGTATTCTTTGTTTAAAATTCGACTCATGTAATTTTTTTTACACTTTACACCATATTATATAATTTACAGCCTTTGTTTTAGTAGGGCACACAAATAAATAAATATTTTTATCTTTATTAACATTACGAAGATCACTGATAAAATTACATTAGATATTTAATTTATCAATATCTGTTCTTATTTATTTTTGACAGGAATAATTTATTAGTTATTTAATTAGATTTCTTATAAATGATATGGCGAATATTATATATTATTACAAAAGCTAATAAATAATTATTTCTGTAATATTGTTTTCAGATCATGGTGCAAGGTATGGTGCCTTTGTGTTCATGGCAATATGAACGCATATTCAACACAGTTCGCGTTCCAGGAGTGGAGAGTGACAAGATAGTGCATTATCAAGATAGCAACCATATTGTGGTCTACCACAAGGGTCGTTACTTCAAAGTTTTGATTTACCACCGAGGACGTCTGCTTAAACCTGCTGAAATTCAAGTGTAAGTTGCTATCGATCCAGGTGCATATCCACATTGACAGACTTTAGAAACATTCATACTCGTAAAACACTAGTTATGGGGCTTTATTAGCTTTACCGAGCATCTTTATTTCGGAAACTCGGAAGTAATAATATTTATGTATATAAATTTTATTTACAAAACCTAAATATGCACCTAATGCACTTGGAACCTAACCACAGAGAAACACCAAATTTATACACTATTATAGATTGTCCCTTTGAAAAATTGCTTGGAATTTGGGACTGGAAAGAATTTACTATTCATGTCGACATTAAAACAATGAATAAATGTGTGACTTAATGCACCTTAAAAATTAAAAATTGTTTCTTAAATGTATCTGACATCGTTTAACAAATTTCTCTCTGTCCTCCCTAATTTGTTTATTTCTTTAGCCAAATCCAAGCAATCCTAGATGATACTTCTGAGCCATTGGAAGGAGAGGAAAAGTTGGCTTGCCTTACTGCCGGAGAGCGTTCCCACTGGGCGCACATTCGCCAGACTGTTTTCAATAAGGGCTTCAACCGCACATCGCTACATATGATCGAGACTGCTGTGTTCACAGTTTCTCTGGGTCAGTATAACCTATCAATAAATCCTAACTCTTTTGTATTTGGTTCAGTGAAATCAAAATTTGATAAACATTATTAAACGTGATGCTCTGATTATTTATTTATTTTAATCATTCTTGTATGACATTTTATGTTTAAAATTATAACATGTATTGCGTAAAACTGGCGCTTTAAAAATTGACAATTATTATTATGTAAAATGCAATTATACTTTTGAAATCAGGAACGGTTATAAAGGCAAAGTTACATAAATCATGGTTTTGAATTTGGTATTAAACTGATACCAGAGAAATATATTCTTTTAAAACATAAAAATGATGAGAGATTCTCAACAGTAATGAGTTATACTGTAAGTCAGATATTGTATGAGTTTCAGCTTTGTGCAACTAATAAATTGATTTATCGGATGCCAGATCTTTGCTTTTTCAAAACATGATTTTTGTAATTTCTTCCTTGTGACTGTCCACATTAAAAATATTGCTATTGTGTCAAAGTTTTGTTAATGCTGATAAAATTCCCATACTGTTGCGATATCAAAATACTTAAATAATATTATTTTATGTAATTACTATCCGTTTATCTTGAGCACTTACATGTTTTAATTGGAGCGTGCTGAGATCTGTTAACATTTTATTCACTGCATTTGCCGATTACTTGATTGTTACTAAAAATAGTAAAATAACTATTTTGCTAGATCAATCAAGTACTCATACTAAAAATAGTAAAATAACTATTTTGCTAGATCAATCAAGTACTCAGATCAGGTCAAATGTTAACAGTTAATTGTGGGGATATACCCTATTATATCCTAAAATGTGATATGTAAAAAAAAAAACAGTTTCCTAAATTAAAAGTGAGGTTTATAAAAATACTATAATTTAAATTACATATGCACACATAAACATACATATATGCATACACAAATACTCATACATACGCGCACATATAAATAATTAATTATAAAAGAAAGAAAACTAATAAATAAAATGAATAATAGCAACTAAAAACTTTGCTCTTGTGACGTCTCCATCGCAATTTTGATATGTTTTTTAAAACAATATTTTGTTTCGTTGAAAAGATCTATCGTGCCAGCATACTCGATGAATGTATTTTTTTTTAAGAAAGTCAATATTTTTATTGATCATGTTTTAAGCCATCGGTTGTTCTATTAAGACTTTGATATACCTAATCCGATAATAGTTATTGAAATGTTTACAAACTTTCATTTTTAAAAGCTGTTTATTTGGGTTTGTCCTAGTGTATATTTAGGTGGGAAAAAATATTTATTATTTTACCTCATTTTGATAAGCTCCATTTTATCAATCTGAATAGTCCAAATGTCATTACATATTTGTAAGCTAAATCAAAACAATATAATCATATATTCAATTTATGAGCAGAGGTTAAAGTACATAAGAGTTATTAATTATCTACTTTGTAATTTATTACTCCATACCAGACAATTTATTTGGTACACACTATCTATTATTATCAGTTCAAATGATTACTTATATGAAATAGAATATGCACTTGGAACAAAGATTGATTTTTGAGAATAGATTTCTGTTAAATTAATCACATTTTATATGAATAGTTAAAATATTTTATGACAATCTTAATATTATTTCCTTATTGCTTTATGATTAAGTAATAAATATTTTATGTCTTCACCATTTTGTTTTATGCAGATTGTCCATTAAATAATTATTATTGTTTTAAAACTTATTTTTACACTTATAAAACAAGTAATTCACAGCAAATTGCTATTATTATTATGGATAACTTATACATAGCCATTTTTTTTTGTATAATACCTCGAGCGGTTTACAAAGTGATTATATAAATACTGATTTCAACATGACTTCAAATTTAAAAGTTAAAAAAAATATTTTGTCATCACGTGCTACGGATTTATTCAAACGATTTAGAGAGCAGGCGGCTTTTAAGTTTTTTTCCGAAACATCACTTCACTCCCACAGTTTTGTCCTTCTGGTGAGAGAGCATTTCATTCCATAGAGTGATGTTGTTCAGCATAGCGGTAGCCCTTTCAACAGCATAGCCATCGGCAAGTTGTTCCTGTATATTGGAATATGAAACCATCTATGCTGACGTTGTCTTATATGGAATATGTCTTACGAACATACAAACCAATGCTCAGCATAATCTCAGGATTATCGACCATACCGTGCGACAATCTAAAAATGTGTACTCTAATAAAAAAACAGAATTTTGGAAAAAAATTGATCCGAACCAGCATGAACACAATCACAATACTAGAGAAAAGAACAAAATTAGACTTCCATTTAGGAAAAAGGCAAAGTCACAAAATTCAATTTTATTTAAAGCAATTAAAAAGTATTACGAAATGGAAAAAAATATTTATGAAGAAAAAAACATATCAAAATTTAAAATAATGGTCAAGACATATGTGATAAACAATTTATAAATTAAATATATTTGCAATGTTATTATTAGAACACACATAACATAATGTATGATATGTGTGCCCTATTTTAAGATTTAAATAAAAAAAATATACATTCCTTCTAGTTTAAACTAACTGTTGTAGCCGAGCACACCCTGGAGAAACTCGGCTCTTCATTGTTCGTTATCATTTGACTATTTCTTGATTTAATCACTTTTATGCTTCCACTTTCATAGGATTCTTTGTTTTTTTCACCTCTTTCCAAAAAAGTTTTATATTTTCATGAAAATGGGCAGACATTCTTATACCTTCCTTTTCAATCAGTCGCCTTTTGCGTTCTTTCACCTCATTGCTCTTTCATACTCACTGCTATTGGTATCTCTAGAACATTTATGTTTATGTGAAACCACTTACCAAACTCAAGAACCTGATTTTTTTTTAAGCAAGATTGTTATATTTGATTTATTGTTTATTTTATAACCTATTTCCTTGTTTTATTTTTGTTTCATTGTTTAAAATAAATTTACTTGCAATTTTTCACTTACTTTTTTAGTTAAACTGAAAATAACTCTTTGTTTTCTTACAGATGATATTCCTTATGAGTTTGATGAGAGTGATCCTAGCAAGTTGGACAGATATGGTCGTATCCTTCTGCACGGAAAGGGTTATGACAGATGGTTTGATAAATCTTTCACACTGTGCTTTGGATCGAATGGCAGGGTATGGATCAAATTTTATGTATACCAAAAAAATTGCAATAAAAATAAATCTAAATTCTACAGTGTGAAAATCTGTCTTAAAACTTTTTTTTGTTATTGCAGATAATGTTGTTATTAACCCTTTGAAAACTCAATTAACTCTGGCAGTTGTAAAAATATTTGATATAAGAGAATTATTTGAAAATTTTGGTTGTGTATTTTTTTCCTTACAATTTAGAGGTCTTATATATGTTAGTTTGAACATACGTTAGGTTTCAAAGGGTGTTTTATTACATAAAAAATAACAATTAAAATGAAAACGTTTCTTGAAATACATCAATGTAAATGTATAAGGTCACATGACAGTTGGAATTTGACCTTAAATAATCATGCAAATAATAATGGAAGGAATCAGATGATCTAACAAGAGGCGAATTGTCAAAATGTGAATGCAATTTTAGCCGGGATTACAGATTGTAATCTAGCGGGCAAAAATAGACCCAATAGAGGAGATTAGACAGTAATTAGAAAACAACAAAACCTGACATTAATATTTTATTTATTATGGGAAAAATAAAATCCCAAAGTTAGTGTTCGTTTCAACAAACATACGATCTCAAAGGATTGAGTAATATTTAAAATATATGACTATATATATCAGTGGCGGCTGAAAGGGTTAAAACGGGGGGGTCATTTTTTTTACTAAATAGGTACATATGCATTGTACTATAATTTTCACACTAATTTTTTTTGTACAATACATGAATATACTTACCTACGTCTACATACATGTTTCCAATATGATACACAGATTCACAAAATACCATTTAATGATTTAAATATTTTTTGGTCTTAATACTCAATAACTATCTATTTATATTAGATACTTATTGAATATAAAACAAAATTAAAAAAAAAAAAATTGTACATCAGACATATTTTTATTTTCATTGAAACACGAGAGAGAAAATTAGTTTTTTTTTTCCTTACCTAACATAGTGAGTGCACTTAGTCTATCTAGGTTCAGAGAATTTCTTAAATAGGTCTTAATTTGCTTTAGCATCGAAAAACATTTTTCACTCTTGAACTGCTGTCGTCATCTTAATTCCACAAATAAAAATTACTAGTACATTTCACTTTTAAAACACAAAGAAACTACTAAAAATGTACAGGATTTGAATTTTATGAGTTAATATAATTTAAGTGCATATGAAACAGGGAGCTAACAAAGACTAGTACACTTGCAAGCAACAATATATCGGTAGTCAGATGGCAGAAGGGACCATCTGTAATTTTCAAAAATGTTCAGGAAAGCTGAAATACGTCTCAATTTCAAGACTTTAATCCACAAACTAAAATATTTTAGTGTTGCTTTTCAATAAAAAATTACCATTCTAAATGACTCTGATTTCTTTTTTTTTTCTGCGTGTATTTACTGAAATATTAATTAAAACTTTTGAAAACTTAAACATAGACAAAAATACAGATGGTCCCTTCTGCCATCTGATTACCGATATGTAATACAATAATGTTGATTCACAAAGCTCATTTAAATCTTGTAAAAAGGGATGGGAAATATAAGCTGTCCTACTTTAATCCTTTCCATTAAGAATTCGTCCTTCTTTAGCGTAGGTATGTAAAATATATATAGGAATTCATTTATCATCAAATCTCTTCCAGTCCAGACCAATGCCAATATTATAATATTATTATTATCGAACTTATTATATCTTTCTTGTTTCATACTGTTATCTCTACCGGGACAATGCCCGCCCCGCGTTCCAACTAATTTTGGGCGAAATGTTTCGGTATTCATGTATGTACGATACGTTTCATCTCTTTCTTTCTCATGTGAAAATCTAGAGATACGACATTAGCTTTGGGACAGTTACAGAAATGACCCGTGCATTCGACGTAAAATTGATAAGGCGAATTTGACAGCGCAAGTGCGGTGAATTTTCTTAATAATATTCTAGATAACGTATATAAAGATATAAAGATTAATAGGTAATTATATATTTGAATGAATGATTTTTTAAAAAAATATTATAAAACCTAATTACATTATATTAAATAAATATATAATTTTTTTATAATGTAGATTAAGTACATATTTTTTTTAAGTCATAGCAAATTTTGGGGGCTCATTGATCCAATGGACATGAGGGAAAGCCGCCGCTGATATAAATACCCGCCACCTCCATATTATTTGCAACAATTTTAAGAATTACGATTTTTAAATAAAAATAATTGAATGCTGAAATAAATTTTCTACAATTTTGGACTTCCGATTGTATTGCATAATATATGTACGGCATAATTTCTCACATTGAGAATACTCTGACTAAGACATTAAAATAAGTTGATTTTTAGTTAGTGGATATTGCGGTTATAGAAAATTGATGACTTATGTACATATTACTATTTAATATGAAATATTCCAAATCAGTAAAAGATTTTGACAAACGCAAAATTGTGTAATTGTATTTGGACTTATGTACTTGTATGCAAAAAAAAAAGATTTTATAGCGCATGTATTGCTAATGTCTTAAATGTATTAATTGGATAAAAAATGTAATTGTTTTTTGCAGGTTGGATTCAATGCAGAACACACATGGTAACTTATTCATTTATCAATATTTTAAATTAATTAATTTAAAAAATACATTATTTTTATTTTATCTTTACTTTAATATAGGTTACATTTTCCGTTTTTTGTATTTAAACATATGTACATATTTTACTTATTTACAATTCTGTGGTATTTCAGTAAAAAAATATGTTTAATTTATAAATAATGTTGCTTTATATACTTACATAAATTTAGTATATAATTTTTAACATTATTTAAGCACATGTTAATTTGTCAGATCTCCAAGGTGAATTGAACCCTGATCTTAAAACCTGACTCGAAGCTCTTGAGAATGATGAAAGTCTGGGTTACTACTTCAATTCTTAGTGCTTAAATGTCAAATTATTGTCTAAAAAACTTTGAAAATACATCATAAAATATATCTATCTATAAAAATATAAATAATTTGTTACCTTTTTGGAGCCAATGATTTTGCAAATAAATGAAATAAATAATATTCATACATAGTATATTTAACACATTTCTCTAATCGTCAAAGAAATTTTGTACCTAACTTGGGACATTTTATGTTGTTTTCTTATTTTTCTTCTTCTTCTTTGTGTTTTGAGTGTTTATAACTACAGATGTACATATGGACTAGGTATTTATTACATGGATTATTATCATCTCCATTTGATCATTTTTAATCATGGTTTGTTCTTCTGTGTAAAAGTCAAAAGTTGAGTGTTAAAGTAACTAATAATAATTATTATGTAAATGGACTCGATCATGCCGATTCAACAGAAGAGATAGCACTGTAGGTATGTTCTCACATTCTCTACAACAGTGCGAAGAAGACCATGAATAGAGGATACACTTAATGCATATAATCATTTAAGTTTTGTTATATTTAATCTTAGGGGTGATGCCGGAGTGATGTCTCACCTTTGGGAAATAGTGATCATGGAGGAAGCCTCATCCGACCTGTGGGTATTAATGCAACAAGAAAAAACATTGCTTTGTTACCTATTTATTTACATATTATCACGATACATTCTTACGGGTCTTGGATGATAGCACAACACTTTCCATATTTTATATTTCAGTGTCTTATGGAATGCGGGATTTGGAATTTAGTATTCTTATGTATTTATGTATTTTTAAGCTTGATAACATTATTTATCTACTGTACTGTGATCTATCTGTGTAATTGTAAAGGAGCTTATATTGTATATGTTGCTTTATATGTGCCTGACTCCTGGTTCAATCGTTCTATTAAATATAAATCACATAATAAAATACATACTGTGAAAAACAACTTTATTTAGCTTCTAGCCTTTTTGGTTTGATTGCTTTGTTCTAGCCTCGAAAAAGACTTTCATACGGTCCATAGGCTAAACATGTACATAAAACATCGCTTATAAACTCCAAAATACTCAAAAGGCTAAAGTATCAGTTATCGGTTTGTGTTTAATCGAACATTGTAACCTATGTATGTAATGTTCAGTAAACCCATATTCTTGACCTGTCTCCTTTTATAATCCACTGACTCTGGTCTAGAAGAGGTAAAACTTCCAACCTTAACATTCTATATTGGATAACAATTATTCATTTGAAATGGCCACTAATTGTTATAGGGCTGATGCTCCTGTGATGGGGCACCTTTGGGAATACGTCATATGGTCCGAAATGGATATCGGGTAATCTGAAAACATATTACTTTCTCCTTATTTTAGCATAACTGATGTCAATTTGTGCTCTTTATTTAAAATAAAAATATTATTTATTAATATTTTTTATAATTTATTTTGTTAAATAATAATTAAGTAATATGTCAGTTCAAGCCTTTTTTCAATTAAGTGCACAAAACGGTATCAGTAATTATACCTAACTAGATAACATCCTTTACCTAACATTATGCACATAATATTTACTGTATAATATTTAGAGTAGAAAAAATCACAAAACCTTGAATTTACCAAAGGCTTTTTAAAGGTTTTTTTTTTTATCCTATAAATATAATACACCCAAGCTATTATTGTATTCTGCTTTCATATCTTACATTGCTATCCATCACATCAGTGCTTGTAAAAGTATGTACTGCAAAAGCACGCAATAACTTAGGAAACATAATCAACATTTGTCCTTAAAATGACATTAAATAATTATATAAATATGAAGTGTTTACTTGAACACTTGTTTTTACCATTTTTTTCTTACAAATTATTACATATTAGTAAAAAAGTTAAGTCATAATTTTTTTAATGTTTTAGTATTTACTAACCGATTATTTAATTTATTTCATATTTAACTAACCGAGCATATTAACTAACAGATCTGTGTTAAAAGTTGGGAATGAAAACCAATATTGAGAATAATTTATATTAAATCTCAATAAATATTCAAAATTTTCAGTAATTTAGTTTTTCAGATTTTTTTCATTTTTAGATACATCTCATCTTTTAATAATTTTACATATTTTGTCGTGCTACTTGTCCTGCTTTGTTAATTTGTCATATAAAATACAGCTGAATTGCACAAAGCTCTTGAAAATGACTATTATGTTATTAGAATAGTAATTGCTTACACAGCTATTGAATGGTCATGAATAAAGCTTAAAATTTGTGCAAATGCATGTATAAGTATTCGTTAATATTTATTGAAACTGAGAATTTTACATTAATTTACAAAAAAGTTATCCAAATATTGTTTCAACATTAATTAAACGTGTAATTTTTAGTTAGAAATTTGTCAAAGTAAATTGCATATAAAAAATTGGAAAATAAGTGATTCAAATCAAATTTAAATTAAATTGTTTTTTACAAACCCCCCTCTCTAATTTGTATATATTTCAGATTTAATCAGTTTTAAAAAAATCTTTTTCAACAATCTGTAATTCATTCCATAAGCTATGGACACAACTAAAGACTCTGTACTGATACCAAAATAAGTTATGGTTCCATTTAAATTGACTTAAGTTGACATATAAGAATTTTTTCACAAAATAGTATTCGCCATAAAAAATAACTTCTGCTGGCTGACTTGCCTTTCAAAAAAAGTTTTGCATTGATTTTGGCTTCTCATATTTTGTTTGTTTTGTATTAATAAATGCCTGTTACCATTAGATATGATGAGAATGGAAATTCTAAGGGTGAAGTGATAGTGAAGCCTCCTCCGCCCACCAGACTACAGTGGGACCTGACCTGCCAGGAGTATAAGGGTGCCATAACCCAGGCCTACCAGATTGCCGAAAAGCTCGTCAACGATCTAGACTTGAGAATCTTCATGTACTCTGGATATGGCAAAGGTTGAATAAAATAATTTGTGAATTAAAAAATTTAAAAACCACTGAACTTCCTCATATTTCACTTATTGATCCGTCTTACGCTTAAATGTAAATATAATACAATTTTTCATCACAACCCAGTAGTGCATAGGGTTATGCATTGGTACTCGAATTGCAGAGTATCTAGATCATTTTTGTTACATGAAAAGTAAGGTGATCAGTAATACCACCTTTACCAATATTTCTCATCCACCCTGCCAAGAATCAAACCAGACTTTAAGCACGGTAGCGAACTTGCCAACCAATACACTACGAGGTGGACTTATCTTTACTCTATTTCCTTTTTTAGAATTTTTACATAAGAGTTATCATTTTGTTGTGTCGCGTTAGCCTACCATGCAAGATATCTCGGGTTGGATTCCCAACGTGGTTGACGTGAAATATTTATTTAAAAAGGTATTTTTACACTATCATATTTTAGTAATGTAGTCCCTGGACTGGCACCTGTAGCGTAAGACTGACAATCTTACCTTCATGAAACAATTTGGGTAAATCTTAATGGAGTTATGCAATCTCAATTTTATTTGTCTAAGATGTAAATCTTATAGTTATGATGTTTATAGGATTTATGAAGAAGTGCAGAACGTCTCCTGATGCGTTTATCCAAATGGCTCTGCAGCTAGCGTACTACAGAAACGCAGGTCGCTTCAGTTTGACGTACGAGGCATCTATGACACGTCTATTCCGAGAAGGACGTACTGAAACTGTCAGGCCATGCACTATAGAGAGTGCTGCTTGGGTAAAGGCTATGGAGAGTAAAAACTCTACGGTAAATATTTAGTTTTTATTTAAAGTATTATTTGAGAATTATTGTAAAAATTATGAAAAGGGTACTGCAATTACAATAGACCTTCACAGGTTGCAGTGACATCGAGCTCACTAGGCCGTGCTCCTCAATAGTAAAGGTAAAGCAATGGTTCGGAGAGTGAGCATACATCAAAATAATAGCTAAAATAACTATACAAATGTTGATAGACACAAAAGATGATAATAATAAAATTCAACAAATTCTTGAAAAATGGCGTGTAAAAAATTGGAATAGTTGGTTAATAAATATCGAAATTAAAAAAACTAGGTATCACATTTGACTAACAGCATGTGAGCCTTGAAATTACAGCAAAAAGTCAAACGCCCTTGAACTGCTATGTGGATGTTTACAAGCAATTGTTTTATTCTTTTAAATTTATATTATTCTTAAAATAATTGTAATAAACTCGTAAACATCCACATGGTAGCCTGAAATTCATAGTGCTAGCATTTTTACTCATACCAGACGATAATTCAATAATTTTTTTTATAGAAAGCACTTTTTAGAAAAGCATTGTTTTTATGGCTTTTTCATAAAAAAATATGAAACCAACAAGATTTTTGATAAAGACTTTCAGTGTATTGAAAAATTTTCAGATGCCTCATGGTACGATTCCCAGTGAGATCACAAAAAAAACAATATTATTTTTAAATTTATTGCAACAGAGAGGAAAAACATTATTGAGAAGGGTATATGAAAGTCTAGGCATTTACAGGGCTTATGACCTGTCATTGGCTGGTTTAAGTGGCCACTTTACACATTGTGTAACATTCACCATTCTGCCCATGTTTAAACATCCACATTTCCTCAACTCTTCCATCTGTTGACTTTTGTGAAGTAAAGGAGCTGAAACTTTTATTATGTGGGTGAGATTCATCTGGCTGAACCAAATCACCTACTCGGCAACGCCTGAAAACAATTTTCCAATTTTTATACTTCTTATTTTACCAGGTAGTTAATTCAACAATAATAATGTCAATAATGTTTTCCCTCTCTGTTGCAATAAATTTTAATATGAATTACTCCTTAGGGAGAAAATCCAGCCAGTCTGCAAGCATTTGGACATACTCAAACATTGTTGAATATTATTTTACTCAAGCCTGTGCTGTATTTCACCATTGTAATCGAATCTCCTGACCTATCGTGGTTCCAAAAAGACTAAATAGCTTGTTTTGCTTTCAAATATATATAAATTTACTGTTGTATTTTTTTTTCATTTATCATCTAATGCTTTTTTCTTTTTTTTAAGCTGGACGAGAAAATGAAACTTTTCATAGATGCATCAGCTCGCCATCAACTTGGCTACCAGGATGCCATGTGTGGGAAGGGAATAGATCGTCACCTGTTCTGCCTCTATATTGTATCTAAATACTTGGAGTTGGACTCCCCCTTCTTGCAGGAAGTCCTAAGTGAACCATGGAGACTCTCTACCAGTCAAACACCTCATGGTAAATATTAAAAAAAATCCATCTATGTTATAATTGTTCAGTCTATGTGAATGTTGCGAATCTGTTAAAAGTCAACTTTACATAAAAGTTAAAAAAACGTATTTTTATTTTGTGTAATCAGTTTTGAAAAATCTCTCTTGTAAATTTACTATGTGTAAGATCCACTTAAATAGCAAATTTGCACAATTGATAGATGTCGTATCTTTGTAACCATTGGAGACATAGATCATGAATTCGACACGGTATGCATATCCATATTTAACGGTGAAAGTATGATGTGTTGTCAGTTGTCTATGATCTGGAAACCATTGTCATTTCTTCCGACAAAGAAGTTTCTGGAATAACTTCTTCAATATCCTCCTGAGAGAAGTTCCTTAAATTATGTTGATTTTATCTGAATCCGATTCAACACCTGTCATTGTCACTTTCTATTTCGAAATCCGAATCAAGTTCTAGTAAGTTTTTAATTTGCTCCGTAGTATTATTCTGTTCAGCCATTTTAAATTGAATAAAATAAAATAAAAACTAAATTAAAACATAACATGTAAACTACAGTTTTATTTTGTAGAAAAATTCTTGTACATTCTATGCAAAATAGGCTGGGATACAAAATAATATTTACAATACGTTGTAGAGGTTCCCGAACGTGACCCAGTGCTCTCTAATACGTTGGCGACACTGGAAGCACTCGGAGGTCAGTACTACCAACCTGAAAGTCTGAACTAAACTTCAGATACGTAAGGCGTGCGCTCTGACAGCTCGCTGCTTTTTCCACGACTTGACCCACTTATTCAAACACTTTCGTCTCAGTGTTAAATTTGTAAAGTACTTCTGATAATTTGTGGTGATGTGATTAGTGTATCTTCTTTATAATAAATGCTTTAAAACATAATCTGAATTTATCTCTTCAATCCCGAGTCAATATAACCATACACTGATCCGCAGTAACTATAACATGATTAATCTATTTATTCACAAACAAATCAAAAATATTAAAAATTTTGCAGGACAAACAAATAAGTTGGACTTGAAAAAATACCCAAAATGTATCAGTGCTGGTGGTGGATTTGGACCAGTAGCTGACGACGGGTATGGAGTATCTTACATCATCGCAGGAGAAAACCTGGTGTTCTTCCATATCTCTTCAAAGAAGAGCTGCCCAATAACTGTAAGAAAATTTTAATACTCATATTACTACTGCTTTCTTGGCTTTGATGTGGTTCTACCACGTAAGTCTTCTGTCGAAATACATTCCCAGGTATTTAATGGTGTTCTTTTGTGGAAGAACCTCATTATTTAAGTGTCCTTCCGGGAAGTCATCTCTTCTGAGAGTGAAGGTAATATGATTTGTTTTTCTAGCGCTTGCCTTGTTACGCCATTTTTGGATTTTCCAAAGAGAAATGATATGAATTTTCGATTCAGTCAAATGCATAGCTCATGAAGACACTCCAATCTTTCACTAGGAAAAAAAAATCTAGTGTACAAAGTAAACCAGTGTGGAAATACGGAATAAAATCATGGGGCACAGCGAGTCACTCCAATATTTAAATATTTCAATGGGTTGCCAGAAACACCAAAGTGTACGTGTGTCTCTAGTAAAAGACGAGATAAGAAAATTCAGTGTGGTGTTCCAGCAAAGGCTCGGTAACCACAACCTAGCCAGCTGCTCACTAGACATAAGTGGAGATGTTAGGCGTCTCATTCGCTTTAGCATTCTGGATTTGTCAAATTGTTAGTTATCCTACCAGTTGAATAAAAGGGATGTCGGAAATCACCTGATGACATCTGACATGGTCTACTATCTAATGCTACTACTATCGAAATGCCGCATGTGTCTATCTTGACATACGCCAGCAGAACATTATGCCACTAGTTTATTTAAAATGAAACACTTTGTAATTTTGTACTGTTCTATACAAACAACAATTTAGGGAAAATACTTGATAACTAATCGAACCAAATTGAAAATAGAACTTTTAGAAAAAAGCGGTGTGTATGAAATTACGTGTGGGGATTGTGAGAGTAAATATATCGGCCAAACTGTGCGAAATAAAAAAATTATAGTTAACGAACACCGAAAAATCAAAAGACTTTCTAGCACTAGTTTTTCTGAATTTGCAAACCATATTATGGATACAAACCATTCTTTTCATTCCCATAAAATTATTTTGTTACATTCTGTCACAAATAAAGCATTATAATGAATAACATAGTAAATATTGAAATACAAAAAAAAAATCAGATAAAACTTTAATCAATAATATTATATTTCCAAAATTGATCACCCCTGCTATCAATATTTCCCATAATTAGGAAAACCCCACCCCCTCCACCGCACATTGCCTTGCCCCTTCCACCCGACCCTATCAGTACCCAAGTACTAATCTGTGTATATATTTTAGTTTAGTTTATATTTACACCTGATGATGGGTAATTCAGAATACCTGAAACTAGTTTTGTTATAATATATTAAACTCTTATGTGGTAAATATTACTAAGTGTTTCATTTGAAATAAATTCAAAATGTTTTTTCACAGAGTAAATGCTGAAACAATAAATAATGTTATGCTACTAAATTACCAACTAGACATTTTTAAGGCCTTTTGGAGGGATCTTGCTCCAATAAGAAAAAAAATCATATAAAACATAATGTTGCGTCAATGACGGATATCTGTATTTGGTATGTAAAAAAGAATTCGCTCTAGTGCCATAATCCAGGGAGGAATTATGGGAATACGTTTGTATAGACAAAAGTCCAATGAAATTAAAGTAAATTTTGATCTTTATAATAATATTTTTCTATGATAAATGTACCAAGTACAGTAAATTTTTTATTTAAATTAAACCAGCGTGGTTATTTTTCCAATTTGATGATCTGACATTGTAAATTAAATTTGTATATTTTCTTTTCAGAACTCCTCCAAGTTTGCCAAGCAGATCGAGGAAGCTCTGGGAGATATTAAATCAATGTTTGACCAATACAAGAAGGCGAATGAAACTAATGGCGCTAAACATTAGTCATAATTGTGATTAAGAACTAAAATACTGTTTGGTGATAATATTATACGGATATGGTAGCTCCATTGATGTCTTGCTATTGATAAATATACATTACCTGAAATTTAAGTCTGTTCAATAAAATTACGTAATTTTATTAAAAATATAACTCTGTGAAACAATATAAAATTACAATTATGAATGATGTTTTCTGTGTCTAAGTAATAGACTATCACAATTATTGGTTGTACTTATAACCTGGCATAACATTTACAACTTTAATAAATTACTCATAAATTTAAGCCTAGTTGGAGTTAAGAATTATTTTATTTTTATTCAGGTCAATTACCAAAATATAATAATATCCGTCGAAATACCTACAAGTTTATGTGAAGAAACTAAGTACCTATCTAGTTATGAAAGTACCGTCATTACCGTATTTTAACATGGTCGACAGTCGCTTCTGTCAAACATTTCTATTTTCTACATCATGTATTTCTTGAATGGACATAGAATAATTGAAGATTTTTCAGAATGCGAATATATTTTTGATTTTGAAGTAAGAAATTATATTCTAAGAAATGTTGCGCCAGAGTTTAAGTTATGAATAAGAAAAATTTATAAGCATCGCCTACATGTAATAATTTTCTCATTTATCCATTCAAATTACATTTACATATTCATTTAGATATTTGTTTATGTTTGATGTTTTGATGAATTACGTTAATAACTAACAAAACTTCCCCTTGAAGAAGGTCTTTGCCATGCCACAATAGAAAACATTCATTTTTAAAATAGGTACATAACATATTATGTTTATTTTTATGAGTATTTTAGTACCCACGTAATTACATTATTCAACAGAAATGCAATAATTTAATTATCACATAAAGTAGTTAACTTATATTTTTCTTGTAATATAAATATTTCTCCGAGTTATATCAATTGAGTGTCTTACGCGTCTAGATAAAAAATATGAAAACCATTAATTTTTGGTTGATACTTTAAGAACACATTTTAGTAGTTACCAATTATAGCAATACCTCATTCCGAACCTTTTTTTACATACTCCAGATTTACAGTGAATTATTTTTAAAATAATTTTTGTTGTATGTTTTCAACATTCAACCTCAAAATGGGTTTGTATAATTTAATAAAAATAATAACTATTTAATTGTTTTTTATTATTTGACTCAATATGGCGTTTAATGCGTTTTGCTCAAATGTTAGCTTGCATTATATGTATTATTTATTATGTATGACCTGCTTTTTAAATTTTACGAGTGATCGCTTTTATACTGATAAATTTTAATCATGATTGACTACTAATGTCTCACTAAACGGTAATGGTTAAAGGTATATGTATGCAACGTACATCATATTGTTTAGAGTTTATTGAATATTATAAAAGTAATCAATTAACAGTCGAAGCTGAGAGTATTTTTATTATTTTTTTAATGTAAAAAGTTAATGTTATTAGAATATAAGTTAGGTATTTTTTTGGTTAGAAGGCAATACTTCAATGCGCAACAATAATATGTATTACTCACAAACAGTGCTTCACCAAAGCTAGTTTATGAATAGGAAACCAATAATATACTTGACTTTACTTTAATACGTAAATGTGGTACTTCTGTGAAGATACTATGCTCATTTATTCTTTTTTATGGACTCACAGGTTGTTGGAATACGCTGTGGGCCATAAAATAAATTACTTCATGTTGATTGGTAATGGAGATTTTTTCGTTTTTGTAATTAAGTTTTCAAAATAAAACTATGTGTTTACATACATACATAATAAAAATAATATTTTTAAAAAACATTTCCTATTTGTAAATGACTTTGTGTTGAAAACAATATAAAAATGAGTGGAATTAAAGTGTTCTTGATGAATAATTATTGTTTGAAGTATGTTAGACTATTTTGAATTTTTATCTTTGACAGTGGTTTATTTTGCTATTGAATACAATTGATTTTATTATTATTAAAAGTAAATTTTTGTTTTATGAATATGTTCTGATCCTATTTGTTTATGAATGAAATTTAAAACGACTTGAGTTATACTTTGTTAAATAATTCAAGTCAAGCTCTTCAGTAATATTTTTTATGTTTTAAAAAAAAAATTACGTATCTATTATTCTTTTATGTAAATAAATGCACTATAAAAATCTGGACAAAAAATTATTGATTTTAAATAATATGTAATTGAATATATTTTTTTATAAGAATTTTCATTCTGTCTTAACACTAAATAACCTCAGATTAAAAATGTTAAAATAACGTTACAAAAAAACATATTCATAAATCTGGTGTTGTTTCTCAAAATTGAGTATTTTAAGACAAACAATATTTCAGAATTTTATTTGAGAACTTTGCAATATGCATACATGTAATAGAACTTTATACTAATGTTAATTCTAACATGCTCAAATTTTCATATCATTATTTAGCAGCTATATAAATCTTTAAGAACTGTTTTTCTTTAATTTAAACCTTAGCTTAAAAATGTGTATTTGAAAATATACTATGTCTTTAGAAATAATATGCCGTGGACGTAACTTCTTAGTTCAATGTTGTTATATACTCTGATTTCCAAATATATCTTATTTAAATAGTGTGTTATGTTTTATTCTAATTTCTGTAGCTTCACTAAATATTTGAGGTAATTTCGACGTGGAAATGTCCTTAAAAACAGTACACAACACATTAAGGAAATGATAACAAAGACAATATTCATCATCATGTTGCTTCACACCACTATTCATCTCAAAAACTGGTTCTCATAAAAATTCTTCCTGCCAGAAGGGCCGTTCGTATTTGTGACGGAAGTAATTTAGAAAAGGAATTTTAAAAATAAACAGCACCTCTAGACACGGCCTTAAAATTAAAGATATATTTAATATAATAGTTTCTATATTGAATAGGAATATAATAGAAGACAGTACTAGCGATAATACTAAAACAGCTAAGTACCGGGACCCGGGACTCAAAACAGACGGTATTTACAAGTCGAATTGTAAAAACTGTCCTAAGGTGTACATTTTTTAATTTTTTTTTTTATATGTAGTTGCATTATTCAATACCTTGCTTGTAATGTACAAGGTTAATATATACTTCAAAGCGATAGTTATTAATTTGTTTACTTAAAAATATTTACTTTAATGAAAAACTTTATTTCGTTATTTTATGAAAGGATCAGTAAGATGTTTCGGCTGTGACCTGTTTCAAGAGGTAAGGACAGAAAACTCGTCAGAAGAAGGCGGACCGTTGTTATTCGTCAACAGATCTTCCGATCCACCTGAACAGTGTTCGGCATTTGGTGTCCTGCTATCATTGATACCTTTTATTGCCTTCACTAAATCTGTCATGTATAATGATACCTCTCTTGACAAGTCCCTGTGACTAATCACTACATGCACATCGTGTAAATCCTCATTTAGACTTCTGAGGTGTAAATCCTCATTTAGACTTCTAAGGTGTACATTGGACAGACACCAGAAAAAATACGATAGTAAAGGAGCGTGTGAGTGCAATTTAGGCTTGGTTACCTGGCTTTGGTTGAACGAGAAGAAGCGATCAAGATTTGCATACGTCCCTACAATGTAAATAAACGAACATAGGCTGAAATGACACAGATTTCAAACAAACAAGCGTATATAGCGATGGCTGCAATACGATACATAAGGTAACATAAATACCCACACAAATCACATCAACTCTGATGATGGACGCTGTAGTGCGATCCGAAATGTCAGAAAAGAGTAAACGATAACCAAAAAAACCTAACTGTGCAACTATTATTATTATAATAAAATAAACAAAACAACTTTGTTTTTAACCAATAATTTTTATTTTCCACCCACCGGTTTCAAAGCAAACAAGCTTCTTCATCAAGGTTTACGTAACTAATGAATTTATTCCTTTTTTATTTTTATCATGTTCACTAAATAAAAATTAGTGGTTAAGAACAAAGTTGTTTTATTTATTTTATTATAACGAATAACCACAAAGTTAGTGCTTCAAATATAAAATTTGTATTATTGTTATAGTTGGATAATTTATACAGCGCAATTTTTGTGAAAATCACTTCAAGAGTGCTGTATAATAAGTAAATATCCCAACACGTCTTGCAGCCATAGAGTGCATGGACGGTAAGAAATTGACTTATTTACTTTTTTTAAATTTGACAGCAAAAAAAACATTTATAAAAATAGGAGTTAGATTACAAGTCGTGCAGCTATTGAGCGCATGGTCGGTGGTAATTCTAGACCCCATTTGCAAAAAAAAATGTTTAGTTAAAAATTTACTAAAAATAAACATTGAGCAGAATAGTAAATTGGTCAAGTGTTCATGCTAAAAAGTAAACAATAAAAAAATTAATAAATAAAGCACTGTTTGAACACTATGGTTTTCAAGATAAAGAAAGATATCCTAATAAATGCTGAAATAGGTTCACAAAAATTAATTACTGTTAGGGTAAAGGATATAGTGAAGGGCCCCCTCCAGTGATCGGATACTTTTAAGTTTAATGAGAAAAATAAGGAATTATGAACTCATATTTACATATTTACTCAAGAAATGTCTAGTGATAAAAGTATAAATGATTTAAAACATCAACATATGACATACTTGGCACCACTAAAAATTATATTTAAATTGGCCAAACAAGTATTAACACATGCTCTTGTGTTAGTAAAATAACCGTGTTTTTGTTAAGGAATTCACTTTGTTTGGAATATAAAAACTTTTTTTTTTCTATTTCCCTGTATCAATTTTTCAAATACAACCAGTCAATGATGTAATCAAACTATTCAATGTGATTATTGTGTGTATTTCTTTATAAATGCTGTGGTATGGATTCATTTGACGCAAATACTACTTGAAATGTCTAGGTAAAAACATTCATAACACCAATGTAATGGAGTTTCATGAAACTGTTTTATCAAAAGAACGGACTGTAACAAAAAGAGTTTTCAAAAATCATCGCTAGTTTTTTGTTGTAAATAAAAATGTTTTTTTCATTAAAAATAAAAAGTTCTTATTATTTACCCAAATATTTCGATTTTGGGGCCATTTTTAATGAGTTGTAAATAACTCACTTTTAGAAAATGGGAATTAAGTTGCGGTAGAGTGGGGTTCGAGTGGGGTTATTAGAGAAAAGCAATTTAAAAATCTAGAAATCTTTTGGTTTTCTATAAATTCTGAGGAAAGTTTACTAACGATGAAGAAAATCATGTGACTGACAACCTTATATCAAATAATGTAGAAATATCCACAACTGACCAATTGAATGAACCAGGTCTGTCAGACAGTTGTTGAAAATACTCATGGGCCATCGAGCAATCTACATGAGATTTTATTATTGAACACACTGTTTGCTACCACATGCGCTGTGCAAAATACAGGGCAATATGTGAAGAAAAAATAATTTAAAAAGAAAGACTGAAGATGTCAAATTAGAATCGAAAGATAAGGCGAAGATGGAAAAAGTAAAGACAACTGTTTGTGTTTTATCTACAAAAATTCCAAAATTACAATGTTCTCAATGAAATACATATTCACACGCAAATTGTATTCCAGCAGTCATGAAAAAACGTATTCCAGGTAAAATAATTTATCTTTTCCTTTGTCACAAGTGCTTCATCTCAGAAGATGATCTAAAAACTTGCCATGAAAACGACCCAAGTAATGATTCATTTGAATGCATTGATAACGAGGAAATAGATTATTCGTTTGACAAGGAGGTAGATTAAATTTTTAATAACGTGCAACAGAATCCATAGAACGTTCACAAGTATCGTTATTTTTGTAGTTTTCCAATTATTTGTGTATCTATTAATAAACAAATATAAACTTTAATATCGTTATAGTGATAAAATCATGTTTGTTGTTGTTTTTGATTTTTAAATACTGTTATTTAGCTATTTGGTCAAATAAAAACAATGCTCAGCCAGTGGCCAATCACTGTAATTTTAACTGGCCCATAAATGAATACAAGTGTCCGATCACTGTGTTTTTAATGCCTTTTTATGTTTTATTATTTTTCGATAATGTTTTTAAAGAAAAGTCCAATAAAGTACAGATATTAAAATAAAAAATGTTTTTTGAATGCAAATAATATTTTAATTGGATCGAAATATACATTCCGTTGAAGTAGCCCGCTAATGAATTGGAACAATGTCTTATCTGGGGTAAGTTTAATTTGTGAATTAATAATATCATGACTAGGTTTTCTTTACTGTTTTTCAAAGTTCAATTTTTTGAGAAACTGTTTCAGATGTTTCAGGTAAATAACTTTTTTTTACCACCTCTATGGTGAATAGTTTCCAATGGCTTTCCGGAACGCCTGTGGCCCAGGGGCTGATAAAAGAGGCGGGCAGTAATTTTCAATTAATACCAACAATTTTCATAGCAGTATTTGTTTTAACATATTATTAACTATATGTAACAAAAACAAGCAACATAATTTATTTTTAACTCTCTTTTCAGTCTCATGAATAATTTACACTTTAATAGTGTTTTGAGTATGCCTAAATGTTTGTAGACATGCTGGATTTCCTCCTCGTAGAGTAATTAAGATCTACATTTTTTGTTTTTTTTTACCCAATACACAATTTTATCAAAGCACAATTATAATTTTTATAAATATACAAAATAACCAAAACAGTATACAAAATAATAACAAAAATATCCGTAGTAAAAATTTATATATGTCAAGAAATACAATGCGGATAAGTTATTTAATAATACATTGCAATATTATGTAATTAATAATTAATAGTAATTTTATAAATTAATTCGGTAATTAATTTTGATAGTAAAAATAATTCAATGAAATAATAATTGTAACACATCTATATGATAGAATATGTAATTTAATAAACAAATTAATAAATAATTTTATGCTTTGACTAGCATTAGTTAAAATATATTTTCACAAATTATTGAGCATTGGTTGCAACCACTGAATAGTTAATATATTTGTGGTTGCAACAGAGAGGGAAACCATTTTTCTAAGGGAATATGGAGGTCTAGGCATGTACAGGGCTTATGACCTGTTATTGGCTTGTTTGAGTGGCCACTTGACACACTGTAATATTCACCATTCTGCCTATGTTTAAACATCCATATTTTCTCAACTCTTCCATCTGTTGACTTTAGTGAAGTAACAAAGCTGAAACCCTCTCTGTTCCAATAAATTTAGATCTCAATAACTCCCTAGGGAGGAAATATGGCCTGTTTACAAATATTTGGACGTACTCAAAAGATTATTGATTTAACTAACTGGTAAAAGAAGTATTAAATTGAAAAAGTCTTTCAATTAGTAAAAAACACAGTTAAATTTATTGAATAAGTAAATAAATAGTTAGATTTATAAGTACATTTGTCACAATTTTCAAATATTTATAAATTATAACACTGACAGTGAGTGTCGTAACTGAGACGAGGTACATAAAAACACGAACTAAGGAAATATATAGGTACAGCTTTTTCTCGTATAAATGTTTGCAAGTGTATTAATTGTGATTTGCTATCTTTTTATTTCGAATTCTTGAGGGCAACTAATGATGTATAATTAAAGTCAGCGTGGGGATGTAATATAAGATGATCCTCGAAGACAATTATTAAACATATGTGATTCAAATAAACTACTAAAAAACGTGGTAAAGTAAAATTAAAATTAATAGCAATAAATAGGTGCTTAGATTTTCACGCGGTCACTGTTATCAATGTATGTATGATCATTTTTGGGTGATCCCGTGTGTGAGGAGATGGGACTTGTTTCATTTGTTTCGGCTACCATTAAAGGGTCATCATGAATGTGGAAGTTCAGTTGTTTTTTTTTTATTACTTAATTAAAATAAAAAAAATCGTAGATTTTCAAACAACTTTGCCATACATTTAAATGCTTTAATTTTTACCGCACGTAAAAAAACAATTTTTATTTCCAATTTCTTGTAAGACTGAACTTCATTTCATTTCATTTCATTCTCATTTTTATAAAGATGATCTTACATTTTTATCTAAAGCTTTTAAAAAATAAACATTCAATTTATTTTCTTCGTATTTATATTCGTAACATATATTGTTTATGTATTGTGTAACACCTACAGTCAACAACTAACAGTGATTGTAAATACATTTAAATAAAAAAGTACCTACCTATATTTTAGAAGTAAGTAAGTGGAAAAAAGTGGTTTTTCCTATGGTATTATTTTGACCATAGAATAATGTATTTTCTGTTTTATCGTGACATTTGTTTCGACTCAATTTAGCGGTGGCCTGATCAAATAATACTGGCATAATATTAATAAATTTTATAATGAAATAATGTTAGTATTAGCGTTTTATTAATTCAAAGAGAACACCAATTCTATGGTATGTTAATTATGCTATTATTTCTCTAAAACTGTCTTCAACTGAATCATATTTTATCACATTAGTAACATACGCATGAAGTCATTTCGAAGTCAAACATTTGTACCAGACATAAACAACAGCGTTGTTTATCGTATCGATTTCCATTATCAAATAGTCGAATATTTCAAATGCAATTGTAATACGGTAATATTACAACGTAACAGTGAACTATTTGCCAATATCTTGCCGATGATTCACAAACAGCTGATCGAGAGTTCGATTAACTGTTACGGAGTTGTTTTTCACTTGAATGCTAATTTTTCTTTTGTTGGTCGCGAGTAGATACCCAATTTATGTACACTCTTCTCAATTACTACATATCCTGCGCGTATTTTACTCCACGTCATTGACATTATAATCACGGTAAATTATTGAGTAGCCCTTAATTTCTGACAAATGATTAGGTACGTGCTATATTTTTATAAAAATAACCTTCCAGAAACATAACCGCGGTAGTTCTAAAAGTTCATTCTTTCGTACTTGAAATGTCATGTTGACAATTTATTTAGCATGTGATGATACACACTCTTACAGTTTTGCACCTCTTCTGGCAGAGCATTCCTATTATAAGCAACGTTTTATCCAACATATTGACTTCTTTACTGGATAAAGCATTATAAAATAGGTAGATTATGACTTCTAAATAACATTAGTAAAAATGATTCTTAATGACTTCTGGCAGTAAGCCGACGATTTTTCCCCGTAATATTTAGCTGAAGAATAAAGCTAATTAAGGAAATATTCATAATCTATATGTATATGCCCTTTAACAATAAATATTGTCAAACTATTATTTGTGACATGTGGATCCTCATTTTGTATGCTATTAGTAGAATATAATCTCTGATATATAATTAACATATCTATGGGTACAAGCATTCATCTGCACATTACCATAAAAATTACTATAAATCCAACTACGAAAATATAAATAAACCGTTGTCACAAGGATCTATCCAGCTTCATGACACTGACATTGACGAAAACTGGAAATTGTTCAAAAACTACATTTACTCAGTCCTTGACGCCAACACTCCCATTTCAAGAAAAGGTAGTAGAAGCTATAAACCTTGGATAAGTGCCGATATTTTAAAATTGATACACAACGAAAGAAAATTTTGGGATAAATATAAAAAAAGCGGAACATACACGGATTACCTATCTTACCGGCACACAAGTAATGTAACAACAGCAAGAATAAGAGCATCCCGAATATGTTTTGAAAAAAACCTAATTAATAGTGGAAACAAACCTTTTTACAGTCATATAAACAAACAATTATCCTCAAAAACAACTATACCGCCATATTTAATAAACTCAGCTGGCACAACCATATCAAATCAAATAAATATAGCCGATGCTTTCTCTGTGGAATTTAATAAAATACATGTCAAGGAACCCGATGGACCACTTTCAAGGATAGATTCAATGGAATGGGTGCCAAACCCCATTTGCGATATATATTTTTCTGAGGAAGATGTCAAAAATGTCCTTAATAACCTACAAGATGAAACATCAATGGGCCTAGATAACCTTCCATCAATTGTCTTGAAAAAATGTGCTTCAAATATAAGCAAACACGTGTCTTTTCTTATGCAATGCTCATTTGACACTGGAAGACTACCGAGCGACTGGAAGAAAGCTGTAGTCACACCAATTTATAAGAAAAGTAACTGACTGGACCCGAGTAACTACAGACAGATAAGCTTGACAAGTATACTGTGTAAATGCATGGAAAAGTTAATTGTTCAAAAACTTTGAAAGTTCTTACTGGAAAACAATATAATTAACAATGAGCAACACGGATTCATGCCAGGAAGATCCACAATATCTAATCTCCTCGAGTGTCTGAATGAACGGACCATGGAACATAATGAAAATAACCCATTTGATATTATCTATCTAGACTTCGAAAAGGCTTTTGACAGAGTACCAACTAAAAGATTGTTAGCCAAACTGTACCATATAGGAATCCGGGGAAAGGTTTACAACTGGACTGAAGACTTCCTTACAGGACGAACCTACCAAGTTAGAGTTGGTAATTGACTATCGCGTGAAGAACCAGTATTAAGCGGCGTTCCACAGGGATCCGTACTTGGTCCGGTTCTCTTCATACTCTATATTATAGATTTACCAGCAATCATACAATCAAAGTCCAAAATTTTTGCAGATGATACAAAGCTGTATGCAAACCCTCTCACTCACTCAACTCAACTACAGTAAGACCTGGACAGTATTCATGAATGTACCAAGAAATAGCTTCTAACACTCAATGTTAATAAATCTACAGTTCTTCACATCCGCTCGAAAAACCCCAAACTTAAATAAAGTCTAAATGGTGTAGATTTGAAAACTGTGAAACAACAAAAAGACCTTGAAATCAACTTGTTGGAAAGAGTCCAAAGACGAGCTACAAAGTTGTCGCCTACCGTAAAACGGCTTCCATATGTGGAGAGACTGGAAACACTCGGTCTCACAACGCTGCAGAAACGGTGAGAAAGGGGTGACCTGATAGAGACATACAAGATACTCAACAGTCACTATAGCTGCCCAAATTTGGATCCCATGTTCAAGCTTAAACAAGATGCTCGTCTTCGAGCCCACAGTCTCAGGCTGGAGAAAACGAGATTCAATCTAAATCCACGGAAGCATTTCCTGAGCTATAGGGTTGTTGATGGTTGGAATAAGCTGCCACAAGAGCTGATCTCAATGTGTAGTCTCAATGGGTTTAAAAATGGACCACATATTTTTTTTGAAAATTTAAAATGCACCAACAACTAACTTTCGTTTAAATAGATTTAATCATATCAGCTTTAAGCTGCTCGCTTAAAATTAATAATAATAATAAAATTCCCAATTTTGTGGCCGCGGGGTAAAAGTTCTTAAGTCAATAATTATAATAGGTTGTTCAAAAAGCAGTTTCGTATTTTGTCGCAAGATGGGGTTGAACTTAATTTGCTTTGGCAACACAGTACCAATTTTGACAAATAGGCTGGCGTTAAAAAACATTCCATTTTCAAAATGAATGTGTCGAGCGAGGAAATTTGTGGTATTTTGAAGTTTTACTTCCTAGAAGACAAAAATACGTTGTAGACCCGTGAAAAAAATGTGCAGTTTATGGTGATGATGCTCTAAGAACACGTGTAGAACAACAATGGTTCAAGCGGTTTCGTTTGGGAAATTTCAATGTGAAAGATGTACCTCGCTTTGGGCGGCCCATCACGGAAAATGTCGACAAAATAATGGAAGAAGTCTGAAAATCCATATGTGACCACTCATGAGATTGCCCAGGAGTTAAGCATTGGCTATGTAACTGTTTCAAACCATTTGCATTCTGCTGGATTGGTCAAGAAGTTCGATAAGTAGGTGCCGCATGAACTGAGTGCAAAAAATTTCATAGACCGAATTTCCGCATGCAATGAGCTGCTGAAAAAGTTCAAAAACAAGCAATTGTTGAAACGAGTGGTCACTGGAGATAACAAATAAATCACGTACGACAATGTGCAGCGGAAACGGTCGTGGAAGAAGCGATCAGAAGCTCCAGAAACAGTCGCAAAGCCAGGATTGACAAATAAGGTGATGCTATGCGTGTGGTGGGACCACAAGGGTATCATCCACTATGAGCTGCTCCAGCCTGGCAAAACTATTGATTCAGATCACTACTGTCAACAACTTATGAGACTAATACCCGTATGCAGCGACAAAACTTAAGGTGAGGAAAGTACATTCTAATTTCAAATGCAGAAAATAACCCGCAGGTGAAAACAATAGAATGTACTCTCCTCACCTTAAGGTTTGTCTCTGCATACGGGTATAAGCAAAGCAATTAAGAAAAAGCGACCAGAATTGACAAATCCCGTGGCGTCTTCTTCCAGCAGGACAACGCGAGACCACACACATCTTTGGTCATCCGACAAAAACTGAAGGAGCTTGGCTAGGACGTTTTGACCAACCCCTTGTATAGCCCTGACCTTGAGCTTTCAGATTATCATTTGTTCCGGTCTCTTCAAAACTCTACAGGGAAAGAAATTGAATTCAAGAATTGACTGTGAAAATCACTTGTCCCAGTTTTTTGACCATAAACCACAGAAGTTCTCTGAAAATGGGATCATGGCTCTACCAGAAAAATGGCAAAAGACTATAGATAATAATGGACAGTATTTGGATTGATTCTGTTTATTTGAACAAATAAAAAAATACATTTGAAATAACTTGAAAAATACAAAATTAATTTTTGAACAACCTATTATTAAATATGACTAGTTATTTTACTTAGTAAAAATTTCAACTCTATGAACCCCTGTGACCCTTCCACGAAACCCCAGGGTTCCGCGGAACACCTTTTAGGAACCTTGTCAATTAAGTCATATGATCAAATTGAGTGCATCGTCTACACTAGAGATGGTCAAACTTTTTTAGGAGCGGGCCAAAAGATTCTTAATTATTTTTTTTCAAAATGGATGAGTATAGAGGTTTTTGTGAAAATATCTGTTTGGCCGGTGAAATCAAAAATGTATTTTAGCCAACATTTTATTATGTAGAACCGTTAGATTTTTCTGAGTAGTCTTCTGTCCACGGTCAGCAGTCTTCGAGTATTTGTTGTTTCAAAATCGGCCGTTTCAGTTTCACTCATAATTTTACACTAACTCTTCACTAATTTTTTTGTAATCACAAACAGTATTATTTACCATTTGTATCATTTCATTAGGATTTTTTCTTGTATTGTGATAAGTAGTAGTATGAGTTTTCATAGTCCCGCCCTGAAATGCCATTTATTTATAATAAGTCACATTGTTATTTGACCCATGAAACATCATTTCGTATATGATGGTGAAATTTGATATTAAAACGTGTGCATTTTAAAAACCGCACCCGTAAAACTCTAGCGTGTCTTATGCTACTATAATCTAGTGTAAGTTTAGTCAGCTAAGAAACAGCGAATAGTAAACTACTATGAATTTTCGTTCATTTTTCTCAAACCGTAGGCGCTTTAAAAGGCGCCGTAAACATGGTATGTTATTTTATTTTTTATCAACATTTGTTTTTGTACAGAAAAAAATATTCTCACATACAACAGCATCTTCGAGATTTGCACTGGTTAAAATTCTGAGAGAAGTAAACATCAGCTTTGTTAGACAGTATTCCAATCATTTGGCCCCAATGTATCTATCAGACAAAGGTATTAAGGGAAAATACAAAGGTTACATTTTAAAGAAAATCTACTACATTTGATTCAGGCAAAGGAAAACTTGTCAAACTCTGGCACACCCGAAACACTAGGTTCGGAGATTGTGTTTTTGCTGTGGTCAGCACTCTGGCTGGAACCAAATGACAGATCTCAACTGGAATAGCACATTTTTAGTTTATCGTGCCCTCAATTTTAAAATCAGGTAGTTTAATATTAGTGTTAGCTTAGTTAGAATGTAGGTTTTATTATAAGTACAGAATTGTAAAGCGCCCTTGAGGTAATTTTTTACAAAAATGCCGCTATAAAAATGAGCCAATTATTATTCAATCATAATATGGAACAATATATCAATAAAAACAGTAATTTATCATATAATTAAACTAAAAATCTATAGAATCTATATATTTCTCTGAAGGGGAAGGAAAGACATAATGATTGCCTCAATTTTCGCACCTTGATTTAGAACATATAAGAGATCTAGTGTTAAAAATTAATTATTTATTTTTCAGCAACAGATATGTTGGTTTCGCAAAATGAAGATGGGGTTACCCCCCCAGAATCCGAAGCACATAATTCACAAAGAGACATAAATGATGATTCTACAGGTGTTCTTTCCTTTTATTTGATCTCAATACAAAATTAATAGTAAAACTAACCACTAATTGAGAGGGTTAAAAGCAAAAATGCCAGTGTCCATGATCACCGTTTTGGGGAAGATCAACAAAACCAGTAGCGAAAGGACTTTTTCTTTTAAGGCCAATGAGCACATTGAACTTAAAATGAATAGTCTTTTAGCTCCTTGTTACGCACAAGTTGCACAAGTTGCACATTGAACATAAAAGAAATAGTCTTTTATTTACTGGTTTAGTTGGTCTTCCTAAAAACAGCGATCATGGACAGTGGCGTTTTTTGCTTCTATCCCCCTCAATTGTTAATAACAATTCAATCAGGAATCAACAGTAAATCACATGATAAACTGTGATTTGTTAGACCATAGATATAACCACCGCTCAATAAAAAAATTAAATTGTCTTGGGAAAGACTAAAATAACAGCTCTGTTTAACAAAAATATAGGTTATAAAAATACTTGTAATCAGAATTCAAACCAAAACTTATACAATATTTGAGTTTGTTTGTGACTAGCCAATGACAGGTCATAAGCCCCGTAAATGCCTAGACTTCCATATTTCTTTCTTTAAGGTATTCTCCAACTCTGTTGTAATTTGTTAATCAAAACTTATACTTTGCGCATGTTTATTAAAAATACTTTATGTATAATCAACTATTAACTTGGTTTGTTCTTTTAGGGATGGAAGATTTGTCTTCAACAGTTTCTAGTGAAACTGACTCTGAGTCAACCATTGTTCTGTCTTCTGGCCATCCATCCATATCCGAGAGCCATTCTGGCTCAGAAGTACAGAATGATTCAACTGGTACACTTGTACCACTGCAAAATGTTAAAACACTCAAATTTTTGAATGATGAAGTAGATGGTTCACACTTTGCTTCCGATTTGAGTGGAATGATTTCTAGTCTTCCAACCAGAGGAACGATGCTCCCTTGGGGAGCTCATAAAGAGAGACCGAGTCATCCACAGGCTGCCGTGGATACAGATCTTAAACCTGGAGAGTTCGTGATGAGAACTCTTTTTGTAGAATTCACAATTCAAGCTGAAAGGAAAATGGAAATTGTGATGACTGAACCATTGGTGACTATTTTACATCACAACTGTTATTGTACAGACTTATCTTTAATGATGAATGCATTTTTTAATATCTTATTTTGATGATTTTAGGAAAAGCCGCTCTCTAAAACATTACAGAGAGGAGAAGATCCACAATTAGATCAAATTTTATGCGCTTTTGGGACAGTGGCGGAACATTGTCTTCCATCCTTACTTCGGGCCTTGTTTGGTTGGCTGGAGCGCCAAATGCAACACTCTCTGCATGTTAGTGATCAAACCAAGAAGCCGCAGCAAGAGAAAAATAAAAGGTATGTACAATTAGAATTGTTTTTGTAACTTTCAAAATGTTATCTACCTTATTTGACTCCCTACTTTTTTTAAATGTATTAAACCAGAAAAAGATATTGTATTACTTTTTATTTTATAGTACTTACATATTATAGAATTATGATAGATGATTGCAAAATATGTGTACCTGTTTTTATGTGGTTGGTAGTGGTTTATCTTTAAAATTACTGATTTCAATTTTATTTTCAGTATTATGTACATAGTTTCTGGAAGTGCTCCAGTAGCAGAAACTATAGAACGTAGTCCAGAAGAATTGCAAGCCGAGAGGAGAGATCTTGCTGTGGAGTTTTTATTCTGTTTGGGGTTGATCGAGGTCCTGAAACAGCTGCCTTTTCACCCAGGACATGAAGATCTTGTTCAGTATATTGAGAACTTAGCTTTTAAACATTTTAATTATAAAGAAGGGTGCGTATTCCAATAATTTATTTTATTATTTTTAATTTATTTCTTGAGCTTATATTTTATAATTTTTGTGACTTTGAACCATATTCTTTTGCAGTATTCAATCCAGCCCAAATGCAGCCAATATCCACATAATAGCTGATCTTTATGCCGAAGTAATTGGAGTGCTAGCTCAGTCAAGGTTTATGGCTGTACGCAAACGGTTTACAGCCGAACTCAAGGTTTATTATTTTGCATATTATTTATGGTTAGTTTATAAGGTGAAAAAAACAAACTATTGTATTTTTAAATTCCAGGAATTAAAGAGCCGCGAGCCTTCAACACATACCACACAAAGTATCATTTCACTTTTGATGGGGATGAAGTTTTTTCGTGTTAAGATGGTCCCAATTGAAGAATTTGAGGCTTCATTTCAGTTTTTACAAGAATGTGCCCAATATTTTTTGGATGTCAAAGATAAAGATGTCAAACATGCACTCGCTGGTCTATTTGTAGAAATATTGGTACCAGTGGCATCTGTGAGTAATATTGCATTTTGCACAAATCAATCATTGTTAAATTATTATATTTCATTTGGTTTAATACATGTTTTATTACATTTGATTTTCAGTCTGTCAAAAATGAAGTAAATGTTCCCTGCTTGAAGAATTTTGTTGAAATGTTATACAGTCAAACTGTAGACTACAGCATTAAGTCAAAGCATAGGTTGGCGCTGTTTCCCCTGGTTACTTGTCTACTGTGCGTGTCTCAGAAGACATTCTTCCTTGCTAACTGGTATTACTTCCTAGCCATGTGCTTGCATAATTTGAAAAACAGAGATCCTAAAATGTGCCGAGTGGCCCTTGGTAAGTTTTATCTCAAAAATCATAATGAATTAATCTAAAAATAGTTATTCTTAATACGTTTTGACTTGTTATGTTTTCAGAGTCACTTTATCGCCTTCTATGGGTTTATATGATCAGAATCAAATGTGAAAGTAATTCTGCCACTCAATCACGTTTACAAAGCATTGTCAATTCATTATTTCCTAAAGGATCCAAGGGGGTGGTTCCGAGGGATACCCCGTTGAATATTTTTGTAAAAATCATTCAATTCATCGCTCAAGAGAGGTTGGATTTTGCTATGAGGGAGATAGTATTTGATTTGCTGATGGTCGGTCGCACTATCAAGATGATTCTGACTCCAGAAAGGATGTCTATCGGTCTAAGGGCCTTCCTTGTAGTGGCAGATAGTTTGCAACAGAAGGAAGGAGAGCCACCAATGCCCAGAACCACAGGCACAATGCCATCAGGAAACACACTCCGTGTAAAGAAAACATTCTTGAACAAAGTTCTTACGGATGAAACTGCTCGCTCCATAGGCATGAGCGCTTACTTTCCCTATGTTAGAAGAATTCTTGTGGATATTTTGAGGGCATTAGATTTGCATTATGGTCGACCTCTGATAATGACAAATACACAAAATATAACTAAAGAGCAAGAAATCAACACCGGTGATAGAAAACCACGTATTGATCTATTTCGTACATGTGTTGCTGCGGTTCCACGGTAAGTAGCCATTTATTAAACACTTTGTTGATGCGCAAGTTTCTTTATTTACAAAAAAGTATCAGCTAATAGAAAAATGTATTTTTTTTTATTTAGGTTGATCCCTGATGGGATGAGTGGATCTGAATTGGTTGAGATGTTATCTCGTCTAACAGTTCACATGGATGAAGAACTGAGGGGATTGGCTTACCAGAGCTTGCAAACTCTTGTTGTTGACTTTCCAGACTGGCGCCAGGATGTCTTGGGTGGATTTACCCAATTTCTAGCAAAAGAAGTTCAGGTAATTATGTAAACGAAAAAGTAGTAGAATCCACATATAATTTCACCTACCATGCACCTTAAACTTATACAAAAATAATATTATATTTATTGCCCACACAACAGCGAAGTATATGTATTAGGGACTTGTATAAGTTCTCGCTGTTTCCCGACACATGATGTTATCTTAGCGTTTTTACATTGGGCAATACTACAGCCAATTTTATTGTGAAACTCCATTAGGCTTGAAATGACAGTAGATATTCCGCCAAAGTGTAAACAATATATTTTTTCATAGTGTTAAACTTGTCAAATTTCATGCCAAAAAAAGAGCATTTGTGGGAAATTTTACTGCATTACTTTTTTTTTTTAATCTGCAGCTGAAGCACATAGAATTCTTGTGGAGACTTACAGTGGTCTAGAGTATTACGAGCTTCTCAAACCTAACGAAACCATCACGGGAGATCGTTATTGATTACAATTGACAGCCGCAATACGAGACACACGTCAAAGTAATTTTGCAGCATGAAATCGCTCGGCCACATGTTGCGTGGCCAGTCAAAACATACATGGATACGCTCAAATAGGAAATCCTACCCCAGCTGTCGTATTCACCGGACATTGCTCCTTCTGATTACCATTTGTTCCGATCGATGACTCATGGCCTGGCCGAGCAGCACTTCCATTCTTAAGAAGATGCCAAAAAACGTTCTTTCTGTCGTTCTTTCAAAATGGTATTCGTATGCTGCCAGAAAGATGGACAATACTTTCAATGACATGTTCTTTACTAATTTTCTAAAAAAAAAACCAGCGAGAACTTATTGAAGTCCCCAATATATATTATAATCCCTTTGTTATTATTACATATCATAACCTCCTTAGATTGGACTTCATATTAATATTTTTTTGTAATGTAAAAAGTCATCTTGTAAAAGGTCATATTAAAATTATAAATAGATAAAAATGACACTGGTAACAGTATAATATTTTCTTTTAAAGCGCCATTTTAATTTTTAAAAATATTCAATAAACTAAACAAAATGTCATTTATAATTCCCGGAAATTCTTTTATGTTGAGATTAGATCGGATGATTTGAGGACGTGATCCCTGCTGAGTTGAGTGGGTGATTTGGATTGAAAGTCACTATGGTTTGACTGTCTTAATCAGACATAGTCGAGTGAGATTTGTGTAGTCATGTGGAGTAATCCGCGGTGGTTGATGTTGATGCTGTAGAATCCAGGTCTCAAGATAGTAAGAGTAGCATGACACAGGGAAGAAGACAGAGCAGAGAAATAACGAGTTGTTCACAATGTTACTGTTATGATGCAGACTGATACTTTAATACTGTTATTAATAATACAGTTAATGATAATGAAGCCGTTGGCATTAACAAGGGATAAGTAAGGACAAGTCTAGCGGGAATTCCGTTTTGAATACTTTTCTAGGCAGCCTATCAACTGATATCCCAGTATTTCCCACTGTTCCTAGGTGATTTACACCGCTCCAGCCTGGATTAAAAGTAAAACATATATTGCCATGTTCATGAAAGCAGACGTATGTATATTATGAGTTATTCAGGTTCTGAAAAATGGGTCACATGTTATGTTATCAGTTTACTAAGGTGATATCATTCCTGTGCCTGACATATATCATGTCATTAATAATCTAATAACTGTATGTTATGTTTTCAGGACACCTTTCCACAGTTGGTGGACAATGGTTTACGGATGTTATTACAGTTAGTTACAAGTTGGAAGAATAGTGTAACAGCTTCTGCAGTGGGGGTCGCACTAACAGCGGATCCAGCGGCTGCCGTAGTGAGGATTGTAGAGGCCCTTGCTCTCTCCATGCTCTGTCAGTGCAGACTCTACCCAAGAAAGCTGGCTGTTCACATTCTTAGGTAAACACATTTTTTAGCATTAAATGAAACAAACAGCTTTGACCGTTTTTTTATTATTAATCAATGACCCTGTTTCATTGTATTCGACATTATCAGTTTGTTGAAAAGCTACATAATTTTTATGTTTTACATTTTACAAATCAAAGCAAAAGTTTAAAACTACAACTTCATATAAATGTGTTAAATAATTGATCATTTTTCAATTAAAAAAAAAAAATATTCTCGATAATTAAATAACTCCTTGTCTGGTAATATTTTATAATTATTTAAAATTGAATTGTAACTCTCAGTGTTAAATCAAGGTCCTATGGTAGTGTCGCAAACTTCAGAGTAAATTTCCAAGGTACTCTCCCTGCCCTGCCCATTTTTTTGGAAATAAATAACAAAAATTAACTACTTCATCAGGACAGATATTATTTATCTTTATTTTTTAATAAGTCCTATTTTTGCGATTAGGGAAGCAAAGTTACTACTTGAGAAACTCGGTAGTACAGAAGAATCATGTGCTGTGGATGCCATGGACGCTTGTTGTCCTATTCTTGCTGAGCATTGCCTTCCTCTTCTTCCACCAGCCGAGAAACAGGCCCTGATGACTGCTTCACAACTCGACCTGCAGTGGTTCTGTGACCGAACTCATACTGTTTGGACTCCAGGTATTTAGAATGGATGTAGTTTCAATATTTGTAATAGTAGAGATGTTTGTAATACTGTGAGCATGAACCGAATTTAAAAACAATTCATTATACGAGTACATGTAATCTCAATAATGTTTTGAGTATTCCAAATGCTTGCAGACTGGCTGGATTTTCTCTCTAGGGAGTTGTTCATATTTAAATTTGTTGCAACAGAGAGGGAAAACATTTTTGTGAAAAGAATATGTGAGTCTAGGCATTTACAGGGCTTATGACCTGTCATTGGCTGGTTTAAGTGGCCACTTTACACAATCATATTCCCTTCTCATATGTAAATACTTTATTTTTTAAATTATCAAGACAACACGTCACATTATACGCTATTGTATATATATTTTTTTAAAGTTTAATTCGAATCCAATATGAGTGTTTTGAGAGTTTGAAATACAATTTGTTAGTCAACTGTGCTATTTTCGAGCTAAACTCGATTCAACCTCTACTCGATAAAGACTCAAACTCTTTTTAACGGTAAATTACAGAAATGTTAAATTCAAACAAAAAATGTAAAATACAATTTTCATTTAGAGGAAAATTTAACTCAGCTTCTACTCGACACTCACTTAAACTTTATAATGGTGAATTATGGAGACATGAAATTTGGAATCAACGTGTAAAATGCCATTTACGAATGAACTGCGATGTTTTTTTAAAAACCAAATTTGACTCGAATTTCAACGGTAAGTTGTGGAAATGCAAAATTTGGAATCAACTTGTAAAATGCCATTTTCAAATCAGCATTGCGGTTTTATAGCAAAATTTAACTCGGACTCTACTCTCGAATATGACTCTTCTTCATTTCATTTACTAGGCAATGCCTAAAAATAATTTTTGATTTTGTCTAAAAATGTTTGGACGTACTCAAAATATTGTTGACTTTTGGATATATTAAAATATTCGTTAAAAAAAAAGGGTTTGGATTTAACTCACGTGGGATTAAAATAGAAAGGCAGAGTAAATTGATGTTTTTGGGTTTATGTTTTTATGAAAATACAATATAGTTTTCAGTACAGAAATCGGGTGGCTTGAAAAAACAGGAGGTGACAAAACAGAATAAACTTACTACAGTAAAACCGCGATATAACAAAACGCGATATAGCGAAAAATGACATATATCGAAAAAATAAATGAAATTTATTTCCTAAAACCAACTTTTTATACAAAAATGCATTTATGTAACGAAATTCCGTTAATATGTATAGAGAAATCATTTTTGTCCCATACGAAAAAATTCCAATACATTTACGTAAATTTATAACAAAATGAAAAAATTTTAAAATATGAAAATATTATTCGCAATTTCAAAGCCGCGCCGCTGCTGCATCTGCCGTATGCGTATGGTTTTATGGCCTTTTCATGAAACATGAATTCGGAATGGATTCCGAGACAGTAAAGATATGAATTCGTACTTGACATTTCGAGAGAATTCATTCGGAATGGTTTCTCGAGAGATTAATAGGAAAAGATTACTCGGGCTAAGTTAATATTTCGACAAATAATAATTTGAAAGCGCTTTTTGGGAAATGCATTTGATGAGTTCTGTCTGACATGACATTTTGGAAGCAATGGTAATTAATTTTAATGATTTTTCGGATGTGTAAAATATTGTACACGTTCAATAAAATTCAAGCATGTAATGTTAAATAAATTGCACAAAAAATAATGATATTGAAGAAAATGGGCTCAGAATGTTTGTATTCCTCTGTACCATAATTACGTATTACATAAAAGTATTATATTATGTAATATAGTTATTCATTTGCAGCGACGAAAATAAATAATTTGTAGAAAAATCGGGGATAGAATAGCCAATACACAAACGTTTTCCAGTGTGTGCCTGTGTATGTAGGAAGGCACGTGTGAAGGAAAACGTCTGAACCTCTCCGAATACTGCCGAGTACGTCAGTCCGTCTGTTTTGTTTTTTGAAGCCGCGCAACAATTTTTGCTACGGCTATTATAAAGCTTTTGATACTGTACCTAGATATTGAAACCATGGTTAAAATTAAATAATATCCGGGTAAAAGTTATCAAATCATACGAGTACCTAATAGATCGGAACAATATACAAATACAAAATAAAAAAAGGCAAAGTCCATACAAAAATTAAATTTCTGAGTACCACAAGTTAGCATTAATTTTTGGTCCACTGTTGTATTAATGACTTATCATTGTACAATTTTACAGAACAAATGTATGCCAATGACATAGGAAAAATCAATCTGATGCATTAACCTAACAAAGATATAAACAATGACCTAACTACCTCATATAAAGTTACCTTGTTGAGACATTTTGATGGTATTGTGGATTGTTTTAAATGTGTCAAAGACCCAGTTTTAATTAAATCATTTACATTGAAATACAAGGAAATGAATAACTTTGACCTTCGACAATTCGACATTCAACAAAGTCTCCTTTTACTTCGACACACTAGTAAGACGATATTCTCTCTAACCTCTCAAAATACGCGTTAGTTTCGGTAATCACTTCTTCGTTTGAGCTGAATCTTTTTCCTGCGAGCCGTTTTTTCAAGTTTGGAAACAGGAAAAAGCCACTAGGAACTAAATCTGGACTATAAGGTGGACGATCAACCAATTCGAAGTGTATTTCACGTAATTTTAGAATCGTATCTAATGCTTTGTGAACCGGTACGTTGTCTTGAAGAAAGAGCACTTTTTTCTTCTTAAAATGTGGTCGTTTTTCCTTGATTGCATCATTCAATTGATCCAATAATGCACGGTAATACTTTCCTGTACTTTTCAAGATAATCGATGAGCAATATTCCGAGTGCATCCCAAAATACAGTGGCCATAACCTTGCCAGCTGATTTCATTGCCTTTGCCTTCTTCGGAGCACTTCTACCAGCTTCCACCCATTGTTTCGATTGATTTTTGGTTTCAGGTGTATAGAGTGGTGCACCCAAGTTTCATCAACAGTTATTAATCGACGCCAAAAATCAACAGGATTACGCTTTATCATGTCCAAACACTGCTGTGAAGTGGTCTCTCGAACTCGTTTTTGTTCGACACTGAGCAAACGTGGCACGCATCTGGCCGATAGCTTTTTCATATGCAAATGTTCATGCAAAATGTTGAACACACGTTCATATGAGGTGTTTACCATTTCAACAATCTCACGCAACTTCACTCGGCGATCATTCATAACTATATCGAGGATTTTCTTGATATTTTCTTCAGTAACTACCTCTTTTAGCCTTCCTGTTGATGGTATTGTTGCAGTGCTTGTTCGGCCGCGTTTAAATTCAGTAATCCAATATTTTACCATGTAATCTGACGAAGCAGACTCACCGTAATGTTTATCGAGCTTTTCTTTTGTCTCTTTTGCCGTTTTCCCTTTCAAATAATAGTGTTTAATCACTGAACAAAATTTGCTTTTTTTCCATTTTTCAAGAAACACAAAAGTTGTTTACTTCAAACGACTACAACAAATAAACTAATCGATGAATTAGGGTCACATTTTAACAGCTGCTATTTGACAGATCCCAATTTGGAAAAAAATTAATCTTTTTTGTGTTTGTGCTGCCGTCTAGCGCTAGGTAGCTTCATTATCAATCCTCCGCCCTTGTAATTTTAATCTATATCTCAGACAGATTCTGGCCTTCACTACAGTGAAAATAAGGTCGAAAGTCTCCTCCGAAACACAGCGGTGTATTTGCCACGTGGAAAGGAAAAATAGGCAAAACACCGCAGTGTGTTATCCACGCCCAAGAGATTAATAAATCATAAATAAATTAATGTTTAAAAAAAACATATTTTAGCTGAATATTTTGATTTACAGGACTGTATGATGAGAATAATGGTAAAATTGGAGCAGGAGCTTCTACCAATCCTCCTCTGAATTCCGATCCCTGGGGAACTCTGTTGTTCGGGTTCATGGATAGGACTAGACTACCATCTAAATGTCCCACTGCAGTACACCATGCTTGGCCCATACTGTATGCAAGAATCAATGCGCTCTACGTCGTCATTGACCCCACGTAAGTTGAACATTACATGTACTTATTTCAGATCAGATTAACCCAATCCACGCGGGCGACTCACCGGTGAGCCACCGTGAACTTGCCCTGTACGCGGGCGACTCACTGGTGAGTCGCGAGTTTCTCACGCGATATCTGAATGAAAACATACTAACTGGAGTCGAAACTTTGTCTCTAAAAAATCTCGAATCATCACACTACTGACATCTTGCGTCTTTTATCCAAAATATGGTTCCCAGCTAATCAGGCAACAGTTTTAAGACGAACCCTAATTTTGATTTGATCGACAGCAGTTTTAAATCTTCCCGCGCCGTTGAGAACGTGGTGACGTAAGTGGGTATTTAGTTCAGATAAGCGGCGGCCTGCAACGACTCCCAATCGAAGTATTCTTTGCTTTTTTGCGTATGTGAAGAACTACATATAATTAATCGGTTCCGTTTTATTAGTGAGTTTATTTCATTCGGTGATGTGATAGTAAATATAATAAGCAAAGAGTAATAATGTGCATCCTGTTTTTAGTGTAACATGCTTTAACATAGTGAAATATTTTAGTATATATCAGTAAACTTCTATTATCGCGTTAAAAAATTTTTTGATTTTTATTTCTCGTATTTATTTATTTATAAGTGTTTTTTTTAGTATCGCGTAGTAAAAAAACTGAACATTGAAATAATATATTTAATAAGTTATGGTGCGTGTTTTTTAGAAATTGATTTTTTAAGTGTTTTTTTTTAGTTCCCAAAATTTAAAATGTCGGGTCCCGGTCTTAGCAGCGATGAAATTTTGAATAATTTAGAATCAATAGACTCAGATTTTGAAATGACTGAGAGTGAAAATAGTACTGAAGCTGTTGAACCCGATAACTATGATTCCGATACTGAAATCACTGTCGAGGAAAGTGATGACGCCTCGTGGATTGCGGGCCCTTTTGTACCTATAATACACGAATTCGATGATTTCGCATCAGGTATTAATCCTAATACAATGTTAACTGAAGATTCCGTAGAACTAGACTTTTTTGAACATTTTTTTAATAGAGAAATTATGACAAAAATAGTTAACGAATCCAATAAGTTTTATCAGTACAAAATGGGCACTGTTGATTTTACGGAAAAGGCGAGAATTCACAAATGGGTGGACACAACAGTTTCGGAAATGTATGTTTTCATTGCTATAACTTTCGCAATGACGAGGATTAAGCGTTTGACGATAGAAGAATATTGGAGTACAAACTTTATACTTCACACTCCGTTTTTTGAAATGACGATGCCCAGAGACAGGTACCAATTATTGTTGCAAATGCTCCATTTTAGTGACAGTAATGTCCAAACACCGACTGACAAACTTTATAAAATTAGATTTCTTCTTGACCATACCAGAACATTTTTTAAAGCAACCATGATGCCCTTTGAAAATCTATGTATCGACGAAAGCATTATTGTTTTCAAAGGTCGTTTATTATTTAAACAATACATCCCTTCGAAACGTCACAGGTTTGTCATAAAAATGTTTGTTTTGTGCGACGTCACAACGGGTTTTATTCTCGATTTTATTATATACGTCGGAGCTGAAACTGAAATCGATAATACGCACGGTCTCGGTATTACGGGTGCTGTAGTAACCACAGTGTTATCGGACTATTTTGAAAATGGTCATAATTTATGGTGCGATAACTGGTATACCAGTCCCCAGTTATTTAAGTATCTTCACGACCAAAAAGCTAACCCCTGTGGCACCGTCCGAAAACACAGAAAAGATATGCCAATTTTCGAAAAACTGAAAAAAGGAGAAGTGCAATCAAAGTCTCAGTCTCCATTACTAGCAAAAAATGGCACGATAAACGCGAAGTACACATGCTTACAACACTTCACGATGAATCTATGGCGTCATCGGGGAAAACCAATAGGACAACAGGAGAACCTTTTTTAAAACCGCAATGTGTATTAGATTACAATAAAAACATGGGGCTGGTTGACAAAGCAGACATGATGCTTAGCAACTTGAATTGCATGAGAAAATCAGTTAAGTGGTAAAAAAAAGTTGCTTTTCATATTATCGACCTTTATTTGTTAAATGCACATATTATGTTTCAAACAATAAAATCAAAAAAAATTAGCTTGGCCGATTTCCAATTGGCAGTAATTGAACAATTAGTGAAAAAATATCACAAAGTTGTACCCCATATTTTCCATCCTACAACATCAAGCGATAACCCACTTCGAGCATCCTCATCAATAACGAATAAACATATACTCGTTAAAATTCTTCCAACAGAAAAAGTGCCAAACCCCCGTCGAAGATGTCGTGTCTGTGCCACTTCTAAACTAAAACCGAAAATGAGAAAACAAACCAAATTTTTGTGTGCGGAGTGTAATGTGCCGCTGTGCGTTGACAAATGTTTTCAAATATATCATGACAAAAAAAAATACTGATTTCTCTGACAGTTATAATAGAAGACATTTCGTTGTTTATGTATTTTTAAGTGTTTTATTTTTAATCTAAGACCTTTTCAAGTGTTTACTATAAAAACTATAACGGCGCCCGGCGGTGTAGTCTGCTGCGGTACCCGCGCATGGCTCTGTTATGCGGTACGTATTATTATATGATATATGCACGCATCTACTTATGTAGTCTAGCTATGGCGACGCTGGCCTTGTATGGGAGATTATTTTCGATGATTTATCGAGTTTTAGTAACGTTTGAGGTGTTTATTTACATTTAGAAACGTACTTTAGAATCTTTGTGATGATTTCATTAACACAAGATGTTAAAATATGAGCGTTATTATTGTTTAAAGTCATAAATAAGATTAGGCAAAAGGACTGCCGCGTGTGAACGTAGCCGGGGATATTTTTGTCGCGTCGAATAGGTTAAGAAGTTAAAAATCAGCTAAAGCTTACGTGAAACTGAACTATAAGAAACAGTCAGCAACAAAAGTGTCTCAGTATGGTCAAAAAAGATTTATTTCTAACCATCTACTACGGTCCAATCAGATGTGAAACATTCCAAACAACGGGAATTTTTATGATATTTTTTTTTAGAAAGGAAATATTTGCGTTTTTTTTCATTTACCCAAATATTTCGATTTCTGGGCCATTTTCAACGAGTTGTAAATAACTCACTATTAGAAAATGGAAATCAAGTTGGGGTAGAGTTGGGTTCGAACCTCGGACCTCTGATCCGTGAGTCCGCAACACTAGCCACGGGACCACAACCTGATTTATGTGTCCATATAAGTGAATTCTTCTAGAAAAAAGTGTCCATGAATGTGTTAAGTTAAAATTTACAGTAATTCGTTTTGTCTACATTTGCACTTTTTCAAAAATATTTTATCATTAAAAAATTAAGTAAAAAAAGCTTTTAATTACATCTTAGATCAGAAAACTGCCAAGCAATATTCTTGCTTGAAATCAAAATTTAAAAAAAATAATAACAAAAAATAAAAATATACTAAAACATTCTCGGAGACATCATTTTGATTTATAATGTTTGTACTACAGACATGAATAACTTTGCTAACTGTTTACTATGCACGCATAACATATACTATAAGAAAAAAGGATATTAATGTTACTAATTTTTAATTTTTTTATTTCACGTTTTACATAACACTTTTTTTAATAAGATTTAAACTGAGACAATTCCTTCATTCTTCCGTCTGCTAAATATTTTATTCTACATTAGCAGATCTTACATTCTTTGAAAGTAAATTTTGACAGGTTTCACTAGTACGATGTTCAAATATGCCAGCAGTCTTTTGGTAAATGACATATAAACAAATCTAAAGTTTAAACTTTGATATATGCAGTGCAATCACCCAATGGTGCATAGGGCACTGTATTGGAATTCCAAACGCAGTGTATTTTTATCATCTGGCAAATCGAAAGGAATCGAACCTGGGACCTCACGCATGCAAGGCGAATGCGCTAACCACTGCACTACTAGGCGAACTTATTACCACTCGATTTCATTGAGTCAAAATCACTCATTCAGGATTCTGGTTCTATTTTACACACAATTGTATTCTTCATTCGCCCGGAAACAGAAATAATCTTATATATTCAATAAATAATAGAATAAGACATTGTTTTAAATATTTACAGGACCAACTTTGCCCTGTTATGGAAGGTCGATTAAGGTCCTAGGGGGGTAGCGCCAGATTGCCAGTTTTCATCTTTTACTTTTACACTGAAAAACACTGGCATAAATTAAAAAAAATAAATATTTTGTAATAGGTAGTATTGCTTTTAAAAGACAAGACAAATCGCCGCGTTGGGGAAACAAGGTCCTATGTAGATTCATAATTTTTCTGAGACATGAAAGTTTGAAATGAAGACATTGTTTTATCTAATATTTTTTATTAATATTGTCTTAATAAACTTAAAGTAATTGGATATAGTTATGCAGAAAGCGTCCAACACTCAAAATGCTAAAAATGAATAATGCCGGTTTCGATAGCATACTACTATGCTATTTTAATGTGCTGAAAACTTCCAAACTCCAAGTGCTATACTTTTTTTGCCAATTAAAGAAATTTCTAACCCACATCACGGCTTTAACTGCTATATTAACTTTAAAAACGTTCAAGTGGTTTGACTGTTTTCTGCGGCTCTTTTTATATATATTTTTAAAATTTCGTTAATTGGCAAAAAAGTATAGCACTTGGAGTTTGGAGGTTTTCAGCACATAAAGATATCGTAGTATGCTATCGAAACCGGAATTAAACTCATTTTGAGGGTTGGATGCTTTCTGCATAATTATGTTCAATTAAAAATTGATTTAAGTTTTCTTTAAAAATTTTATGCAGATAGAACCGATATTTAAATATAAATATAATACAAGTTCAATGTAAAAATACTTATTTTGTCAGATAGAACCTTGTTTCCCCAACGCGACAAAATATGTAAAATATTTCACGGGTGACGTTACACTATTTTAAAAATATGTTTTTTCTAGACATATTGCTTAAATTTACCATTTAAATTATGTTGTATCGGAATTGTAAATTATTTGTGCTTTTTTTAGACCTGTAAGTGACAATCGTGCCTCACTTCTACGTAGTGCAACGGCGCCACGTAAGCCGGCCAACGAAAGGGACATGTATATGCATGTATGGAAGAATTACTTAACCTTGGCATTTCGCGTTGTTCCTGCTACTCCGAGTTCCGTTGTCCGCTGCGCAAGTCCAGATCTAAGTCTCAGGTATGTTTTATCGAAAGTTATTAGCTGTTGTGAATTAACGGCTTCCATCGCTTGATAATAATAACAGCTAATCATAATTTCATGTTAGTAATTTTTTTCAATTTACGGCACTACACAGAGGCTTCCTAGTAATAATTTTAAAGTTTCTGAAACAAAGTTATCTACTTTTTATCTTTTTTTCGGTCAAATGTGAAAATGTGTTTTGCAGTACTAATATTTTTAGATGTCTTAAAGTATGTGAATGTAAAATTATTGCATTTTTAATTTAATAAAAAACACTATTCTAGTTAATATATTTTTTCAAACGTAAATGTAGAAGAATATTCGTTTACCAAATAATTCGAAATAGCGCCACAATAATTTAATGATATTCTTTTAAAATAAAACCTTTTGTGATGTGTCAGTATAAAATTCACTGTAAGCTCACTATTTAGTACATTGTCTAACATAATGCATGTATTAACGGAATGCTTTAGTTGGTTCATACTGTTATCCACATAATACATTATTATTATTATTACTTATCATGATTTAAAATGTATACTATCAATAATTACACGTAATGCATTAATCACTGGAATTACCTTAATGGCAATAAATTTGCCAGTTTCCACAAGCTCATCTTCTATTATTTATACTATATAATTGTTTAATAATTAATTCACTGCATTTATTTATTGTATTTATTAATTGAAACCTGATAAAATCAGAACATGGCATTAAAAAAAATAGACTCACATTCTTAACCAAATATTTGAATTATTGAAAATGGGAATCGAATGAGGAACTTCAGCCCTACGAGAAATTGGATACAAAAAATGTTTTCTTACGCGGGGTAAAAATTAGACCATTAAATTGTACCGCAAAGTTTCTTGAAAATGTACAGAAAAAATAATAAAAAATATTTTGATAAAAACGCACTACTTTAAATGACGTCACTGGTTCATGTGAATCAACCTATGATCTGAGAGCTATGGAAGATTTTCGGTCTGCTTGTCGCTTCTGGACCAATGGGAAGAACTGAATGAGAATAAGCGGAAATGAACCTCTGTTGTTACACGCGGAGTTATTTCAGAAATACAAAACTTTTAAAAATCGTAGCCCCGATAATACGATATATAAAAATTAATTTTTGACTTAGTTCAACAGTCTATTAACAAATATTTAAAAAAAAAAAAACCACTGAACTTCCTCATTGTGTTAGAGCAGGGCTCAAACCTCAGATCTCTAATCTGTGAGTCCGTAATATTACCACGGGGCTACAACACGATTCTTATAATAAATACCAATTTTACAAATACAGGTAAACGTTGTTTTACACCGGGGTTATGTTCCGAGAGACACCGTCTTAAAAAATCGGCGTAAAATGAACACAAATATAATGGAAGATATAAGGTTAGGTTAGGTACCTATTTTTTTTTAAAAAGCATCCAATTTCATTTGCTTTGATTGTTGATTTCTTTTTTATTTGAATATTCTATTAATTTTTATAATAATAAAATAAATATAATCATACCTTTTATTCTTCTTAAAAAAAACGAAAACTAACTCGGAAACAATTTCACACACACAACAGGCTGTTCGCGTACACGGTAACATAATAAAAACAATGTGTAAAAGTGTGTCTGCTATTAGAATCGCAGCGCCTACTGTCGTCTGGTGTCGGCCGAAACGGGGAATCCCACGTAGTTGTAAATCGAACCGGCGCAAAACAACGTTTACTTGTACTTAATATAATATGTAGTCATCACCCACATTTTCACAGTACATTTTGTTGATTTTTAACTACAAATTGTGTGCAAAGTTTTTGTTTCTTATTGGCTTTATGTAAATGTCCACATTATTTTCAAATTTCATTATACATACTCAACATCAATGAAATCCTCATCATATATTTTTTTCAATTTTTCTATCATAATGCAAACAAATTCTGCGAGTTAATTGTAATATATTGAATTTATTTTCAAGGGGTGTATTGCGTCATTGAAAAAAAATTGAAGTTTGTAAACTTATATACGGACAGCAAATTATTATATGCTACATGTGTAGTTGTATTTTTCCAGTAATTTTGATGTAAAAATAATCAATCGGGTATTACACTGTATTTTAAAATAATACAGCACTCTGCTGTATTATTTCAAAGTGTAGAATCAAACCAAAATATGTAGGAAATTCATTGAGAAGTATGATTTTTTAAGAACAAATACAAATTCACTGGGGGCTATGTCAGGTGAATATGGGAGGTGCTCTACCAATTCAAACCCAGATTTGTGAATAGCAACCATCAACACTAACGCCTTGTGTGCTGGAGCATTTTAGCACTGATCAACATTTTGCAGTGGTCTGTGCCCAGTTGTAACTAAACAGTTGAGTTTTTCGAATGTTCACTCTGTACTTAACACTTTAGCATTTTAGGCTACACAATGCATACACATCAGCTCAACTGGTCAACTCGAAGCATTTCGGGTCATCATCTGTGTGCTGTGATTAAAAACAAATAATAAAAAAAAAACAATCTCAACTTCCTTGTAATCATCATTTCCCTACCCACATCCATTTGGTGCGTATCTTGATCATTTTTAAAATAAAAGCAAGATGAAGTCTTACGCTTCAGTTTTTCTCAAAGGGGGCGGCAACGCCCCCTTGTGGGCGCTGAAGGCCTTCTGGGGGCGTTAGAAGGCCCATAGAAAATTGGGGGGTGTTGAGGCGGTCTAGGGGGGCGATTGCTGATTAAAAAAAGGGTTTCAAACGGCAACGCTTTACGTCCAAGGACTATGAAATTTTGCAGTGAAAATCACCCTATGTAATGTATCTAGTAAAAATTAAATTTAAGGAGATAATTTCATATAAGATATATAAGATCATATAAGAATGTGGAATTTCAACTTTATCTAGAAAATGGTTTTGCTTAGCCTATGTTCTCCTACCATGCAAGAGGTCTCGGGTTCGATTCCCGACATGGTTGATTTGAAATGTTTATATTTAACGAGGTGTTTTTACACTAGAATATTTCATAGTCTCTGAACCGGCACCTGAAGCGAGAGACTGATCATCTAATAAGTGATCAAGATAAAAGGGGAATGAGTGATGAATTTCATGCCACAAAAAGTGGCTTGGTGGGATTTAAGTTGTTTATAATTGAAATATTATAAGTGTATAATGTATCTTGCAGTTGATAAATAAATAAAAAGATTTTTTTTTTCAAATAAAAAAATCGAAATAGCCCAATTGTAGTCCCCCATTGCTCAAGTTTTGGAGCCTTACTGACTAAGCATAGATGTTTGCATAAATAAATTCAGTTTTAATATATTTCTGCAAGTGGTTTTGGTCAATAATATCCTACTCATAATATTTAGAGACATTATTACATAGTTACACATCTGATTCCTTCTCAGTGATTTTTCCGACAATTTGTTATTACAATAATTCAATTTACAATGGTGTTTTTAAAAAGTTTCAACAGTTGAAATACCTATAAATAATCATGATAATATTTTAACAATATTGATTGGTGTAAATTTGCATGTAATTGGTTTATTGGCATTTAAAATTTAATTTTGATATTTAATTGTGTTGTAAAGTTATAGTAAGACATAAATTAATCTGGCTTTCCTAAATTCCCCAACCAAAATTTTGAATCGGACGATGAACACCTAAATATGTATGTATTTAATTTTATAATACTTGCAATCTAAATAAGAGTAGGTACTCCTTTGAAGCTGTATAAAATAATCACCACCTTCCTCAGTAACACTTCGGGTTAGTGGTTATGAGATAAGGGGAGGTGTCTAACAACAGTAGGTATATGATTTAAGATATTTTGCATGCATTCGGAATCAGTGGTACAGCAGAGTCAGGTGAAACCTGGTCGGAGAATGGTTCCTCCCGAAGTAACAATACTGGACAGTCACTCAGCACTTCTCTGGAAAACTTGAGCATTCAAAACACTACAATGGGCCGGTTTACACTTCCCCTCTCTTACGGACGCAAAGACAAACAACACAAACGGACGAGGTAAACGCATGTTCATTCTTACCGACATAATTAATAATGGGGATGATTAATCTAGATGCATGTAACTTTTTTATTTATTTATGTGTTGTAGTCTTCTATAAACATATACGTAGTAAAATTTAATATATTAATATTTATAAAACCTGATAATGCTGTAATTAAAGCTTATTAGATATTAATTTAAAAATTATGTTGAGTTGAGTTTTTTTTACTGTCTTATTTGTAATCAAATTAAATGAACGAATCAATAAGATGACTTTGATCAAATTAAATATTGTCTCTACAAAAATACATGGAGGCTTTCCAAGTATAATTTTATAATTTGTAAATAAATGAATGGGCAGTGTAATATTTACTTCTACTATATTTTAGAATAGTCTAGTGAGCTTTCTGAAGTGTAATAATACCGAGGTCTTATTATTCCGAGTTGCATTACAGCTCATCTCCTGACAGTCTGAGTGGAGAGAGAAGTGATAGCAAATCTCCCGGAGGAGGTGCTTCTCCTTGCGCCCTTTACAAGCTTGCCGTACCATTACTCAAATGTGAGTTATCAGATGTGCGTGATGTTGCCGTTCATGCCATAGGACACATAAACTCTGATGCACTGAAGTAAGTCAAACATTTATATATATATATATGCAATGCATTAATTTAGTAAATCATACTGTCGGTTACTTTAACAAACTAGTTTTTTTTTCCAAAACAGAGACCTAATGGAAGAGCTATTGAGTTTGATACGCGAGGCAGTCGATAGGAAACAGGAAAACATGAGGCGTCGACGTAGACGAGATGCTCTTCGACTACATTTAGGACGTGTTTTACAAATAATTGCAGAGAATGGAACCTTTGCCAACAGGTATAGCAAAATAAAATACACATTCCAAAATCGCTTTTTATTTCTGTCTGTATTAAAAGTTATTTAATTGGATATGGTTCGGTTTCAGTCCTAATGTGTTGGAGAATGGATCCCTACACCCTTCCTTTGTAGAATATATTGAAGGGGCTCGCCTTTGTTTGGAAGCTGAAACTGAAAAAGATGCACCAGCTGTCCAGGAAATCAAGCTGATTTTCTGTCATTTTGTAACTAAAACCATCAGAAGTTTCCCACGTGAGTGTTAATTATAATTAGACATGAAAACTTTAATTAAGTAAATTTATAATAAATATTTCAGCCATTAAAAACATTATGGTTTGTTCTGTATTTTAGTGGAGAAGTATACTACACTACTAAAGAAAGATTTGCGGAAGAATCTGTTTCTACTATTTGCTAGTTGGTCAGGCAACTTTGCCAAATTTTTTGGTCCCCTTTCTCCGGCTCCTCATGTGATGCAATCTATCGCCATCACCGATACAGATAAGACCTTACAGTTTGCTGCATTACAGGTTAATAAAACATAATCTTACTTATATCTTCTATATTTACTCTTTTTAAAATACAATTTTATAAATTATTGTATTTTTGTACATTTTAGGCAATGAGTGCTCTTCTTTATTGTGGACCGTGTTTTGCTCCAAATAGTTTGGTTGAAGACGGTTCTTTCTATCCTTGGCTGCATCAACTTCTCGCTTCAGAAGATGAAAAGGTATGAACCGTGCTTTACTATAATTTTTCTTTGACTTGGTTATCTTTTAAGAGCAAAGCATTTAATCGAAAAGTATATTAAATTTATAAGTAAAGTACATTTTTTAGTTTTGAGCACTTTAAAACTAATAATTCTATTTTACTCATAATTAAAATGAATGAAGTTTTATTAAAAAATGTCACTAGATGAAAGCAATCTTTGAAAACTACATGTTTTTTTAAATATCTGCGAATGTTTATTTCATATTATGGTATTTTTTTAGATATATGAGTTGGGAAAGGAGACAATAATTCTCCTGCTAGACATGAACCACGATGTAGGACTATTGCTGGATTGGGTTATCGACAAGTGTTACACTGGAGAGGCTAGAGTAGCTGACGGTGCTTTCCTTGCTCTTGCAACAATTTTCAGTACTAGGTATAAAAATTCATATATTTCTGATATAGAACAATTCAATAAGGAAGTTCGGCGGTACCCAAAATTATATTTTAAAATAATATTCCTTGACACACATTAATTTAATTTAACACATAATATTTAAAAAAAATATAAATGTACATCAATGTTTTGTTTTATAATGAAAATATTATAATATGCCTACAATATGTTCACATACCACCGATTTTCTCAGATTGGTTTGGGTAGGTAGGAAGAAATTGCCTTAAGGCAGCCGTTTCCAACTTTTGTGCTACTACGCCTCTCCGATTTTTTTTTTTTTCCGCGCCTCCCTATCTTTTTTTATAGTTAAAATAATATAGACAGGTTTTAAATAATAAAAACTTTATTACAACTAAAAAACTGTAAATTACAATTTACAGAATACTAACAAGGTTATGCTATAACATATGCGTTCACGTATATTAATTTTGGAGGATGGTACATAATCTAAAAATTGAATGCGAGAGTTGTTGTTATTTATTGGCACAAAGTTTATCAAATCTTGGGAGCAATGTGGAGAGTGCCACTCGTATCTCGGTCTCGTAATTAACGCAAGTTTCGGGAAGATTACGTCACCCAAAATCGTCACGCAAGTCAAGTCATTTGTGCTGGTTAAAATGTAAAAATACAATTTAAAAACATTAACCCCCTATAATGTTCCCCCCGGTAATGTGGTACCTATCTCAACGTTATAGGGGGGATTACTGTATTCCACGTTATGTCGTTTTCTTCAAAAAACTGTCTTTTATATTAAAAATTTCAGTGGATGTGGTCTTACCAGGAAAGGGTTTACAAATTAACTAATCTTCTAATATATCACAACATTGTGGACTCACGGACCAAAGGTCCCAGGCTCAAATCCCACTCTACCACAACTCGATTTCCATTTTTCTAGCACAAGTAAACTGTATATGTATATAAAGTGTTTAAATAAATAAATATTTTATATATAACGACTTTTTATACATTTTTTGTTGCTCTTGGGCTTTATTTATATCGAGTGATTAATTCATGAACTTGTTATTTTGTCCATTCAGGGAGTATCCTTGTGACCACTACACAGCAGTAATAAACGTTACTCTCATGTGCACTGGTTGCCCTAGGGATTTAGTCCACGAGACGGCACTACAACTCCTCCAGCTGTTAGACAAGAGGTTCTTTGGTAACATTAACCCACTTCCCAGCGATGGGGATCCTACAGGTAAATTAATACAGTTACATCTACTTACAATTTTATTTGTGTTTCAATTTATCGGATTATAAATATTATAAATTTAAGTAATCTTGTAATTACTAACGATATTAGCTTATACAAGTCATAGTTTAAAGAAAGTGTGAGAATTTTTTTTAACAGATGATGTGGACTGTTTTAAAACTTTTGTTTGGTGATATGGGTATTATGTAAGCTTATATCATTTCAATATGATTTCATATTTTTTTCAATGGCTGAATTCATATTTATAAATGATGAAAATATCAAACTTTTATTTTATCTCCCAGAAAAATAATTTTTCATGAATTGCATACCTCCATTGTTATGATTTTGAAATTGATTTGATGTTTTAAAATTAGTTAAATAGAAAATAACTTGGCTATAAAACTGTATTAATTTAAAAAAATAATAATGTTTACGTTTTTAGTCTTCAATACTGTTTTTAGAATTAAATGTATTTATGTAGCAGCCAAATGAAAAATCAACCTTAAAAATTAATTTGTTATAAGCAAAAGATGTCTCGAATGTGAATAAACCAGTCACAAATTTACAAATTTGGAATAACCAGTGATCAGTTTATTTTCTTTCAAAACATTTTCAAGAGTGGTATCTTTACTATAAAAATCAGTGTATTTAAGTATTACTCGACTTTTATTTCTAAAATAAATTACAATGAACTTCCATCAAAGGCTTTCACTAACAAATTGGAGTGTTTTTAAAAATTAGTTTCGTTTTCTTGTACTTTTAGATTCAAACACGCTTGCTTTGCAAGTAATAATTTAAAATTTGTGTTAATCATTACCTAAATCATAAAATATTATACATAATGCTCTTTTTAAGTGATAATTTTCCATCTTAAATGTACATATTTTTGTGGACAGGTTCAGATCAATCAAAAGGAACATTGGATGTTTTGCTGTCGACAACTTATTGCCGATCCCAGCTTTACCTTTCCCGGCAACTGTCTCAACTTCATCCCGAGTTGACCATGCCGATGTTCTCAGGTCTGTTGGTACCAGTCTAAATCTACTTTGTAATTTCTCTCCGACGAATGACAATATAATGATATGACGTTGTTTCATTGACAGAAATCACTCATAGATTCCAAACAGCGAGGTCTGAAGTAAGGCAACTTCTGCCCCAATACATGCTTCCTTGGCTGGTCAATATTGAACTCGTGGATCCGAATGTCCCACCTGCCAATCCACTGTCCTACTTTCAGGTAATCACAAATGTTTCATTTGATCTAGTCAACTAGTTCTAAAATAAACTTTTTATTAACGTTACTAATACTTTGGAGCCAATCAGCAGCCCGGCCTCAATTGGTGGGAAAAATCTCATAGGGTTGATTATTGGCCTCTAACTTTTTATGTTCAATTTTTATTGTAACTTTTTCACCAGACTTATCTTCTAGCTTGTGTGCAATTAAGTAATAGTGATACTTTATAAATTTATAATCTTTATTTTCAGTATTATACATCTGAACCAGCAAGAACAGGAAGTCGTAGAGAAGGAATGGGTTCTGCTGAAGCCACAGAAATGGTTTTAAATAACTTATTTTATATCACAGCTAAGGTATTTTTTATTTTAATATTCATCAACATTAATTTGTAGCTTCAACAATCATTCACTAGAGTTTAATTTTAAATTAATTATATATTGTAACAATATTTTGTCGACAGTTTTCAGATTACCACCCTAAAGAAATTGAAGAACTCTGGGCCACATTATGTGCATGCTGGCCTAACAATCTCAAGGTTATTATGAGATACCTTATTATCATCTCCGGAATGGCACCAAATGAGCTTCTGCCTTATGTGAGTAAAAAGTCATTTTGCTTAGTTATAATTCTATAGCATGAAACAGTGGCGTACATTTCATATAGGCAAATAAGAAGTACCTACTTTATTATATTATAGATTATCATAAACATACATTTTACTACAGTTGACACTGCATCAGATTGCTAGGCAGTGCTTTGTATTACAAAGAACAAAGAACACATTAATGCCATCTTGTGGTTTCTTCAATGAATAATAAGAAAGCATGGTAAAATTTCAAATCTGTTATTCAATAAGTACGAGAATATTGCCCTATGTTAATTTTACCAAAAAAAAATTAAATGGAAAACTCTGAAATTTGTGCTGGTGAAAGCATTGTGTGCTCAGCCAAAATAATGCGTTTTCCCATTTATCTTTTATTGACAAAAAATGTATTTGTGCACACAATATGAATTATTTTTATAGGATTTACTTAGGCAAGATTGATTAAATATGATAAATATATAACACAAAATGTTTCCAAGCGGATGAATAATACAGTTCTGTAAAAAAGAACCGTGAAAAAAAACAGAACCCTAGAAAAGTGTTTTGACTCAATAGCTACTCTGGGGTAAAAATCCTGAAAAAGGAAATCGAGTGGATATAAGTCCACCTCGTTCTGTAGTGGTTGGTTCATTTGCCTACCATGATTGAGGTTCTGGGCTTGATTCTTGGCAGGGCGGACGTGAAATGTTGATTTTAAAGGTGCTGCATTGCACTGTACTGCTGTATTTCATTGTTCCTGGACTGGCACTGGAAGCGTAGGACTGATCACCTTACTTTCCGTGTAGCAAAAATGTTCTAGATACACTGTTTGACTTCCAATGCAATGCCCTATGCACCACCGGGTGTGGATAGGGAAATGATAATGACGATTATGCAATATGAGGTTGCCAGAATTTGAATCAGACCGCTCCAACAAGTTGGTGGTATATTTTTAAAATCAAAAACATTTTTCATTTTGCGGTATGACATTTTACACTATATAAATTAATGTGGGTTGTAAAAATTTATAAACAAATATCGATGTTATGTTTTTTCTTTCCAGGCAAAGCGGGTTGTCCTATACTTGGCTCGTTCCCGCTCCGAACGCCTTCTGGATGAGATGATGACAGAGCTACAGACGGTGGAGACGTTGAACTGCTTGATAGAGCGGACAGAGACACCGCCTTTCTACCGCTTGACGAGCATGCGCAAGGCCTCCTCCCACTCGGACGGTGGTGCGGCCAACGGTGGAGGGGGGGCGGGTGGGGACAATGGCGCCCGCGGCGATCTCACTGTAGAAAAAGGAACTATCCACACAAAGAGGCACAGCGGAGAAGATCCTATTAAGCAGACGTAAGATAATGTTTTGTTATTTTAAAATGTGTTGGTTATAGGCTGATTTTCGTAAGAGTATTGTATTTTTACAGGATCAAAGAATATTTTTTTTTTTTTCAAAACAGTAATAACATTTTGAATTGTAGGGACTCCAGGAAATTTTTACTCATTAAATATAATAAAACCAATCCTTTTATGTATAATTTTATTTGAATTCTTAACTGTATAGCCACAAAGAGCTGTATTGTAAAGTTGCTATGTAATATTAAAATATATAATGTGTTTGAATCGTTGATTGAGTATGCTGATATATTTGTAACATATAGACAAAAATCTCAGTCAACAATGTTTTGAGTATGTCCAAATGTTTATAGACAGACTAAATTTCCTCCCTTGGGAGTTATTTAAGGGAAATATGGATGTGATGTGACATAGGCAGAATGGTGAATGTTACACAGTGTGTAAAGTGGCCACTTATGCCAATGACAGGTCATCAGCCCTGTAAATGCCTAGCCTTCCATATTACCTTCTCAAAAATGTTTTTCCTCTCTGTTGCAACAATTTTTTTTTAAATTTCAGTGTTATGCTTATTCAGAAATAAAGAATAATGGCGAAATTAAGCTTTTTTTTCTGAAATTTCTTAATTTTCTCCCCCTTATTTTCATACTATTGTTTGCTTATTTGGAGATATAATCTAAACTTTTAAGAATGGATTTATTGCTTCGTAATGATAAAAAAATCATATTAAATCATCGTAACAATATCATACCTTCTTTTCTTTCAAGAAATGGTTGGTAATAATTTATTATAAAATGAAAAACTTAATTTTATGGGTTGCTAACATTCTGTTATTCTATCGAACACAATTATAATTTCGGGAAAGATTATATTGATTATGTGTTTTCTATTACTCTTGTAGGTCTAAAGAGGGTGTCTTGAGATCGGCAGTTCGCCCGTGTGATGCTGCAGTGGCAGAGAAGCCAGCTCGTACTTCCCTCACTCCAGTCATACAGAGGACTGTAGAAGAACCCAGCTCACCTAATTCTGACAGAGATGCCACTTTAGTAAGTATTTGCATATTATTCATTACATTAAAACAGTCAAAATAATTATTTTTTCTTGATTCAATCCCCAGGTGTGCTATTCTGAATCTTCTCTATCATCTAGAGAGTGATTAATTTGTGGATTTCTGCGTGTGACTACACTTTGCTACATGGGTGACATCAGGGTGGCGATGATTAAACGTTAAATAAATATTACGGATATCTTTTTTATGGATATTCTATGGATATCTTTAGATTTTAATAATTTAAATTTTATTATAACACCCAGAGGACTCTAACAATATTTAGTTAAATAGTACATAAAGTATTATAGCAATTGACATAAAATAAAATAATAATTATTTCACTAATATGTCAATAATTTTAAAAAAGAAAAAAGAAATAAAGTAAAGATGAATAGAAATCTAAAAAAGGAGAATTGAGGGGATGGCCATTCAATGGAAAGGATAGCTAATTTAATTGCATCAGGAGTGGTCTGGAGCAAGTCCAACAGCTCAGCATAATTATTAGCTGTTCTGTGGATGCTCACTAGGGGAGGGGAGGGGAGAATGGTGGGTGAAGTTTGTCCTATTGTACTCGCAACACAAAATAAAACTTTTATTTTATTGGTTCGTTGGAAAAAATTGCCATTAAGCAATAAGCCTACCAATGAACAATTTATATTATGTACAAAAAGTTTAATAAATAAATATGACCATGTGAAACCAAACATAATGATTTTCATAAAAAAATAATACTGCAACCTTTAGCATTACTGAAAACACTAAACAACACAATAAGGTTAAATTGACCAAACTGTATTAGTTTTTTTTCAATTTTTTAAATAGTTTTAAACATCATTTGACCTTTAATCATCAGTGTGGGGCCATATGAAGCAAAGTGTTGTCACATGCAAAAAAATAAAAATCCCCAAATTAACTACTCTATAGGGGATAGAGAAGATTCAGAATAGTAACCCAGGATTGGTTAGTAACACTCTTACTCCTTCTCAATTTATTTCGGTCTTTTGGTAGTTTATATCTTCTTTGAGGTACTACTACTCTTGTACTCTTGGTGGAGTTGTCCTTATAGTTCGTACCCTCCAAATATGGCCTCCAATGACAATATTTGCCATTTTGACTACTAGCAATGCTACAATTTTAAAGTTTCAATAATTGTAATAATGAATTACAGCAAATATAAACATACGAATGGCTCCTTGGTTAAATGGCAAAGATTTGCCTCATGCACAAGAGTATTCGATTCCCGGTGAGATCCCAATAATTCACATGTGATTATTCTTAAACCTGAGTGTTCTGTAACCACTGTTTGGCTGCTTGGGTTTGGTGAATTACATAACGCCTCAGCTTGTTTTGGCGCAAAAAATGTTTTAAATTAAACTTGAAATTTGTATATTTCTTTGTAGAACCAGTCATCTGAAGACTTCCCTAGCCAGCGCACTCCCGTGCATAGTCTGATGATGGATGGGAAGTTCGATGTTCCTCAACCTCATCCCCTTCCTATGCCAGAGTTTGGGGGCTACTTTGCACCCCTTACTGAATATCTTCCCGACAGTGCTCAACCTATTTCCGGGTTCCACAGGTAAAATATTTTATTGATATATTGCATTTCAGTGTATGAAAATATTTATCCAGTCCCCCAAAACTCTACAAGGAATATTTTTGACATTCCTGAAATCATTCATTAAAATCAGGCATTGAAAGTAGGAAAATGTAAAAATGACATTTTAATGTAAAAAAATATTTTCTGTTTTCAGATGCAACGTGGCAGTCATGTTACTTTGCGATGTGGTGTTAGATGGAGTTGAATTAGATTGGTCCATTCATGTACCACTTATGCTCCATATTATCTTCCTTGGTCTTGATCACACCAGGTAAATGGAATATTATTTTTAGTAAAAAAAAAAATGCAAAAGAATAAACAAATATAATTCCATGGTTCACTTATGTTTATGGATTACGCATACTTAATTAGTTAAGTTAGAATGTAAGTTTAAGTATACAATTGTAAAGCGCCCTTGAGGTGATTTTTCACGAAAACGGCGCTAAATAAATTATGGTTTTGCCTACCATCAATAAGTCTCGGGATCGATTACCGGTTTGGTTGGTATGAAACATCAATTCAAAAATTTTTTGACTGAAAATGTTTTTTTTCTGTGTGCATTTTTGCAACCAACTGGTCCAAGAAGAAGTTTAAAAATTGAAAAATTGTTTTCAGGCGTTGCTTAGAAATAATTCAGTCAGATGAATCTCTTTGCAACAATAAAGGTTTCAGCTCTTTAACTTCACTAAAATCAACAAATGGAAGAATTGAAGAAATATGGATGTTCAAACATAGGCAAAATGGTGAATGTTACACAGTGTGTAAAGTGGCCACTTAAACCAGCCAATGACTGGTCATAAGCCCTGTAAATGCCTAGACTTCCATATTCCCTTATTTAAGGTATTCTCCATCCCTGTTGTAATTTGTTAATAAATAACCAAATAAACAATATTTCCGTTAGTCCACTCCTGTCTAGTTTTGAGCGTATCCATCTCACATTACTAAACAAAAAGACTCGAGTTATTAGTTCCATACACAGCATAATACTGATAAAATAAGATCGGATAGAATTCATTAGTTAAGTAAACCTTGATAAAGAAGCTTGTATAGCTTTGAAACCGGTCGGTATAAAAAAAAGTGGTTAAAAACAAAGTTGTTATTTATTTTATTATAATGAATAACCACAAAGTTCGTGCTTCAAATATAACATTTTTATTATGGAAATTTTTAAATATTTAAATTATCCTTTTAAAAATGAAAATTGAAACTTTTCAAGCTGGAAGGTGGAAAACAGTATGATATTCTGCCTCTGTCAATTCAATATCTTATTTATAAAATATATATCATAACATTACATGACGTAAAATGCCCTCCGTCCGTGTCTGTCTACCCAAAGTGACGTTTCTGGACTTGATTCAGTAGCTATGTCATGTATCTAGGCCAATAGGAGCGCGAGTTCCAACTCTCCCATTGGTTGGAAATCACAGGCAAACGAGTGACTAGTTATGATGATCGTTCTTCGATCGGAAAAACGACAAAACTAGACGTCATAATTATCAACAAAAAAATATGCATTTGAAAAGTAACAGGTAACATGACCTGATACATTATGTATACTTAAGTTTCATTTATAAATATTTATAGTTTCTTTTATTATATCTATATCTGCTACTGTTTTGAGGTATTTAAAAAAAAAAAAAAAATTGACATTTTGTTTTTTCGCATAGCTGTATTTAGTGTGTATTATTATTTTTGTTGAAGGCATTAGCTGTTACATAAATGTGTGTATTTGTGGATGCAGGAGGATGATGTAATTATTTATGACGAAGTTTTTATTTTAATAATAATTGCAAATTTTTATATAGAGCCTGGACTTAGACCGCTGACTACTCACTGGTAAAAATTCTAAAAATAAAATTCATTAGAGATAAGTTTTCTTCGTAGTGTAGCGAGTGTCGTGTTAGCCTACCATGCTTAGGGTGTCAGGTTTAATTCCTGATTAAGTGTAAGTTAAATATTTGTGTAAACTATATTCTACACTATAATATTTCACTCTGAGCCTGATCACCTTACCTCGGATGTAAGGTAATCGAAGTGCTCATGCAGTGTTGTACACACCACTGGGTGTGGATAGGGAGATGATGATGAGTAATTGAGTTATTAAAATTCTAGAGCCCTTGTTCACGATCACTGTCGCCAACTCCTACTGAACCTTCTTATTGCTGTGGCGGCTCACAACGATCACCTCACGGTTGCCAGACTTCTCCTCAACAGCCACACCTCACGGTTGGGTCTGGGATTACCCATCCCCACTCTGCCTATAGTGGTGCACACATTCACAGGTAATTTTTTTCATATGCATAATAAATTAACCAACAATAAATTGTATTATTTATATTTAAAGCATTATCTTCGTAGTTAAATATTTCAACTTAAGTTTTTAAATGTTAGTATACCCAAAATATTCCATGTATTTCCTGAACATTGTAAAACCATGACCCGGATTTAATGAGGAACTTCAGCCCTACGGGAAATTGGATACAAAAAATGTTTTCTTACGCAAGAGAACGGAGAACGGAATAAAACACGTGTGAACTGTTCAGAGTTAGGAACTCAACTGATTTAATATTTCCAATTGACCGCCTTATAAAGCGGTGCGCGTCGGGCTCCGTGAGTCGGCCATCCCACCCGCGCCGGCTGCCTCGGAGTGGTGGGGGTAATCTTTCCCCGCCACTCGCTACATGCCGCCGGCCGCAGGTGGCGTAAATACGGGCGCTCAATGCCCGTACGGGCCATTTCGTCGGCAGCCGCGACGCGCGCAACATGACATTTACATAATATATTTTTATACATTTTATCCATTTTAACCTAGCTATTTTTCCCCGGTAATACTGAGGCCAGGCTCGAAAGTGACCATTTTATCTTTATTGAGAGCCCAGCCATCAGTTCTATACATTTACCGGGGATCCTTTCTAGTTATTGTATTATTTTAAATTATTCGACTTTTACGCGTCCGGAACACAAGATAAAAACAAGACCATTAAATTGTGCTGCCAAAGTTCTTAAAAATGTACAAAATAATAAAACATATGTTTAATTATTATTATTATTTTAAGAATCGACCAACGATAAGAGAATTATGAAATATTTTCGGTTTTTTATTACCGTCAACCGATCAATCGGCAGAACTGACTGAGAAGAAGCAAAAGATAACTCGAGACATCACATGGGGAGTAATTTCAGAAATACAAAACTTGAAAAAATCATAGTGCTAATAATATGATATATAGAAATATAAAAAAAAATTGTCCTAGTGGGTTTGGGTCTCTTCTAAAGGAGAGAGGTCAGAAGAATTACTTAAACATATTGATAAATAATTGTATGGATAATTAAACTTGTATGATAAATACACTAGTACGTAGTTATGTTTTATTAAAATATTGCACTCCATATAAAAATGTCTGCTTTAAAACAGGCTGTACCTAGTTTGGCAGACTATACACTATCCAGAGAAATCTATTACCACAAAAATGTAGTAGATTGTAGGGATTGTTATGTTATAAACCACTTATTGACTTTTGAATGTCTATTGGTTTCGAGACATACCTGTTTACGCTACATTAACATGCAAATACTAAAATACGTACACTGTCATTTTCACAATCATCCACCATTGTATAACATGCCCGGTTCAAGGGATGCGACAACTACCTCAAACATGCACCGATTGCATTAAAGGATCAGTAGGGATAAGGGATATCAGAACCAGCGGTTGTCACATCCATTAAACTGTGCTGTAATAAAAAAGAGCCGGGTAAGCCGGATACCGGATAGTAACAAAAGGTATCTGTTAAGAAAGACATCTCTAATTAAGATATCAGTTTGTCATTTAAAGTTTGATCGTAGAAATGTTGACAAAAATGGACATACTCAATCTTGGGCAGAATGGTAAATATTTTACAGCATATAAAGCCATCGCTTAATCAGTCAGTGACAGATCATGAACATAGATTTCTACATTCCCTTCCTATTTTTATAAAAAATATAAAAATACTAAAACAATAACATGTATAATCTGAATTTAGGTTGTAACAATAATTTATTGTTTTTTTGCGTTGTTTTTATAAATTTGTTTATTTATCGTGTTGCATTACTAATTTAAGTTAATTTTTCCTCAGAGCCTGACATTGTGTTTGATAGCTACCTTCAAGGAAATCTAGCCAATACTAATTGTAATAATGGACAAGAGAAATCAGAAGGTAAATGTTTTTATTTTGTTTTTTAATTTTTATCTTATTTTGACCTTGCCGCTAACTGTCAGATGTCGCATTTCCAAAAAGGAAACTAGTTGTAGTTTAGCAAATTGTTGCTAGGTGTGGCAGTCCACTATCTCAAGTTGGATAAATGACAAATTTTACTAACCTTGGCAATGAATCGAAGTACTTGACTTCTAGAATTTAAAAATATTAGTAACACCATCAACATTTTTATTGTAAATCTTTTATCCGTTCTTTCGCTGTCCATTTGTACTACATATCCAAACCAACGCAGAACTCCTTTCTTGGTTTTGTCGATAATGCCTTACTCACATAATGTACGGATCTCGACATCTGTGCTCCTATACATAGTTTTACCACATGCAGATTGCATTTCGACAGCATTCAGCCTACTTTCATCCTTGTTTTTACAATTCCATACATAAGGGTCGGCACCGGGACTCCATTGTGAATGCCTAATTTCGCCTCCTGGACAAATATTTATTTGGCAAAGTTGATTTCAGTGCACATCAACCCTGTTCCCGGCGCTTACCACCCTCCTTTCAATTACCCACATTACGCAAATAAGTTTTATTTTATAATATTAACTTCTGAATGTTTGTATTAACAGGCGAGGGTTCTGGGTATCCTTCTCTACCTCCTGTGATAGTGACAGCAGACCCGGAGCAGGCTAAGGGTGCGCCCAGTGTGGAGGTGCATAAGTCCTCAGATAGTATTGCCACGGAGATAGAGGTAGGCAAGGTGCGCCCTGCCCCAGGCTCTGCCCCCCAGCCCGGCCCTGACATGCCCACTGCCGACGTCATCAAGTCTCTCATCCACTTCCTTGCCACCCGCCCACACAACACTCCGCTTTGGAACTACGAGGATATCACAGCCAAAGGTGAGTACTTGTTTTTGGAATTGTTTCTTAGTAACTAGTGCTCAATGAAAATCAAGCCTATTTTACTTGTTGTGGTGCAAGAAAAATTGTTTAAATATAATATGTAAACATGACAATTTTAAGCAGAAAATCTAACGATGCTATTTTATAAAAGCGTATTTATGTACTTGCTCTAAATATTTTTTTTGCGCTTATTTTATCTGTATGAACCGGAACTTCTTTTTAACAAAATAATAGTTTTAAAATAACACTACAAAATTTCAATAAAAAATATTATTGAACATTAATTAAACAATGTGTAATAGTAATATAATAATGCTATTCATTTTTGGAATTATTTACATCATTCTTTTACTAACTTGGGACGATATAAAAAAATGTTTGTTACTTTTAGTATTTTATTGTCATGTTTGAATAAAATTAATGTTAAATAGTAAACGATTTCAGTTTTTTGAAATACTGAATTGATTTTTATGCAAGGAAACTTATTTACCATAGTATTATTATTATTAACACATTTAAAAACAATTGGTTACTGGACTTCGGTAGAGGGAAGTCAGAACATTTGTTAAAATATATTTAATTTTTAAAAAATCAGAAAAAAGAAAAGGAAATTTAAATTGTAAAATCGTAAACTAAATTCCCTAGAGGTACTCATGTCTTGTTTATTTAGCTCTACACAAAAAGATGCATTTAAACAGGTTGTACCTAGTTAGGCAGGCTACACATAATCCAGAGATATCTATTATCATAAAAATTGTAGTAGATAATGATATTGTAATTTTGTTAATAAACTATCATTACTATTATTATATTTCTTTGTTTAGTATACATTTTTTTTACATGGTACAGTGTGGAATGAGAAAAAGAGATTCCAGTGTATTTATTTTAAATTTTATATATGCTAATAAATGCGTCTGAGATCTACATATAAATAAAATATATTAAAATAATGACTGATGAATGAAAAATTATATTTTTGAGTCGTCTTAAATGCCGATTTATTGTTATATTTGGAGTATTTAACCTTTTCTGCGCTTCTAGGTATTGTTATGGCAGTTCCCAGCAGGCTGCAAAATTTTAAGCATCTTAGAAAAGATAAAACCCACAATAATTGTTTTAAAAACGTGTATGGCAAAAAAAAGATTTTTAAAACTTACGAAATAAATAGACAATGTGTCATTTAAGACACCATTGCCTCAGAAAAACACAATTAAATTTTTCACATAATGTCAGGATTGTCACTTGCCTCATACATTAATTATTTATTTCGTATATGATATCTTCATACATTTTATACACACATTCATATTCGCCTTCCGTTTTGAGTCCGTAATTAAAGAAGAAAACAAGATTTTTAACTAAGTTAAATTTGAGCAATACATAATTATTATTTAAGTACGGGAAACTATTTTTAAAAACTGGCAATAAACCGTTATCACATCGTATTCAGGTCCCGATAAAAAAATTAACATTTTTAATAAGCAAACACAAACTAGCGCATTCCACTATAAAATCGAAATAAATGTTCTTGTAAATTGAGAAATAATATAAAACGCACTTTCTTTTAAACACAAATAATAGATTTACAATACAAAGAAAATAAATATAAAATAAAACTGCAGCAAAATAATAAAATAAAACCATCTGATATTACAACAAACTAAGTTTGTCGTCAAAAAACAATACGCAATACTAAAAATGGGATTCCCAAAATTAAGTGCCAATCCGGGTTTATTGATGCTAGTTAAACGTCAAACATAGCTCCCATTTGAACCGCTGTCATGTTGATAATTTTAATAATTCCTCGTGTCAATTGCGCAAGTCTTTACGTGCTATTTTAGCGTAGCCGGCCTTCTTAGCATAGAAACGGAGAGTGCATTAACACGCTTATGGCACTTAACCGGTTAAAAATAAATTTGTTCAAAGTGGTCCCGTTGTGCCCAGCCCGTTGTGTTCATTTAGAAGAAAAAAAAAGTAGGTACTATGTATGTACACACATAAATAAATCATTGTATAAAATGCTCATTTACACTATACGAATTATATATCTAGGTTAACTAGTACCTAAAATAATATATTTCTAAATACTAAGGCAAATTAAATCATTTTTAAAACACATACTAGGCAACAGAAATTGAATAATTAATTTTGTAAATCATATATATTAATCTAAATTTTTTGTAACAGAGAGGGAAAACATTTTTGAGAAGGGAATATGGAAGTCTAGGCATTTAAAAGGCTTATGACTTGTCATTCGCTGGTTTAAGTGGCCACTTTACGCACTGTAACATTCACCATTCTGCCTATGTTTGAACATCCATATTTCTTCAACTCTTTCATCTGTTGACTTTTGTGAAGTAAAAGATTTGAAAACTTAATCACGTGGGTGAGATTCATCCAACTGAACCAATTCACTCACTAGGCAACGCCTGAAAACAATGTCCCAATTTTTATACTTCTTCTTATACCAGTTAGTTGATTCAACAATATTTTGTGTACGTCCCATTTGGACATACTCAAAACATTGTTGAATCATATATATTAAGTTTATCTAGTTGAGTTATTGTGCATTAAAAGTATAAAATTCATATATCAATTTAATATATTCATTTTCATCATAAAATCATCTTAGTGGTAGAAATACTTAGTGAAAAATACCTAATATTTCTTTTAGTTTTAAACTTTTTCTTTTAAAAATTGTAGCATACATACTCGTATGTATCTGGTAATTAATACTTTATTTAAATTTTATTAACCTAGCTGAATAAATGTCAGTACCATGACGGAAACATGTATTTTTTTTTAACTAGTCACCTTTTTATTTCGTGGCTCAGTTCTTTCTAAAAGATATATTAGTTTTATTTGGAGAATTTCTACGATGGTTGATTAGTTCATTTTGCTGTTTTAATAATTATCAATGTCAATATTTTTAAGATAAATTTAAATGTCATCACAGCAAATCCATCTCTCATTTTCTAGAATATATATTTTTTTAAACATATATTCTAGGGTAAGTGTGCAAACATTTTTAGTCTAGTAGTTTTACTGTGCATTAGAAAAATAATAATATCAATTTCATTCTACAAATTTGGCATATGGAATCATGGATTTGCAATGAGGATATTATGTGATTTGCGAACGCTTTGAAATTTCCTCTTGACAAAAAAAACTTCATGTATTTATTATCTATTGTACTGTATGCATTATTTCTATACAATTATTTAGCTGAAGATATCTTTGGTATGGCTCATAACTGAAATATTCATAAGCACAGATTTTGTATTTACGTAATACTCATTTTTATTTTTTCTAAAAGAGTAATTGATTTAGATAGTCATATTAAAGATATTGACAGCAGCCTTACACGATGCACTGCACACACTTTATTAAACCTCATAATTTCCTGCCCCTTTCCCTCACATCCACTCGATGGTGCATAGAGTTCTGTGCTGAAATGAAATTGCTGCATTATCCCAGAGTTCTAAATGTCGCAAAATTTACTTATCACACTGTTTAAATTTACTTTTGATATTTTTTGCTAATAAATTGTTATATTTTTTTTAATCTTTTCAAAATGTGCAATAAAAATATTTTTTTTAACCCTTACCGGTCCAATGTCGAATCTCAATCGACATAGATTTTTTCCAAATATCATATTTTGGAAAATTATAAAATATAGATAGTAAGGCCATTACTATGTACATTTCAAAAATAAATCTCGTTTTTACTACAAATCAAGTTTTTTTTTTTTTGATGAATAAATTAGTTTCTATAATTTTCTAAAGTATGATATATGGAAAAAAAATTATGTCGAATGACAATCGACATTGGATCGGTAAGGGTTAATATGATTCTTTATAAAAAAAATTGGTTTGATAACATTGATCTTTTTTGACAATATTCAAAAAGAAAAAGGGTTGAATATTACGGCTTTTGCTCTGCTAGATCCTCGACATAAGCATTCGTAAATGCTCACAGTAACAATATTGTTCTAAAAAATATCAATGTTAAATTCTGCGCCGTGTAAATTATATTCGTTCATTCAAATTTGTTTAATGTTAAATCTTTTTATGATCTAAAAATAATTTTTAAAATAAATATATAAAAATTTTGTAGGCTGTTTTGGCCTTTATGGATATTATTAATTACAGGATAATGAATTTTTCAGTTTGGAGTGTGCGCAGTTGTTGTCAACTGAACACATTGCTACAGCATGTATTGAAAGTATTCAGAGAGTCACTTCCTCATGCCCTCGTTAGCGAACGCTGGGCTCAGACTGCTCTGCAGTTGGGACTTTCCTGCTCCTCGAGACACTATGCTGGCCGATCTCTGCAGGTATGGATCAACACTATTACGAAACAACTAACTGTAACACAATTAATTACAAAAAATTAATTCATAAATATTAATGTGTATTTTAGCAATTTTGCGTAATGTATAATACTGAATTAAGCGTTGCATAAGTGTACAATTATTGCGTATAAATATAAAGCGTATATCATATTTTATATTGTTTGAGGTGAGAGTTCTCCATGAGCTACCGGTGTCACTGCGACCTGAGAAGGTCTATTGTAAAATATAATAGTGTACGTTGGTTCTTGCAATAAGTTTAGTGATTAAATTAAACATGATATATATTTCCAGGTGTTCCGGTTTATTGGTGTCGCTATGACAGGTCGCATGGTGTCCGATATCCTCTCTCGTCTTGTGGAGACAGTAGCTGAACAGGGAGAGGACATGCAAGGATATGTAACTGAACTTCTCTTGACCCTCGAAGCGGCCGTTGATTCCCTCGAATCGAACTTCAGACCTTTAGATTTTATGAGGGAGATATTCAAGTCAACTCCGAACCTCAACAATAAAGATGCACAGGGAAATATGCTGTCATCTGGGGGTGAGAATTATTTTCAAAAATGGTTTTTTATTTGGTGTTGTATGGTTATTTACAATATTAATAATATTCAATATTTTGTAGGGAAACGTTCGCCTGGAGGTTGTGGTGGTTGTATGACAAACCATACAAGAAGCACTAGTTATTCCGTGTCTTACTGTATGAGAAAGAATACGCAATCTTCAACAAATGATACTAAAGGAGGTAACAAATAATATAATTGTTTGATATTATCTATATGTGCATGTGTTATTATAAATTATTTATCCTTTTTTAAAAAAATTTCATTTTCACAGAAAGAGGCAGAGGTTGTGCGGAGATTTCAAATAAAATTTGTCCCAATCTTTGTCGCTCTCGTTCAGCTCAGTCACTGAAGATGTTAGGAGATTCCGCTACTCAGGTAATTTTTTGTATGAAATTAGTAGAAATTATACAAAATTTATTTCTTCAATATAAAATATCTGAGTTTGGATAATGCCCTGTGACTTATGATAAATTTCTAAAAATATTGGTATTAAGGTATCAAAATTACACAGCTTTGTTGTACAATCTGATATGAAATCATCAAATTCGTGTATTATGGGTATAAAAGGGCCTGCAATCCACGAGGCGTCATAACTTTCTTTGACAGTGATTGTATCGGAATCATAGTTATCGGGTTTAACAGCTTCAGTACTATTTTCACCCTCACTCATTTTGAAATCTGAGTCTATTGACTCTAGATTATTCAAAACTTCATCACTGTTAAGATCGGGACCCGACATTTTAAATTTTGGGACTTAAAAAAACAGTTTTTAAAAAACACCATACCTTATTAAAGATATTATTTCAATGTTCAGTTTTTTTACTACGCGACACTAAAAAGCAAACTTTGTATTTACGAGGAAATATAAATAAATAAAATTTAAAAAGTTTAAAACACAATAATAGAAGTTTACTGATATACTAAAATATCTCACTAGGTAAAAGCATGTTACACTAAAAACAGGCTCCACATTATTATTGTTTGCATATTATATTTATTATAACGTCTCTGAATAAAATAAACTCAATAATAAAATGGAACCGATTAATTATATGTAGTTCTTCACATACACAAAAAAGCAAAGAATACTTTGATTGGGAGTCGTTGCAGGCCGCTGCTTATCAGACTAAAACACGCCCTTATGTCACCACTTTCGCAATGGCGCGGGAAGATTTAAAACTGCCATCGATTAAATCAGAATTATGGCTTGTCTTATAACTTTTGTTTGATCAGCTGGGAACTGTATTTTAGATAAATGATGCAAGATATCAGTAGTGTGATGATTTGAGATTTTTTAGAGACAAAGTTTCACTTTCGGCTAGTATGTTTTCATTCAGCTATCGCAGGAGAAACTCGCGACTCACTAGTGAGTCGCCCGGGTGGATTGGATTAAGAGACATTTGTACTATACTAGATTCAGTCATATAATATATGTACTGAACATAGATTCAGTTAAAATGCTGTTCCACCAAAAAATGGTAGTAGGAAAACACAATACTATATAATATGTTGATAGCATTTGAATGGTGGATGCCATCCAGTGCATAATTTATTGAATTCATATATTTTGTTTGTATTTTCAGGATGATAAGTTAACAATCCTTTCGACCCTCTTCTGGGTTGGAGTGTCATTGTTGGAGTCTGACTATGAACATGAGTTCTTGCTCGGTGTTGGTCTTCTAACACGAGTGATGCACCGTCTCCCCCTCGACCGTCCTGATGCTCGCGATCGCGTTGACCGCCTACAATCACAATTGCGTTGGCAAAACTTCCCCGGGCTCCACGCCCTGCTCCTCAAGGTATAAATATTTCTAGCAAAAAGAAGTGAAGCAAATGTATCTAAACAAACTTACTATTCAATGTATATTTTTTATAAATTTATTGAAATCTTTTTTAAGTTGCTAGAATTCCATTCGTTCATTCGGTAAGACATTTGATAATCTGGCTTCCATGTTATGTAAATAAAATTTACTGTCAAATTATTTCATTCCTAATTTTTAACTGAATTCTAGAAATTTCAACCGCCCATGCACTCTGTAGCTGCAAGACGTGTTGTTGTCTAGCTCCTATCTGTAAACAATTATTATATTGACAGTGAAAAGCCTACTTAACTTAACGTTCATAACAGATTTCTGCCATCGATATCTATATTTTTATTTAAATAGTTCATAGTCAAATATATAAAAAAAAGTAAACGATGGCTAGAATTCTAACTATCCATACACTCTGTAGAGGAAATATGCCTACAATGCCTTTGTGGTGATTTTCACAAAAATGGTGCTGTATAAATTATACAAAATTAATTATGATAGTTAAGTTGCCCGTTTTTGATATCCGGCATCTTCACATGTGACCAATTTCTACAATTTGTAATTTATAGTTCAAAATCAAAATCAGTTATAAAATATTTATGACGTGGATTTTGGAATAAAAAAATAGTGTTTAAGTATCTCCTTTATTTCCTGTTGGTGGTTTTAGTAGATACAGGGCAGGGATTTTGAATTAACATGAGCTATGTTAATTTAGTATAGAAATTGTGATTTGGAGAATGATTATATTTATTTATCGTACATTTTTATTTTTAGGGCTGCACACACCCTACAACATACGAGCCAGTGGTTGGACTACTGACAGAGTTGACTCCTCTGCTAGAACTGAGTGTGATCGACCCGACCCAGTGCCTTGCCTTTCCCATGAATGTGGTAGCTCTCCTACCGTACATGCTGCTTCATTACGAAGATGCCAATGAAACTTGTGTTAGGGCAGCTCACCACATTGCCCAGGTTCGCGACTCACTATAATAAAGGATATCTCAATTAAAAATGACAGATATTTTTAAAAAGGAATTTGAATGTCCCGTCATAAACTGGTTCATGTTATTAGTTTTATGAACTGGGTAGCATTCACCATTCTGTCCGTGTTTAAACATCCCTGTTCGTCTGTTGAAATGCCTACCCATCTTGATAAAAAATATTCTGAGATACTACAGCAAATATTTGGACAAACATATTTGGCAATCCCACAATGCAATGTTTAGACATTTGCCTCTAGCACGGTGGTTCCTAGTTCGATTCCCAGTGATATTACAATAATTAAATGCGACAAGTATTGTCCGCTTCGTGGTGTAGTGGTTAGCGCATTTACCTACCGTGCAAGAGGTCTCGGGTTTCGATTCCCAATATGGTTGACATGAAATATTTGTTTGAAAAGATGTTTTTACACTGGAATATTTTATAGCCCCTGGATTGGCATTTGAGCGTAAGACTGATTAGCTTACCGTCATAAATTTTAAAAGAATTAAATTACATTTTAGATACATTATCTTCATTTTGATATACCAAGTATTATTAAATAACTTATCTGTATTATATTTTTTTGGTATATATTAATTTTAATTATGTATTTTGTATTTTGATATCTGTCACAATATTTATAGATCTATCTTTTTATTAATCTTAGTATATGAGTCCCGATACGCAGTTTTTTAGCAAGTTGGGACATGAAAGTGAATAATTGTGCAAGCATGGAATTGCATATTCTGTGTATTATTAAATAAATAAATAATTAATGTAACAAAAAATATATGATCAAGATACGCTGTGATTGGTGTAACAATGCAATGCCCTATGCACCATTATATGTGGAAAAGGAATGATAAACCTGGGTATATATAATTTTAAAAAAATTATAAACTAATACATACGAGAATTTATGCAAAATTTGTTACAAAATTGGTGAAGTCTGAACAAAAACAGCGGCAAATATAAATTGCTCAGGCATCACTAAATGAAGTCAACGACGATGTAGAATTACTGAAACATGTTATAACAGTCGGATGTGACGTCGAAACTAAGGCTCAATCGTCCCAGTGGAGGCATTCTGGATCGCCAAGACCTAAAAAGGCTCGACAAGTGGGGTCGAACGTGAAGGTGATGCTTACTGTGTTCTTCGATTTTAATGACATAGTGCATTTGTCAAGAGGTTAAACGGTCAATAAGGAGTACTACCTACAAGTTCAACAATATTTGTGTGAAGCAACCTGAAAAAAACGCCCGGATTCGTGGCAAAAAAAGTCATGGCTTTTGCACCATGATAATGCACCTGCTCACACTTCATTGCTAGTTTGTGAATTTTTGGTCAAAAACCATACTGTAACGATATTTCAGTATCCATATTCTTCAGATATGGCTCTGTGTGACTTTTTCTTATTTCCAAAAATAAAGAGAACCTTAAAGGGCCGTCATTTTACAAGCATAGATGACATTAAAAGCGCATGGCTGAAAGAGCTACAGGCTATCTCAAAGATCGAGTTTAAGAAGTGTTTCGAGGATTGGAAGAAGCGCTGGTACAAGTGCATAATATCTAATGGGGACTATTTTGAAGGCGACAACGTTAATGTAAATGAATAAATAAATTCATTTTTCCAAAAATGAAAATTCCTGTTATTTTCCGAATACACCTCGTACTTCATAAGCCAAGTAAATTCCCTGGTTCTCTATCTCCGATGATGTATCTGTCAATCTTGATTTAATACTCCAATGAAATAATAATTTTACATGTTTTTATCAAACGTTTTTGTTTAGGTGTCACTTGAGAAGAGCAAAAAACTGGAGAATCTGGCCACTGTTATGACGCTGTACAGCCGGCGTACCTTCAGCAAAGAGAGCTTCCAGTGGACCAAGTGTGTGGTGAAGTACCTATGGGATACGTACGCCCACCTCAGTCTGCAGATGCTAGCCTTCCTGGTCGAGGTGCTGGAGAGGGGGGCTCCGTGCCTCCAGTTACCTGTGCTGTCAGTCCTGCACTGTATGCTGCATTACATGGATCTCAATTCTGGCACCGCCCAACCAATCAATGCTGATCTGTTGCGCGTCATAGCTAAATTTGTTGACGTAAGTCGAATTTTACATAGTCATATTTTGAATAAAAAAATATAGCTCAATAATCGGGTTGTGATCCCATGGCTAGTGTTGTGGACTCTTGGATCAGAGATCCTAGGTTCGGACCCCACTCTACCCAACTTGATTTTCCTTTTTTAATAGTGAGTTATTTACAACTCGTTGACAATGGCCCCAAATTTGATATATTTGAGTAAATCATAAGAACACAAATATTTCCTTTTCAATAAAAAAAAAAATTACCAAAAAATTTAAATATTTGGGTAAATCATAAAAATTCAACTATTTCTATGTATAATAAAAGAATAATGGCTTATTAACTTAACATAACAATTCCTATGAATGTATTACTCAACAGTGTAATTATTTTGTCTTTTTTTGCTCCCTAATGCCTCATGATTATTTTATATGTTTTGTTTTCTAGGGTGGCAATAATTACAAGGAGGCAATGAAAATACTCAAACTGGTGGTGACTCGATGCTCCACGCTTGTTGTACCACCTCATTGGGACACCAATTCCACTTCTATTATGGATACAGAGCTACAGATCAAGAAGGTACATACTGGGAACATTCATAGTTTAAAGATTAGCAATTCAAACATTAACAGTTCAAAATATTGAGTGTTAGAACACTGTTAGCCATAAATTGATTCAATATGATATTAAATGCGAATATGTGGTAAAACTATGTATAAAGGTGTTCAAATTTGTTTTGTTCCTCAAAATTTATAAAACATGTTTGTCCACTCCTGGAGACATAGAGTTGTTAGAAAGTCCAGAGAACAGCAATTAAATGGTAGTTTCTCTAATAAATAAATCATATGAGGACCGCTTAAGGGAGCTCGGGTTAAGTTCACTGGAAGAGAGCAGGCAGCGTGGTGATTGAAACGTTCAAAATCTTAACTGAGCAATATAATGTACCCAAGTTAGAATCAATGTTCACTATGAATGAAAACCGCCATCTTACATTGAAACTAAACACTATCTCCTTCTCATCCAACCCCAGGAAGAACTTCCCGACAAACCGAGTTGTGGAGAAATGGAATGGCTTTCCCTAGTAAGTCATTGGTAGTAGTTCAGTTAATGTGCGTTGGTTCGGACATGTAGAACAAATGGACGATGAAAGAACGTCTAAAGGGATTTACGATGCGGATGTTAATGGATGTAGAAAACGAAGAAGACCGAGAAAGACTCAACAAATATTTTAAGATGGACATGTCGGAATAATCGGCATGCACGCATGAAAAGATGTATGAGTGTAGAGGAAGCGAGGTTTGTATGCAAAGACAGAGTGATATGGCATTCTATCCTCTCTGCCTACGGGGAAAGGGTGTGATGGTTTGTTTGTTTTGTATCATATTATTTTTGACTAACTTAATAACTTTGTCACTGAGGGGATGAAGAATTCAGTTCTGCGTGAAATATAACCAGAATTATGAACAGGTGTTTTCAACTTGATGGTGTTTTTTTTTAATAAAATGGCGTTGCATAACACATTTGATGCTTTTGCCAATGTATGATTAATTATTTTATAAACAAACTGGCAAGCAAAAGGGAAATGGTGCAGAGATAATTCCACCATTCAATGCGCCATTTAGTGTAGTGGTTGGCGCATTGACCTAAAATGCTTTTGGTCCTGGCAAGGTTGATATGAAATGTTGATATAAAAGGTGGTTTTACACTGCTATATTTAATTGTTTCTGGATTAGCACTTGAAGCGTAATACTGATCATTATGTGACAGATGATTGAGATACACTGCATTTGGTTTACGAAAGCAGTGTCCTATGGACCATTAAATGTGGGTAAGGGTATGATGATGAATTTAATCACAAGAACATTTCGCCATTAAGTTGACAACTCACCAATTTGGTCAAGTGCCAATGAGTCAAATCTGAAATATAAAATATTTTCTTATTTTTATTTATTTTTTAAATCAGGTAATAAAAATAATGTAGCATAAGTAATTCAACATTTTTAGATAACTATATAAAAAAGGTAAAATTATGGTCAATTTATAAAATGCCTTTTTTTATAGGAAATTAATATAATAAAATTTATATTATTTTCCTTGCTGGAAAATTACGTGCTAAAGGCAATGAGGACCTTTTAAGGGTTCAGTTAAAAAATAAAATAAAAACAAATAGTTTTGTCAAACTCTTTGCATACCAATACTACAAAGCGCTTTGCTTCTTATATAATAGAATTTTCTCTGGCATTTTTTATTTATTGATGTGATATTATTGATGTACACCATTTATTAACGGAGTTTCACCCTCACAATCCCTTTTATGACTTGTTCATTTCAAATTAGTATGTAAGATCTTAATTTCTTATTTTATTAATTTTTTTCAGGAGTTGCCAGGCAGAACGATGGACTTCACTTTCGATCTCTCTCAAACTCCTGTGATTGGTCGCAAGTACTTGGCCAAGGGAGGTACCGGTCCTAATTCCCTCGCCAGTCTTACGCCAGAGAAGAGTGGGGGAGACAGATCGAATGCCGGAAGTGGCCCTAGCTCGGTGAGCACTGCCACAGACGAGGGTCCCAACAGCTCGATCAGTGGCTGCAATGAGCAAACAGACTCGGGGGAGACTGCCCCATTGGAAAGTGTTCTCTGCCAATCTCCCAGGAGATCTATGTCACTGTCTCCGGCTGACACAACAAATATTAGCGGATGGAAAAGACCGTGGATGTCTCAGGTTAGTCATCATACTACATCAAATAAAGCAGCTGTCTTTTTTTTAAACAAAAATCAACATCTTACATAAGAAAACTGCTTGAACAAAACAATGTTTGTAGACAAGCTAAGAGTGGCAATGACAGTTCATAAGCCCTGTAAATGCCTAGACTTCCATATTCCCTTCTCATGAATGTTTCCCCTCTCTGATTCAATAAATTGCTTTAAAACAGTTTAGCAAGGTTATTTAAACAAATATAGAATATTAAAGGACTAAGATTGGCGGCCATGTGGCTAAGACTGAATTCACGCACGGAGGGATCCGGGTTCAATTCCTGATGAGGTAATTAAAATTGTTATATGACTTTTCTCAAGGTTCTGTACTGTAATTGGGCCCCCTGTCCTGTTGTGTTACAAAAAATGCTTTTAAGCAGTTTATTAAAGTAATTTATAAAAATATGGTGTACTTGAGTTAAGATTATGGGTAAAAAAAATTGTTTTAAAAATCACATTAATTAATTGAATAAAGATTTGAAGAAATTAAAATGTTTAAACATAGACAGAATGGTGAAGTGATCATTTGAACAAACTATAAGCCCCCCAAATGCCTAGACAGGTACTTTTAAATAATTTTTATATTTAATGATTCGGACTGATGAAAAGTAATGTTTTTTTTAATTGCGATATTTTTATACTAAGCTAAGTCTAATTATCTTGCCTACAAGTAACAACTGATCAAGATAAATATCACCTATAATTTTTATTTGATAAAATATTATTTTTCATTTTGATTTCAGGCACGTGTCAGAGAGTGCTTAGTTAACCTTTTGACTACTTGTGGCCAAAGAGTCGGATTACCAAAGAGTCCATCTGTAAGTTCAAATATTATTTTATTTATATATGTAGCAATGTTTGTACCCATGTGTCTTGTGAGTTTTGTGATGACCATATGTATTTCTTTGTTAACATATCTTTTACACTTGGTGCTGCTCCATAGGATGACCTTATATCCACTATATATTCAAAGGTAAACACGTCAAAAGGAGAAATTAATCATTTACATAGATAGATCCACAAATTATCTGTCACTATAGAAAAACATATTTCTTTTAAAGATGTATAAAGAAAAAAAATATGAAGTAATGTCTGTCTGTTTTATTACCTTTTTTTTTTGGAATTGTCTAAAAGTATCGGTTTAAGTTGCGTTAGGATTTTTTTTAATACTTAGTAAATGAATATATTACAAATACCCGTTGAAAATTATTATAAAAATTAGAAAATAAAAATCTACTACGAAATTGATTAATAATTCGGTTATAGAACAGCTTAATTTAATCAAATAACTCAACTTATCAAATTTAATGTAAAATTTAAGAGATGTATGTTTTTATATTCACCAACGCAATAATTAGTTTTAACATTCTGGCAACGCCATGTAATTTGTCCTGTATTTAATGTATAGTTTATCTGCACTAAAATCACTTCAGTTTGTTTGGTATAATAGAATGAACCGTCTTTTCAATCACCAAAAAATGTATCCTATTACTGGAAACTCATACAGTGGACAGCTAAACTTGCTTCCATGATAATGATTACCTATTCATAAATATTATTTTATGAAGTTACGCTGCACTGAGTGACTTGTCTTTGTGACTATACTATCCACATACCACTATACATGTTTACTAACACACTATTCACGCTTTAAAATACACTTTTTTTTACCAGCCAATGGCACATTTTACAATATATCGTTATTTTATGTAACATTATATTATATCACTTGTATTGCACAGGTTTATATGTATGTACATTTATTGAATGTTATTGTAATATAAATGTAATAAGTTAAATTCTTCAAAGCTATTTCACTCACATTTAATCACCCCCGAGAAACAGGCCAATAAACAATCGCATCCATAATGTCAAAAGTAATGTATTTAAAAATATAATAAACTCTGTTATAAAATAAATAAGACATTTAGCTTGCGTACAAGTACAGCGATTGCTAATAAAAATACATATTTCAATTAAAGCTAGACCGATTGAGTTTTAATCCTGGAGATGTATATATTATGGATGTGAAACGTGCAACTGGCAGTGGAAGGATGAACACGAGTAAATGCGGTTGAATTGTGATCCCTTGAACCGGTGGTCGGCAATCCGCGGCTAGCGAGCTACATTCGGCTGTTTAGCCACTGAGTGCGGCTCACATCTCACACAGTGCAAGTTTAACTTTTTGCTAGGTTGTTTTTGTCTACGGCTCCTGAAGAAAATACTTTCAGGATTATTGCCACTGAAATATCAAACACATGGTTCGGATACTGCAAATGCTGTCATTAAATGCACGGAGAAACATCATATTAAACTTCTAAAATTGTTTCAATTTCAAAAAAAGGTTTCGGTTTAATTTTGAAGGCAAAAATTAATCACAAGATAAACTACCATTCCATCATTCATTAAAAAGCGCTTTGTACGCAGACATTTCCAGTTTTTTTTTCTTCAATGTTATGGAATTGGTGATCAATATTGTCAACACAATGTAACGAGATCGCAGATCTTCTACTGCGTAAGAAGGTACGTTGGGTCTAAGAGGAAACGCTTTAAAATGAAAAGAAATTTGGCTCTCAAAAGAAATCCTAATTGTTATACCGGTTGTACTGCTGATCTTTGTCTCTTTTGACTAATTTGTTTGCCGACCACTGTCTCAAATGAATGTGCGGGAAATCAATGTATGACAATTACGAATGATGAAATTAGACAAAAATGCGTATCTGAAACTTATATAATTCTTAAAATAAAGGATTACTACGATGGTTAGGTCATGTGGAACTAATCGATAACAAAAGAATGGTAAAAGAAATATATAAATATAGCGAGAATAAATGGTAATATAGGACAAGGACGCCCAAGAAAAGTGAGGCACAATCAAAATTTCTTGTTTGGTCATGTCAAAAGCAGATACAAGCAGAAGAAGAAGCCAGGAATGTATGTCAAGATAGACGCATATGGAGTTCCATTCTGCTTCTCTATCTCTACTGAGAAACGGTGTGATGGTCGTACTTATACTTATTTTGAATTTATTTTATTTACTAATAACTGCTTTTTAAAAAAATACACGTATTCATCATATTATTGTATGTGTCTACGACCTGATGATGAAAACATGTGTATTTTGTTGCCCTTCAGTAATTAGGAATATTTTTGTTTTTTGTATTTTTTATTTCCTTTTTTAATTACTACAAATTAAAAAGTACCTCCTATCTTTTACCGAATATTTTCTTTTCTCTTTCTTATATTTTACAAAAATATTATACCTGTCTATTTATTATGGGAGCAAAAAATTCATATACATTACTTGTATACCCACGAACAGGCCATGTCTTTGTGGGATTTTTTCATTTACTATTCTTACTGTTAATATGTTTTTCATTGCTATGTAATTATTCTTAATTTTTTTAATATTCTGTTTTACCTCTTATGTATATTGTACAAAAATAATATATATTAATAAATAAAAATACATTAAAAAAAAACACGTTTTGATCTTGTTCATTCATCTACTTCACTACTAACTTGTGGCAGTGTTTTATTAATTGTATTATATAAAATGAATAAATTTAAAGCTGATATCTTTCCTTAAATAAAATTAAAGATGTTATCACTGCTAATTTGCCAAATTTAGTGAATGCCAAAATAGAAATCTACAAAAACATCATTTTGAGATATTAGTTTAAAGTTTTGTAAAACTGGCTCTATAAATCTATAAAAGTTTTTTACTAGTTGTATTCAGTCTATTGACTAATGTAATTGAATTCCAGGTAATATTTAGCCAAAGTTCAGAATTGCTGGAGCGAGAGTCTTCAATGGCATCCAGCTTGGAGGAAGTGTCTGGAGCTCACGGAGACTTCAGCGGAGGATCACGCAGCCACGATGCACCTCCTGACCATTTCGGAGTCTTTAAAGACTTTGACTTTCTGGAGTACGAGAGTGAAAGCATTGAGGTTTGTTCGGGATTATATTCAGATTTCTATTATTTTATAATTAGTTTATATTAACAGCCTTTTCTTTAAAAAATGACCAGTGTTATTACCCTTTTATATCTGAATTATTTCCTGTGGATATAAAAAAATATCTTATGTAATGTGTGTATTGAAAAAAAAAAAATTTTTTTGGTAATTTTTAATTTATTTATTTCCCATTTTTTAAATGATTTAACATTAATTTTCAATGAATACTGGGTGTCAAACTGATGATAAATCAAATAAGTTCATGAAACATGTATTATTTTCTTATAATGCATGTTTATTTGATCAAATAATTTAATTTTAGTGAAATATATTTCTAACTTGCTTTAATTATCATTTAGAAGGACCACAGGAATTCGATCCAAAACAAAAAAGTTAGCTGCCAGCTGTCAAACAAAAAAGAACCTTTTCTGTGTAATGCCGACTAGAATAAAATAAGTTTGCTGCTTTTTAATATCTCTAGGTAAAGGAGTAAAAAAATCATAAAATTAGTTTATATTTTAATAAACACGAGGCTTGAAAGGGTTAACGACATCAATAAAATTTTAATCTTTTAATCTTGTCATATTAAAACTCTGCATAACCTAAAGACAGCCATTGGCAAGATGTAAGAAATTGGAAGAAGTTGGGATTATCTCTGTGTTCCATTAGCAGATTCTTCACAGACCTTTTTTTGCGGACTTTGGTGCACGTGAGAATGAATGTGAAAATACCTGTACCAGCATTTGCTAGTGATTACTATTAAAAGAAAATTAATGCCTTTTTAAGATGTTTGCGGTATATTCTTGGTGTGATATGGCAGGACAAAGTTACAAATGCGGATGTACTAACCCACACTCAGGTGTTTTCGGCGATGGCGATCTTTAAAAAGAGACGCCTACGATGTATCGGTCATGTGAGTCACACGGAGGACAGCTGAATACCAAAGGACATTATGGTGGGAAAACAAATTCCCACGCGGATGCGGGGCGAGAAAAATAGCGGGGGGCAAAGCCCTAGGGCTTCTACGATATTATTTAGCGGAGTGGACTGTATTTAAATTTTAATGAAATAAGTAAATATCCTCGATATGTGGTATACAGTGTCAATCGGTCACAACCCCAACGAATGAGATGGAATAGGAATGGATGCCACTAACCTAGTTCATTCTTGATGGAATTGCGGTGGTCCGACTGGTCAATTGCGAGCGGCACCAACACTAGGAAGGCTTTTTGCATTGACACTGATCATTGGGAAGATGTGTGGAGAGGTGTAGAGAGGTTGCCAGAGAGATACAGATTCTGCATTTAAAAAAAAAGGGAAAAGTATCCATCCAAAGGATGTTTGCTCATGAAAAACAAAGAAAATTTGTGCATGCCGTAGCGTGCCGTAGCATGCTACAAGCATGCAGTTTTGTTTCGTGTCTGAGTCTCATAGACAAAACTCAAGACTCAATTTACTCATGTTGTTTATATATTCATCTTCTTTTTTTATACCAACTTGTTTCGTGTCTGAGTCTCATAGACAAAACTCAATTTACTCATGTTGTTTATATACTCATCTTCTTTTTTTATACCAACTTTACTTCTAAACACTGTTCTATCTTTTATTGCTTTATATTGTATTTTTTAAATTTTATGTTGTTTATAATATACTCATGTTTTATATAACTTCCATGTATGTAAAAGCCTTATGGGTGTGAACAATTAATAAAATAATAGAAAATAATCTGCATGTAAATTATTGGATTCTTTCCATAGTTGTTTCTCGAAAGCACATGTCTCGTGTGGAAAGTCTGTATTCTCTCTGTCGCATTTATTTGTTTCTTAATAAGATATTTGAATTTATTTGTATATCTGTAATAAGTGAAAATGTTTTTTTTAATACTTAGGGTGAGGGTTCAGATAACTTCAACTGGGGTGTCCGTCGCCAGCCCGTCGGCAGTGTCGGGGAGCCCAGTGGGGGGGAGGCTGAGGGAGGAGGCGGATCCACCACACCCACTCACCCCCCACCACCGCAGCAGCCACCGGCACAGTTGCTGACACCCAAGTCAAAGGTTAGTTGCTTCATGTTAATGTAGTATACTATACAATGAGAAACGTTCAGCCCTATGTGAAATTGGACATAAAAAATATTTTCTTACCCGCGGTAAAAATTAGAGCATTAAATTGTACGGCAAAGTTCCTTGAAAATGTATGTAAAACCGGGGTTATGAAAAACGTAAAAAACGTTAATTGGGGGGAATATTTGAATAATAATGTATCGAAAAAAATGGGATCGAAATATTTCGGTGTAAAAAGCGGGAACACGTAAAATAGAGGAATGTAAAAACGAGGTTTACTGTAAATTTGTATTTTCATTTCTGCTTTTGTAGATTGTGGGCGGTGAAGAATCATCAGACGAGGAAGTTGGTTCAGAGTCTCATCTGTACGAGAAGTATCTGCAAGAGTCCGCACCCCACGGGATGTTGGCCCTCCGGACGCGGACTCACTCCATGTCTAGTGGCTCCAGCGCCGGGGATGTGACCCCGTGTAATGCCGTGTCCCCAGGCCTGTTAGGCAGACCCCTATCCACTGGGACCTTCCGCAGCCCGGCGGAGGAGGCCTGGAAACAGGCCGTCACCTCCCTCATTCGCAGCTCCACTCAAGCACAGCCCACCGCGCTCATGCACAGACTCAACACTCTTCTCAAGGTATTTTCCTCATTTTGTTTTCCGAAGTAAACTTTATCAAGGTACTGCATCTGTACTCCAACCGCAGCATATCTTGATACCCTTTTTACACAAAGGTAAGATGGCCAGTCTTACACTTCAGGGCCCTGATTACAATGGGAAGTTAATAGAGTTATCTTCAATTGTCTATAAAGTAAAATCTAATTTTCTGTTTGAAAATTTGTATTTGTACGGTAATTTAAAGTATTTTTGTCAGTAACCTGTAATTAAACTTGTTTATTTATCTTTTAAATTGGAATATTCTATTTTTCATACAGAAAATTAGATTTTTACTTTGTAGCTTTGTAGACTATGTGAATTTCTCATCGCAATCGGGGCTCAGGTGTCAGTCCAGGGGATTATGAAATATTCTGGTACAGTGGTTGGGACGTTCGCTAACCTCGATTGCTGACAGAGTCAATGCGAAATATTTATTTTAATGGTGGTTCACTCCAATATTTCACTATTCCTGGACACCTGGCATCTGATGCGTGAGGATGATCACCTTACCTTCATGTAACAGATGATCAAAATACACTGCATTAAGGCCGGCTGAATAAGATGGAAGTATGTCAGTTGTTGTGGGACAGATTTCATTTCGATTTTTGTAATTATACAAATATGTATACAAATTATTTATGCAAATATTATTGTATTCACAGGAAGTAATAAATAAAACCGTATCGCTCTGCGAAGAAGGAAGCGGATATTTGTCGGTGGGCGTTGGCAGCGCATTGATTGCTGTTGTAGAGCTGTTAAATGCTGAAGAGCCTCCCCTGATCTGGGCTGGTTCCAAGATGGTGGAAGATTCTAAACTGTACGATACTTTGCGGTTTGCCACCCTAGAGATGGACGAACACTTGGAGACATACTTTGATAGAAAAGATCACGCACATGAGGTAATTTTAATAATATTTATTTATGTTACATGTGACGATATTAAATGTTGCTAAATATAAATTATTTAGGAAAATTAAATCATAACATAAATCAGGACAACAGGAAACATAGAGTTTGTTTGAAAATGTCCTAACAAGACGAAACGCGTCACAATATACCCTTTGTATATTTTATAAAAAATAAAGTAGAATTATAATCCAATAAACTTGTTTTATTTTGGATACATTACCAAATTCCATGACGTATGTCTATATCCAATGTCAATTCATCATTTACTTACACTGCAGCTTTTTGATACCAGTAGAGGATACTAATTTTCGTATATCTCTAGAATCCAGGCGTTTCTTTTTTAAATTTCTGTTTCATATTGCATCATTAAAAATGTAATACATGCATTTTGAACTTTTTTTTATTATTTATATTAAAATATTTTATTTTTTTTCCTTCTGTAAGTTGTAAAATTTTAGTAAGAGTTTAAATCTGATTTCAGCAATGACGTACCTAATTATGGTTTTGTTTTTTAAAATTCACCAATGTATTTTGTTTTACTTTAGTGTGTGGAGAGTGCTAGAGGCTCTGTTCTATGTGACGAAGTGGGCAAAGGACTTTACAAGTTGGTCTTCCAACTTCTTCTCTTACTGGAGACAAATAGTAAAATGATTCTCGCAATATACAATTCGGCGATTTCTAAAAATGTAAGTGATGCACGAAATTAACTTTTAAACTTTGAGAATAAAACATAGCAGTATTAACAAGTATTGTTGTTTTAAATTTTTGATTATTTTTACAGGCAGCAGATGGTAGCGGAGTTGTAGTATCTGTAAGAGAAGCTCTAATCAACTGTGTTAGAGCTGAAGGATTTTGGGGGAGTGAACCACCTCCAATAACCCTTTCTCACCCGTGTGATGACTCCACATTGGTTTTGCTGCTTAACCAACAAAGGTAAGTTTGCAATGGCAACATTTGTCTACTTACCACCATATCTGTGCAACACTTGAATTCCTGTATACATATTGTGTCTGATTCATAGTAATCTTGAGTATGTCTCATGTGTATGTAGCCCGCAATATCAAATGTATTAGAACAAAATATAATCTACATAGAATAAGTTTATAAAATACCCTGTATTCAGGTTTCAAACTCACATTTAAAATACAAATAAATTCTATAGGTATTTGACACGAAATATCTATAGTAAATGATGAAATTGCTACAAATTTATGACACATTTAGCCCGTATTAATTCACAATAAATACCGTATTAATGTGACCTATATATAGTTAAGTAAGTAACTTTATATAAGGTTGGGGACAAAGTAATTTTGTATTTTTCGCTTTCTATAAATGCTTTATAAAAAGTGTTACAATCATCTGATTTAAGTCAAATATGCGCCGTTTTGTCCGATAACTTGTTGCCAACGAGAATCCAACTTCATAATGCCCCTCTCGTAGAAGCTTTTGTCTATATTGGCAAAAAACTCGGACAACCAATTTTCACAGGCCTCAATTGAGGCCAAATTTGTACCCCCAAGCGTGTTGCATAAACTGTCACTTATTATTGTTTCCCTAAAATATTATAATATCTCTTCTTTAAAGTCATTAATCCATTGTGTTTATTATGTATTGTTGTATGTTAATATTTTAGGTGGAATGCTGCTCTCAACTTCATTAGAGAACGGAACGCTGAACGTATTTTAGAAAAAGGAGAGATTTTAGAAGACGATATTACAAGTCTACTCCATATTTATTGCAAAGCTTTACTCACAAACCATCCCGGTAAATACACCACACATTTCTAAATTAGTTAGTTGTTAACAACCTTGAATTTGATTCATGTTGAATTGATGTGAATGTTGATTGACAGAGAAAATGAAGAAGGTAGAATACATGGCATGACCAAATTCAACAAATACTTTAAAATGGCCATGTTAATAATTGGCGAAATACATAAGAAGATGCATGAATGTACAGGACACCGAGTATGTGTGGTGTTCATTTATGTAGCACACTTTAATCACTCTGCCTACTTCCTCGAGGAAAAGGTGTGATGGTCTGTAGTGATTGTTATTTCAATTCAAGAAAATCAAAAAGATGTTTTTTTTTTCAAATATGTAATTTAAGAGTGATTTTTCATTTTCAAGTAAAAAAATATAATTTAACAAAAAAGATCGTTCAGAGAAAAACAGTTATTTGTGTTTTGTCCGTTTTTACCAGATCAAGTGATGTTTTTTTTATATGACACGTCAAAGTGATTTAAGACTCGAGTCATGAAATCAGATCAATTAAATACACTTTGGTAATTTGCTATCATAAATGCTTATTGAATTAAGGATTTTTAAGGGGATTTTGAGTTATGTGAAATTTTGAAGCTTTATAGTTTCGAACTTAGTGACAGTTATTGAACACATTTTCTTACTGGTTATGCAGCTTATAATTGATGGTGGATTTTTTTTTAACACAATATTTTATTGTGTATCGAATTTCAATAATTTTATTGGGTGCTAATGAAACATAAAATAAAATTATAAACTATTTATAAATTACCTTCAGGCTTAGTTGTAAGGTGTATTTTTTTAACACAAAGATTGTACTCGTGATTTGACGAGAATCACAAAAATCCTCTCCTGAAATATTACGTTCAAAGTGAATGTCGAGTTTTAAAAAACGATTATCAATTATTGTGATTACAATGGTATTTTTACTTATATATCTTGACTTAGGACCATTTTAAAAATCACTATTCAAATTGTAAATTAAAAATCAAGTCAGTGTTAGGTATTGAATTTGACGTTTTGATTCCAGATATGGTTGTGATCACCCGTCCGATTGCAGACATGGCCGAGGACCTATCCTATTTACTGGAGAATCTGTTTAAAGTTTCCACTGCTCTGAAAGCTCCACACACAGACCGAATCCACAGTGTTTAAAAAAGAAACCCATTTCTGCCTGCATCTGACGGCACTTACAATAATTTGTTGTATTAATTCTATATCAAACAAAATTATTGTTTTATGTCTGAGGTGCCAGTCCAGGGTATATTATATTTAATATTTTAGTAAAAAATATTTTTATTTGTTAATATTACTATTAAATAAATAACAATGTATTTAGCACCTTTTTTATAATAACTCAGGGGCAAAAGTGAATAAAGATTCAACAAAGTTTATAAAAATGAATTAGTTTAATAAATATAAGTACATTCATTTATGTTATCAATAGAGGCTAGGAATAAATTAAAGAACAAGTGTGATGTTAGCCCATGCACGTAACTACATAAATCTTCTTGTTTTCAAATATTGCAGGGTTTTTGAAATAGTCAAATCTTTCTTGGTGTCTAATTTGTATGAAATTGAGACTCAATAACTAGCGCAGTTCAAGTTTATGTATGTTAAATCATACAAAGTGGAATGTCAAGAAAATATTGTACGCACAGGTGCTTCCAGAATCCTTGTCGACACTATTAGGTGAACTAATCTACAAATTTTATATTTTTGTCATATTCTTAAGGAATTTTGAATCCCAATACAATTGTTAAGCACCCATCTCTTACTTAACTACAGTCGCTTATTATAAATCCATAAATATTTTGAGTATGTCCAAAGACATTTATTGATAAAAAGAATTGGTCCAAGAACTATAAAATTATTTTAAGATATTGCTTAGTGGTAAATAATCCACATCAATATGGATATCAAACATAGGCAGAATGGGGAATGTTACCGTGTGTACAGTAATCACTTAAACCAGCTAACAATAGTTTATAAGCCCTATAAATACTTGCGAGTTCCTTATTTCCTTCTCATAAATGGTCGCCATCTCTATTGTAATATTAAAACCTATTTGATTTTCAACCGAGAAGAGATAAAAGGTGTTATATATTTTTCAAAATTTATTGCAACAGAGAGGGAAAATATTTTTGAGAAGGGAATATGGAAGTCTAGGCATTTACAGGGCTCATGACCTATCATTGGCTGGTTCAAGTGATCACTTTACACATGTGTAACATTTGTCATTCTGAAACATTTGGACATGCATACTTCAAAAAATTTTTTTTTTTACTTATGATTTGTAGCTCTCAATCATTACAATGTAGAAAGTCCTCATCGATAGCATAATGTTTTCAGTTATCTTGTTTTTGTATTTTAATTTAAACCGCATTTGAAACAATAAATATTTGCCCTGCTGTAATAAAGCATAAGGTACTTTTTATAATAATTTCCCTAGAACTGTTTATTCTAAAAATATACTATTGTAATCATTCTCAAAACGCAAGCAAGCTTGGAATGTATGAATTTTTATTTAAATATTTTTTTATTATTTACTTGCGTCAAAGTATTGCAAGGTTTTTGCATAATATTTATGTTTTAATTTATTTTTACTATTTGTTATTATAATAAGTCTTCATTATCAGAGTTCTCGATAATGCTTGAAATGAGCAGTCTGTTTCTATAACCTGTTACCTTAACAAGCGGGATTTTTTCTTTTGGTCATGTATACTCACTGACAAGGTCATATCTGTCGCCGCTCACTGGAGTGGCAAGGTCTAAAGTCCAGACCTGATAAATAAAGTAGGTATACATATATTTTTGTCAATTCCAAAATGTATATCCAAAATATTTAATGCCTGTAGTCCTGTGTGCAGTTATAAAATGATTTTAGCATATTTTAATGTTATATTTGAAGTTTTTGGGTTCTTGCATAATACGGAGACTATATTAGAAACAGACAACTCAATGTTTCACACCAAATTCAAAACGTGTTCAGTAATTTTTAATACATGTATTGCATTGAATTATTTATAAATACTAGTTGTGTAAATATGTATTGTTACCTCAGAGTTATAATGCGTAACCTAGAGAGGAGCCCAAACGTAGGAAAACCATTCTATGACTATTGGGTATTAAGTTAGCTACAGTTCGCAGCAAAACAATGGGCTATACTCCGGTCGAGAATTACCAAATGGATATTAATTTGCACTGTAATTCCTTTAAATATGTGCCTGTGTATTTATCATTGCAGGGTTATTCCAATATATTTTTCAATAATTTGCCTATATTTATTTTATATAACTGAAAATACATGTTTGTGTTTATTTTTTATTCACAATATATTTATGTTATATTTATTAAGATATAAATCCCAACTCCATTGAATCAAAGTCCTGTGTTGAGTTTGTTTGTTTGTCCGTCACATCTCCGAAACGGCGAGTCTAGCGGCCTGAATAGACACATCATTTTAGAAGCGATTTCAAGGTTAACGTTGCTATTTTTTAGTAAAATTTTAATCGACCTCTACTCGATAAAAACTCAAACTTTATATGGCTGCCTAGTGCGGCCCTGACATATTGCCCATAATCAACTGTCATTATCAACAGTAAATATACTTTAATTCAAAAATTTATCCCCTAAATTGAGAAAAAATAGTATCTGAAGTAAATATAAGGAAAGTTTTTAAGCAACATAATACACATGTCGGGACAATAAATGCCAAAAATCAATGTAAATCATGGGAAAATATTCGGAATCAATTACCTGTGAAAACTGATTCCTTTAACCAACCTGCAACCAAATATACTGCAATTCACCATAGTCAGTTTTTATTTATTATAACGTAAATATTCAAGTTATTTACAAACAAAGCCAAGCATAGCTACAAAAGCATCCGATCGAACCGTTATGTTTATGTTGTCAAATAAAACAAAATGGCCACCAATTGGTTGCTAACCAACAGACCAACATCGCTTGCGTTTTATGAAACATAGTGATAGGGCTTCTCTCTAGGTTACGCATTATTACCCTGAGATTGTTACCCATTCCTCAAATGAATACATTTTTCTGACATGAACATAGACAATGGGTTAGAGAAATTGAAATAAGTTTTAAAACAAAGGTTTGTCTTTGATATTATAATTTGTGAAAATTTGATTTAAATATTTTTTTTATCCTCTTCATAATGGATCTCATATTATGTGTATGTATGTTATTTCCAAGCTCACGAACAAAATGTTATGTACTCTTACTAATAATGAAACAGATTTGGATTAAAATGATTGTTTTATTAATGAACCTTTATATGTAATAACTTAATTATTAATTTAAAAAATAATACATTTTGTCATATTAAGTAAAGTTTTATTTATTTATTTGGCCTGTTTGATAATAAATGTTAAAAGGTCAAAATTAGAGAGATGAGTATTTTTGGTTTTCATTTTAACAAGATAAAAGTGTATGTAGTTTATTATGATCAAAATATTCATGAATCTTCTCTACCCCCCCCGTACAGAGTGATTAATTTAGGGATTTCAATTTTTTGCATGCGTTTACACTTTGCTTCATATCTGGTCACACTGATGATTAAACGTCAAATCAAACATGTTGATTTTCATTTAGAACATTATTGCGACCTTAAGCATTACTCAAAACACTAAGTCAGGTTGAATTGACCAAACCATATTAGTTTTTTTCCGTTTTTTAAACAGTTTTGTAGATCATTTGACGTTTAATCATTAGTGTGGCCATTATATGAAGCAGTGTCGTTGCATTAAAAAAATTAAAATCCCCATATTAACAACTCTCTAGAGAAGATTCAGAATACCAGACCTGAATTAATTCCTGTGGTATAAGAAATATTTTAACCACATATTATTTTAGTTGTCGCTAATCCCAGAAACGGCTCCTGGAATTGTCCGATGAAGCGGTCCTCCCAGTTGGATGGTCCCCTTTCGATGTTGAGGCCCACTCATGATTGATGCTGCTCGCACCCCACCACCCGCCGCTGTAGGATGTTACTATTATGAATGTATTATCATGTCTATGAAGTTGATGTTTTGCAAATCTTCATCACCCGAACTACTGGAACCATACATAACTTGATAATAATTCTCACCCCCACAGTACACTGTGGTATGGTCTAAATCGCCCATTTTGCAGGAGAGCAAAAACAAACTTTTTTAAATTTATTAATGCTCGTAGCTTAATGTATATTAACAATATAATGCCCAGTATTTCTTTAGGTATTTGATCATTTGACAGTTAAAATATAAGAACACTGTAGCATCATAATGCAGTGTTCTTCTCCATATTTAACTCAATTGATTTTAAAGAACATCGAAGTTTTTATTATATCTCACTCAAAAAAATCAAGATACCTAAGAGAAAAAAAATGTGGTCAAACTGCATAAACGGCACTTCTGAAAATGCCTCTAGTCTTATTTTTTATGGAAGTTTGCATGTTTATATTATCATATTTAACCATATGACAGTAACTGCAACATCATTTTGATTACAATCTGATACTGATATTTATTTTACAGAAACATACAGTCAACAATGATTAAATTACATAAAGATAAGGTATAAAGACAGACCAGCGAAGTTTCTTATTGAAAATCTTATTATCTCTTATCTTTCTAATATGGCATCTTATTTTCCAGGAACTAGGAGTTATCAAGATCGACATAAATTACAATAAAGACGGATAACATTTTTGAGAAGGGAAAATTGAGTAAAGTGATCACTTAAGTCAGCCAATAATAGGTCATAAACCCTGCAAATGCCAAAACTTCCACATTCCTTTCTCAAAAATATTCTATCTCTGTCGTAATAAATATTCTCATCTACATAAATTTTGATAAATAAATAAAATATTCAATTTCATATCAGTGCTGAAGTTTGTATATTTTGCTTTTATTATATTGAACAAAAATGAATTATAAAAAATCATATGTGGACGGGTTCCCAATATGGTTTTCGGAGTATGTATTTAATATGTTGGTTGCTGATAAGTACTTATAATACTTATCAACGGTGGAAAGGCTATTTGCCTAACGAGTCTAGCATATTATGCACGTGCGTGCATTTTAAGATGGAATTTTAGTATGAAAATCTTATTCAGAAGCTAATTCTTCACCCCTCTGATATCGATCCTAATACAGGTTATTAGGTTAACAATTTGACCATCTTTCTTGTGGTGTCTGATTTCACCTCTAATAATAATATATTTCCCGAAGGAAGGTAGGTGAGTGCAATCACAATGACCATGACTGAAAAACTGATTCCGTTTTAATTTTGAAAACATAAACTTTCCTATTATTAATATTACCTTTAATTTAAGTTTTTCAGAAATCATATGGAACAAATAAATTTTATTATATCCTTTAAATAGCTAAATTCAGACTTTTTTTAAGCACTTTCGTTATCCCCTTTTCCACAAATACACAGCTCCTTTTGGCCGGATAAAATTCATTTATACATAAACTTACCGATTGCTCTAAAAGCATTGTAGCATCCACTATCAACACAGAAGACGGATGCTGCAATGCTATCTGAAACGTGCTAACAGCACAAAACACTATTGCATGTTTTAACATTTTATTTTATTTTAATAATCAATAATTGCTGCGGGTAAGAAGGAATTAATGATAATAAAAAATTATAGTAGGTATTAAAAAATCAAAAACGTTCAGTATAAATTATAAATAAAAAAATAAAACAATCTCATGAGAACATTTTACATACTTTATTATTTGAATATAAAAATATTTTCTAAATACAGATATTTTTATAAATGCACATAACATCACATATGTTACAATATTTCCCATGGCGCTAGATAAATAAGATAAGTATAAGGAACTTAAGTTTTAATAGAAATTGTATAAAATATTCTAATTTTTAAGTGAAAGTTCTTGGTGGAGTTCGGCATGATTTATTGTAGTAATACAAGACACATAGTACTTAATACACGCAGTCAATATGTGTTTAACTGGTCTCTTATTTCTAAAATAAATATAATTGTACAGCGGAACTTCTCAAATATATAAAAAAAAACCAATGGTGAAAAATTTAACACATTTTTTAAATGTAAAATAAATATTTTTGTTCTTTTGATTTATCCAAACGTTTCAATTTTTGGGCCATTTTCAACGAGCTGTAAATAACTCGCTATTAGTAAATGGAAACAGAGTTGGGGTAGAGTGAGGATCGAACCTTGTACCTCTGATCCATGAGTCCGCAACACCGTAGCCACAGGACCACCACCCGATTCATAAAACTATATCATCATAATTATTTATCAATTATTTCACCATTCATAAATGTCCTTTTGACCACAGTAAAAAAATCTAGTTTTATGATAAAAAAGTTATATTTTTGAAAAAGTCACATAAAAGTTTTAAAAAAATGTTTTGGCTTAGTTAATAAATAACACAGGAATGAAATTTAATTTAAAAAAAAACACATTTTCCTTATTCATGTTAGTAGAATTTATAAATAACATAGAAGTATATAACATATCCATAATCTTGAAACAAAAATTCTACCCATCTCTGTAGTGATATAAATAATAACATAGAAGTATTTACTATAAATAATTTATTAAATTGGTTAAGGATGTTTAAATATAAAAGTTAATGGTACTAAAGCTTTTGAATAAAAAAATTATCTTATATTCTATATTATAAAATGCAAGTATAAGTCAATTTTGTAATATGTCACAGTATTTCCTAGAGTTAATAATATGATTCTAAACTGATTTAAATTTATGAAGATAAAATAGTAAATTTTCCAATTGCTCTAGTTTCAATACCTTTACACGTTTGATTTGAACATCCTTGAATTTTATATGGAAAAAAAACAAATATGGCATAAATGTATGGAATGTCAAACAAGAAGTATATTGCAGTATACTCATACAAGAGCTCATTAAGTAAAAGTAGAAAATAAAAATGTATACTTGAAGGAAGTGTTTTTCAATGATAAAATTAAAATTGCCCAGTGCCAAAATGTTTTAAACAAATATTTCAATTCAGGAGCCGTTTTTAACTAGTAGTAAATGCTTAACTGTGCTGGAAAATGTAAATCGGGTGGCAGTAGATCGGGGTTCGGACCTTTGATATAAGAATCCATGATACTATCACGGGACTACAACTTGATTTTTTGCAACATAAATTAACAGCTGGATCCTTTAATAGGGATCTCAATTATACATAAAATAATATCACCAAATGTAACCCGATGAAAGTGTAAAATACAATACATATAATTTACACAACACCATGTTAGGATTCAGCTGATCTAAGTTTACTCATATTATTTATTACTTATAGAAGAACACAGGATGTTTTCGGCGTTCATTTTGTAGTTGGCCAATATTAATTTTATGTACATTCTTACCAACACTAAGTTCCCTTCTCGTTTGTGTTTGCAAAGTATGAAAGAAAGGTATTTTGTGTGTGTGTCCTTTCCAAAATGAATAAACATGATTGACATAAAGCAAAAATCGCATTCAAATATTTTTTGTTTGTTCGCTTTGAGGGTTTTCGCAATAGAGTTTCATATCTGTTTTAAGATCATCGCCGCAATATTAATGAGTAATGTCAATAAAACCAACACCTGCTAAATAAGATTTTTAAAAATAATTACAGTAGGGCCTCGCTAATCCGGGCCCCCGCTTATCCTGTGATCGCAGTAATCCTGACGGATGGAGTGGGAAATCGTGCAAGCAGCAATGTACAAAAACAATGAGCAAGACGATGATGAAAGCATGAAGCTGTCGCTTCCAAAAAGTTTTACCTTCAGAAGCGGCGGGAACATTAATTACTACTTTGAAATGGGCTGAAGATAAGGAATTAGATAGCCACAAAGATATATTTCTTTGTCGACTAAGAGACAGTACTTTTGAAATTAAGTTGGAAAAACATAAGCAGAAGAGTATTACAGACGTTTTTAAGACAACTCCTTATGCTTCTGTATTTTTAGCTTCATTTCAAACGCGCAGCGTTCCTACATGTTTATTATTCATTATTGTTAATATTGTCAAGGTTGTCATTTGATAATTAAAGAAATTTCTAAAGTTAAGCATAAGTTTTATTACCGTTAAAGTATTGCAGACCACAATCCGGACGCCTCGGTACTGTTTTTTGCCTGTTCGGATTGTCAAGGCCCTACTGTACTTGCAAACAAGTTAGTTGGACCACATATAAAAGTAAGTATCTTGCCATATAGAAATGTACTGCAAAATAGGGTTGCAAATTATACTAGCTAATGGTACATTTTTCGCTGCACTATGTAAAAAGTTATCAATATTTCCGCTGTATTTGTTGTACATGGGTGATCTGAGCAAGTAATAAAGGAGGCATAGTTTTCTTCGGTTAATTTCTACACGTTGTTCGTAGTTTAGAGACTTGAGTTCCTCGGAATACATGGACATGCTGGTCATGTCGAGAGCGAGAGAACTCATCCACTGCTTCCAGGACTCACTGCCAAAGGATGCGACAGAAATAAGGTGGAGAAGAGGCTTCAGGACGTACAAAGTTTCGGCTAGCCGCTGGGAATGCACATTCGCTGTGGTGGCATCAACCTGTATCCAGAGGTTGTCACTCAAAGGTTTCCAGTCTCTCAACTGAGCAACAGGAGCATCTTGCACTTTACGTAATACTCTGCCACTTCTCTTCAACTTAAATCCACTGTTTTCTTGAGGTACATTTCCTTCGTTAAAGTTCTTCCTTATCAAACCAGGCATCGGAGGATGCTGTACTGGTACTTCTTTGTAAAAATAGATTAATACCAAATTAGCAATACATTTCACAACTTGTACTGTAGTAGCTGCGCTCCATTTACCTCGAACTCCCCATTTGTGACGCGCTATCATTTCAATAAATACTTCACTATAGTGGAGAACTGTCATCCAGTATTTCAGAGCTGCTCTCTTTTTATTCCCTCCATATTCGGGTCGCGATTTAAGGATGAGTGTGTCATTGTACAAAACGAATAAATTAGATAAGGAGTACATGAGTTCCGACACTATAGGTGATTTGTTAACTTTTCCTGCTAGGAAATAGGAAACCCATTTTGTAACAGATTCTACGTCGGTAATGATGTTAGGATTAGCGATGACCCATTGTTTATATGAGTTCAATAGTTCTTTAATGACATTTATCGTCGACATGATTGAAAATGACTTAACTATCGAAAAACGGCGGTGTTCGAACTTCGTGTATCTGACGTGCACTTTAAACCAGACTTTCCGCCAGGCATTTATATTTAAATATATATATATACTAGCGACTGCCACTCAAGATTTACAGATTAAAAATATAATACACTAGTCATACAAATACTAGGGAGAAAGAAAGTATTTTGGTCCACGGATTATACATTATACATACTGTATACTTGTTTTTTGGTCTCTTGTCTCTTTTGTCTTTCTTCCCCCGATTATTTTGACCGATTTTGACTTTTGACTCACAGATTATATAGTACAATTTTGACTTTTGACCAACAGACATAGATTAATATATTGACCATAGACTAAAGTTATTTCGAACGAAAAACCATAAAACCATAGACAAAAAGCATGAAAATATGCCCCAGCCCCCTCGATTCTGCGGGACATGATACAACACCGATCTACATATGTAGATCGGTGTTGCATGATATCATTTATATTTATGATTTGTCAAAATTCTCGAGTGACATTATTTTTATACCTCGCTTTTTTTAACCCATGAATATTTTCTGCTATTATTCACGTTTTATTAATCCAACAACGATTACAACGATTTAAATAAATAGGATGGAGTAAAACAGTGGCAAAATCTATTACGGCAAAAAATTACAATCAATAGAAGTAGGTATTTATTTATTGGATTTAAATCTAAAATACTGCAGTAATGTATTTTGTTTTTTTTGAGGTACATTCTATTTAATTTTTTTAACCCATGGAAGGGTTTTTGGGGTTCTTTCTCCTCTATTAGTGCCTTTTATCATGTTTTGCGAAAACGCCCTATTAAAGTTATTTAAAAAACCCCAAAACCCAAATCAGGATTCCAAGATTTTTTTTTTGTAAAAATTGTCTAAAATCATTGTTCACTACAAGTCTTTTTAATAAATTTGAAATATTAACATTATTTAACGCAGGTATACTGAAAAACACTAGTTAAAAATTGTGTGTTACCTTTTTTTTCGTAATTATTCTTATCAAGAATTAATAAAATACACAGTACCTAATACGTGACATTTCTTTACGTAATTTATTGTACTATGAATAAAGCTCGATATAAAAACGAAACAGGATTTTACTTTTTGGTACAATTGTATTTTGTTTTCCCAATAAGCAGATTTGAGGTTATTTTTTTCAATTTTATAAATATTTTAAAACTACAGGCGATCGACGTGACTTCTTCACTGGCAGCAAAAAAATATTAAAAAGCCGCTCATAAATAAATGGTACTTGTCTAAATAAATTAATGGGGTAGGTTGGTAATATTTTACGATTTTAAATAAATCAATAATAAAAAAGTATGTACTGCAGACTTACACTAAACGTAATAAAATAATTACGGTCCCCGTGGTCTATAGTTGTAATGGCTAATACGCTTGTCTTACGTACGGAGGGTTTGATTCCCGGTGAGATCACAAAAAATAAAATTTATATTCCTCCAGCCTAAGTGTCCGTTCATTTACCGCATTGTAATTGAACTTTCTGACCTGATGTAAAGCAAGAAACGCTGATTTTGTGTTTCGTCGCCGAATCCATTTCATTCTAGCACCATGCTAAAATTTATGGCTAACTAGTAGTAGCAATAGCTATTGCAAAAAATGGTATTTTTACAACATAACATAGGTAACATTAGAGAAATTAATTGTACGGTGAAGTTTCTCCAGAATGTACGAAATAAGAATAAAAATGAACGACTTTTAATAACGTCAATAGTTCTTGTGAATCAACCAATGATAGAGAGTTGAGATAGATTTCCAGTTCACGGGAAGCTAATTCATCAATCAGCAGAAGTCAACGTAGAAAACTTGTGACGTCACAATCGGAGTAGTTTCTAAACTTTAAAAATCATAGCGCTAAAAATTCGATACAATTTGTTTTTAATTGGCTTGATTTGATAGTATTAAGAAATAAGAAAAAAATAAAAAAACCACCGAACCCTCTCATTATTTCACCTATTACTGAAAATATTTATGAATAATTATACTTCTTTCACTTTATTTTGAGTGTGTTGAAATTTTTGTAGACAAGGCTGGATTTTACTTTTTGGATTTAATCAACTCTGGATCAGCGAACACCCTCTAATACCTACACGTATACAATATATACGTATGTATATATCAATATATTACGGTATCTCGACGATTCAATGTTTTTCTTCCGTTCATCTTTATGAATTTGTAATATTTAATGTTTGGATTTGGATATTTTATTTTATTTTGGTACCCGACTAAAATGATTCAAAAAGTTATACGACCTTCTCCAAGCAGCAATAATACCTACCACAAAACTGTGGAATGAAATACATTTTTTTTTAATCGAACAATTTTATTAATATGAAAGCTTTTTTTTTATTAACCGCGGAACGTAAACGGAACACAAAAATTTGACAACATTCTTTTGAAATGCTTATCTACATAGTTAATAAAACATGTCACAATTTAAAATGGAATCATTCCTTCACATATAATTATTATTATGCGGACTTAGATAAATAACAATTTCATTGCGAACACTTGTCCAATAAATAAAATGGATACATCGGAAATTTAAAAATGTTATTCGTCGGGAAACATAACTCTCCTACGCCGACGAGGTCTTCGGGACCGCCTTCTCCTCCTCGACCTGGACCTCCGTGACCTGGACCTCCGTGACCTCCTTCTTCGCGCTCCGATGACCTTCGGAAGCGTCTTCGGTCGTCTTCTACTGACTACTTTTGTTGGCATCTCGACGCTGTCTTGATTGGGACTGTCCAGATCCACATCTACGGCGGCTTCGCAATCTGAAGACGCCTCACTGTCTCTAGCGGAATCCATTTTTAAAGAACACCACACAATTTACTGAATTTTGCGAAATTTTGAACGCGGCTCGTATCCGAAACTCCAGAAATGAAATGATACTGTTCTGTAAATTTTCACACTTTTATTTGTCTTATTAAGAATGTTCGTTGTTTAAACCTTTAACAAAATACTAATGCAGAGCAAACAACTGTCGTACCTACCTACGAGTACCTGCACTGTGTACCACGGAATCTCTAAATAGACAACGGGGACAAAGGAATGATTAGGGAATACAGAAGTCTAGGTGTTTACAGGCCTTGCGATCTGTCATTACGTTTATGACCTAAAGTGTAGTCGCGTGCAAAAAAACCCCACTTAGAAATCTTCTCTATCCCGGCGAGAAGATTCAGAATAGCACCCCTGAGCATAATTTGTTTGAAAGGATTTAGTGTAAAAAGGCCATCTTACATTTACCAAGCAAAAGACAAAACCCGTTTTCAAAAGAGGGTTCCGGTACCTATTGGATTTTTCTCGGCGGGAGGGATTTGAGATAACTGATGATTTTTCAAATATTTGAATTTCTTTCACGGAAATCAAATGTTTGCCTTTGTTTGTTATTTTTATATTTATGCCATATAATTAAATTAATTCTACGATTCATGCAACTATTCTTAATTCTATGATTGATGGCATAGAATTAAGAATAGTCCAGAAACCGCATACGCACATCAAACAGAAGACGACTAAACTACTCATAAATGAGTAGGTTTACGTTTTGACTCAGAAGTTTCTTTTTAGACGTCGCTCAGTACGCAGTACGCAACTCCTGATTTGAATTCAACTATGCCGCGTTGTGTCCTTTTAAAGTGTAGAAATACTACTAGGATCTTAAAGAAACAGGATGCACTCACATTTCATGTGTAATTAGCAAATGAATGTGTATGTAACAAATGCATTACTTAAATATTTAATTATTTTTCCATCTGTCAGATTGTCGAAGAAACAAAATGAACATTTCGTTAGTGTTGCCAGGGTAGTAAATTTTTTTACCCAATTTGCTCATCTAATGAGAGAAATAATGAAAATTGGATCTCGGATTAAATAACTCTATCGTGGACATTTGACCGAAATTATTTTTAAAACATCAAATATTATTAAACATGATATAAAAATATCCGTTTTATGTAAAATAAAATTTGTTTTACATTTTAAGTTCAAAGTTCATTAATTCAATTACTTTTATTAAATCACATTTTACTTATCTACTCTGTTGTGTCAATATTTCCGAGTGCACAATAAAATTTTAGAGAAATTAACAGATTGCTTTTTTTTTACCTTACATTTGTGTTATAATGATATTTTTTGGTGATTTCTGCTCCGTGTTTCAGGCGGAACTCTTTGCGATCATAGAAGCCCTGGTCTATGTTTTGAAGAAGCCACTAAACAGATGGAAGAAAATAACGTCTGGCGTCCATGGAATAACTGACCGAAATTCGGTCAACCCTATTGTAATGGACATCATAACAGATATCCAGAAGCCACGATGCAGACACCAGGACGTGTACATCGGCTGGATACGGGGACACTGCGGAACCTTTGGCCACGAAACGGCTGACGAAAAAGCTCGGGAGTCTATGCTCAAGAAGACAGCCCCCGATTTCACCGATTTTCTGCTCAGCTTTGCCAAAAGGAAAATAAGAAGCAGGATCCTTCAACTCTGGAACGATCGTTATTTGAGTGAGACTACCGGAGGTATTTTTCCTACCATTTTCCATGCCAATGATTTCAGGAGAATGCAGAATGCTGGCCACGAACTCACCCAAATGCTTACGGGTCATGGTGGGTTCATGAGCTACCTGCATTGTTTCAAGCTTTCCGATATCGACAGCTGCCCATGCGACGATGAAACTCCTCAAGAAGTCCTTCACCTAATGATGCATTGCCCCCTTTTTAGCTTTCAGAGACAACAGCTGGAGGTGCGATGCAGAAGCCTGGGTAAAGATCTACGCGACATCCCATCGGTGATAGGTAATAAAGAACTCACACTAGAGGTAGTATCATACATGGTCAAAATAGTGCAGGCAATTGGTTTAATAAACCAAAGTAGGGAACAAAATATCGAACACTCTTCTAGTGGAACGGAAGGTCTGTTGACTACTGCCAACAGGCCGGCTTCTCCTGAAGAGTATTAAGTGGTTTCCTCTCCACATGAGCAAATTCTGAGAAGTTCCAGATTAGCCCCGTTGGTATAGCCTTCCTGATCCCAACAGTTTAGATTAATTTAAAGAAATATAATTGCAGAAAAATCCGCCTTTGAAATATAAACATTGTATATTATAAGCAAGGTAAAAAAGAATGCATCTCCCATATAAAAAAAAAGGTATGTAAAAATAATTAAAGAACAATCTATAACATTATTCACAATATTATGTATGTAATAGCGGTAACAACAGAGCTACTATAAAAAAAAATATATATATATTTATGAATATAAAATCTTTCATTTCCAAAATTACAGTCCTGAACCAAGAATCGGAACCGGGTTGTGGTCCAATTGAAATATTTGCGTAGATCACAAGATGCACATTTTTTTTTTTTAAAACAAAAAAATATATATCCTATCGGGTGATCCAATTTATGATACGAAGAACAAGTCAGTTTCCGAATCCTACAATGAGGAAGATCAGTGATTTTTAAAATATTTTTTGCTGGTTAATTGACTATCAATATAAGCCAAAAATTCTTATTTTTGATTTTTGAGTATCGTATTATCATCGCTACGATTTTTTTTAATTTTGCATTTTTTTATTATTATAATTACTCCTCGCGTGACGTCACTAGTTACCTTCGGTGAGTTGTCCTGATTGTTGGGTTGTCTTCCCGGAAATCAAAAATTTATCACAACACTATCATTGGTTGATTTAGAAGAACTTGTGACATCTATGAAAGTAGTTCATTTTTACTAAATTTTTCGTACATTTTAGAGAAACTTCGCAGTACAATTAAATGATCTAATTTTTACCGCGCGTAAGAAAACATTTTTCATATTCAATTTCCCGTAGCGCCGAACTTCCAGACTTCAGATTATTAAATGTGTTTGCATCGCATGCTCACGCAAATGAAATGATTTGATCAAAATCGAAGTCATAAATAGTAACGGCTAATAGTTAGGCTGATTGGGGTAATAAAAATCAGTTTCAAATAATTAATGGGTGTACCGAGTCTTCAATTTTTTAAGCTAAAATTATTTTGGGGTGAGTTGGTTCATATTCAATATTATGACTTAATTAAGGAAAATAATATACATAAAAGCTTTTCAGACAATAAAACATTTTTAAATACATTTAGTTTCATCGCTATTATTTGGATAAGAATGGATACCTATTTTATTACCTCTTTGTCCTAAAAAATGACTAAATAATTCACTAAGATATTTGAAAAGGTGAGTAGATTAATTTTTAGAATAGTAAATTTTGTCAGTTCCTTTTTTAAAATTATATTTTTTTTTAATTGTAACACTTGCACAGTGAGTTATTTTGTGTTACGATGCCGAGTATCGTTCACACTCCTTTCCCACGTTTTGGAACGCATTACAGCGTCCACCTGAGGATTGATCAAAAGTACACCGACCAAAAGAATAACCCAGAAAAACTTATCGTGCACATGGACGGCCATGAAAACCTAAGAAATGTATTAAATTGTAACAGTAACTATTGTATAGGTTGATAGGAGATATCTATATCTTATAATATGTATTTGATTCTACTAAGGAAAAAAAAATAAAAGTTCTTTTAGGCAAAAAAAATATATCTTATAAAAAGTACTCACAAGAGTCCGCAATCGATCACAAAGTTGAAATATTTTACAATCCCATTCAAAATTATAATCTATAAAATACCTAAATACTTGTAGGTACTTCTTTACAAATGTTATAAGTTCGCAATTACACGGGTTAGAGATACCATCATGTAAGGAATTTGTGCAATGAGCAATAATATAAGGCAAAACATATTCTTGTAGAAATTAAATGTAGAAGCATTTAGTTTTTTTTTGCATTTATAATAAGACCATAGTCATGAGTCTACTTTAGCAATTTGTTAAAATCATTTTGCAGTATATCTTGAGATTCTAAAAGGTTTTTTTACTAGAAATGACTAGTGCGGGGTCACTTGCAAATAATCACCTTACTTCACAATACAAATTATAGACACGTAAATTATAGTTTAGGACCCAAATGGATCCTTGAGGCACTCCTGATAAATATTCCCTCGGTGAACTTAACGTATTCTTCATTATGCTCATTTTCCTCCTTTAAATATAAAAAAAAAATGGTTAGTAAATTTCCCCTATACCAATTGACTCTAATATACACATTTATTTTGAATGACATAGTCTTAAAATCTTTTGAAAAATCGGTAAAATGTATTGTGACATGATATAAAATATAAGATATAAAATATTTAATCTGTTATTTGTGTAATCTGCGAAATCCTATAGCAAGTCATGGCAACTGTTTAAAAAAAAAGAATTGATAAGGATCAATGACGTATATTTAAAAAAAACGAATATCTAAATGCATCCATATTTTTCTATTTTTTTTTTACTGCCAGGTAAAAGTGAAATCGGTCTATAATTGTTTACAATGGAGTGATCACCCCTTTGTAAATTGGTCTGATTATACTATGTTAAGACATCTTCGGAACCACACCAGTCTGTAAAATAATATTTTGAATGTGTGTAAATATGACTTAAAACCGAGACATATTTTTTGATATTGCATATTCTTAAATTGTCTATACCGATTGTTTTAGAATTCTTCATTGTGCTTATAATTTTTACTATTTGTCAAGTTTTAGCTTTGTTTTTTTAGAAAGTGTTGTGTTGTAAACTCAATTTCACTGGTTTTAATAATGCATTTGCGCAGCAAATTATTAATTAAAAAGATTCATTTTTTTCTGTAAGAAATATTTTTTAATAACTGCGTCATAATCAGTTTTATTTTTTCGTCCCAATACTTTATTGATTTCGTTCCAAGTAGATTTTATGTCGGAGCCGCAACCATAGAACCTGTTATTATAATAGTTTTTCTTTGCTTTGAGCACATATTTGTTTAATTTATTTCTATATGTTTTGTATTCCCTTTTAAAAGTTTAGTTTTTGGTAATCTTTTGCATCTGTTCCATAGTGAATGTTTAATTTTTATTTTTACCAGGAAGTACAAAGTAAAATTGAGTTTTTGTATGAAAAATTGAATCTGTTTGCATTTTTTTTCTAAATGTTTTCAATTACAGGTTATCGACGAAGATACCTTGAATTTTCATAGAAATATGCACATTTTCGCACATAAATATCCATGTTAGTTTATACCGTCTCGATATGTACCGATGAAAATAGCGTTCGTAATCGAGGCTCAGGAGTGTAGATAAGTCAATTCGTCGCACAACTTGGAATGCTCGGGACATATCTTTCTGGTTTTCATAAATCTCTTCACCACCACTAACACAGTGTGATATGAAGAAGGATACGCATGGCTCGAAGTCTTATATATACGAGTAGATCGTGTTTTTGAATATACTTCATACCTACCATTATTTCATTGGCCTTTTTTGTATCTGCTGCATGTATTGATGTTTCGTTTGTTCGGTTTCTTGTACATAAATATGTTTCTTCACGAAAGTGTTGTAAAAATCCAAAACAAATTTATTAAACATTTAAATGACAAAACAAACAATGATTTTCCTAATAATGTAGATGCAGCAAAACACTTTGGAATTAGCTCTCTTAAAGATCGAAGAATTGTTCAAGAGCAGGCGTATTTATATAAAATCCTAAATAACGAAATTGATTCTGCTGAACTATCATCACTAATAAAATTTAGAATTCCCAGGTTTAATAGTAAACTCAGTCATCTTGTTTCAACATCTCTTCGACAATCGAATCTGGGTAAAAATGAATACATTTATCAAGTATGCTAGTCATATGAAAGAAAACTTAGCGCCATTGATCTTTTTAACGAAAAAAAATACTGTTTTAAAAAATATATCAAAATTGCGATAGAGACGTCATAAGAGCAACATTTTTAGGTATTATTTTTTTTTTATCGTTTTACTTATTAGTATTCATTATTTTATTATTAATTATAAATATGCACGCGAAAGTATGTATGTGCTTTAGTGTATGCGTATATGTTCATGTATGTATGTATGTGTATATATGTATATATATGCATGTTTATGTGTGTAAATGTATGTATGTATGTGTATGTATGTATGTATATGTATACAGGGTGTTCTTTAAACCTTGTCACATCTGAAACCACGATGATCAGTATGAGCAAGAAGACATATTGGCACATTAAAATATTTTTTTAGAACGAATAAAATTTAAAAAAATATATATTAAAAAAAACTTATGGTTGCTAACTTCTGCAGAAGAGAAACGAGGAGGGAGGAGTCTGTCACACCGTTAACCACGCGGCTGCGCCCCCTTCGCTTCTCCCCTGCAGAATTAAACAACCATTTGTTTTTTTAAATATTTCATTTTTTTAAATTTTATTTGTTCTAAAAATTAATTTTAATGTGCCAATATATGTTCTTGCTCATACTGATCATCGTGGTTTCGAATGTGACAGGGTTTAAAAAACGCCCTGTTTGTATGTATGCATGTATATATATGGATGTGTGTGTGTATGTATATGTATGTATGTATGTTGTATATGTACATTTAAATGCATTTTTATTTATTTTTTCATCGTTTTAAATTTACTTACTATTTTTTCTTCGTCTCTTCCTTCCCTATTTTCCCATCCCGCTTCTTTTCACCCCTAGCGAGCTGTACGTTTTGTTTCTTTATATTTTTGTTTCTATATGAAGTCCATAATTGGTGTTGTTATTTGTTGTTATTTATTACGTTTTTTTATTAATATGATTGTGTTAGTTTAAAAAAATAAAAAAATAGTTTATGCCGTTTATCTAATAAAACAAATGATGAAATAATGTGTGTTGATCTGTTTTGTCAGTTTAGTTTATTCCTCCAGACAAAATTACCCGGAATAGACAAAACCGTCCTGAGTGGACAAAATACTGGATCTGACGGAACATACTCGGTCATATTTTCACACCGCAGCAGTTCCACTAAAGGTTTCTCTAACAGTTATCGCTAAACTAACACAATTCTAAAAATAGTAAGTTAAGTAGTTTCTAAAGTAAAGTTTAGATTTAGAACGATGCAGTAATCTAAGGCCAATGGCGATATAGGCTGGTGGCGACTGGTACTGGATTGTGAAATTCACACTCCAGCTCAGGAGAGTGTGAGAAATGAAAGCTTTTCAAGATTGAATAATGCAATTCAGTATTGGGAAATTTGTGGGAAATATACACCGCTAGTTCTACATCCTGATTTAAAAAATAGAAAACCATGGAAAAGCTCAAATATTTTTGACTATACTGAAACATTAATTTATTTTACCAGTTCAACACATAGGTAGTCTAAATTTTTCTGCTGATCGAGCATGAATATCATTATTTTGAATGTAATTCAATAATGTTCAGCATATAATTATATTTAAATAGATAAATATTCGATTGATGATTATCAAACACAACGAGCATTTACTTAACTTTTACTTTATTATTTTATTGTTTTGTCTTTTATTAATTTATTGTTTGTCTACAATATATTGTCTTAAGATCCAAGATCAAAATACAGTTTTAATGGTTAAAATATGAATGAAACATTATCTTCATTTTAAACTTAATTACTATAAGAACTTTCATATAACAGTGTTTAGTGACATAACTGAATGATGTGTGATAATCAAAAACAAATTAAATTTTTTCATTTAATTAATCTCAATAAAGTATTGAAATTGTAATCATATACTTAATTCCAAAAATAATTGCGATACAAATTGGAAATCAAGTTTGGACAGAGTGGAGAGCAAACCTCGGATTTCTGATCTGAAATCTGCAACACTACCACGGGACCACAACCCGACGGAATTAAAAGGTATGTTAAAAATTTCACAATTAAAATATTGTGCTTTATTCGAAGGTCTGATTCGAGTTAACATGAGTTAATTTGCAAATGGCTAAGTATCAAATATTGATGGCTTTTTATCGTGTACGAAGTAGAAAAACAACTGCGAATATAATAATGATATTTTACGTATGTATTTTTTTTTTCCGGCACTCTCAAAAAGGTTTTCCATCTCTGTTGTGATATGTATCAAGCATATGAAAATGTTTTTAAAGTGATTATAAATGTACATATATAATAAAGATATTTTTCATTGAAACGATGATATTAAAGTATGATGTATGGGTATTTATGGATATACATCAATGTTGGATTACATCAAGTATTTTTTTTTTTCACAACTCAATATTTTTTGCGCAAGAAATTGTGTAATAAAAACCCATTTGACCAATTTTATTTTATTTTTTATTATTTATATGTATATTCACCCAACGGGCATTTATAAAGACTTTAATAATACACTATATGGTGTAAAAAAGACATAATATTATATGGTAATAGGTAGAGAGAAAAAAGATATCAAAATATAGACAAAACCATTACCTTAATGGACAGAACTCAGAAATATAATTACAGCACGGTTACATTAACCCTTTATAACTCACCCTCTTTAAAAAAATTACAAGGTATTTTGATAAATTCCTGCAAATAACAAATCACGTAGTTTTTAGTTTTTCAAAATTTTCATAATATAATAAAAATACAGTAGAAAATTGGAATGTGATATATGCCTCAAAGTATTCTCAATTGCCAAAGAAACATGAAATATTTTTAAAACTTTTGTTTTGCTTATTTTAACAAAGCGCAAAATATGTACTAGTGTGTAAAAATATTTTTTTCTTCATCTTCTTTGTCTTCTTGTAGATCTGACGATCTGTTCTACTTACGCAACTCAGTCTCCTGTGATGAGGTCCAACTACCCTTCGGGGTGGGCGCTGTCCGGAAGGCAATTCTTTAGCTGCTATGGACACTGGTCTATCGCTGCTCATTCCATTTATGTGATCTCTTCATACTCTTCTACTGGGATCTGCCCAATTGCACCATATCTTCGATTTCGCACGTTTCCCTTAAAAAGTCATTTCTGACCCGGTCGCACGGAGCGTTCCCGGTAATTGATCTCAGGACTCTCACCTCTGATGTTCTTAGCAGGTTTTTCGTTCTCGTGGTGTCCGCTCGTGTTTCTATGGAATATGTCAAGATGGGTCTCACGCATGTCTTATATATTCTAACTTTGCTGTCAATTCGCAAATTTTTTTGGCTATGTGATCTCTTTTAGACATCCTGACACTTGAGAGGCTTTGTTGATTTAATTTCAGACTTCGTTGCACAAATTTCTGGTTATATCAATTCCTAAATATCTGAAGCTTGCCACTTGTTTTATCGATTCATTGTCAATAAGCAGTTTACATCTTTTATATCTTGCTATAGCTAAACTTTTTTGTTTTAGAAACTAAAATAGACATATTGAACCTTTGTGATACAATATGGAATTTGTATAACAAGTAAGTTGTAAGTTGTCTCAGATTCAGCCACTATTTCCGCATCATTTGCATAACCTACTAGATTGATGATCTTGTAACCCATTTTGTAACCCAGTCCCAAGCCGGCTACTTCTTCTATGATTTTATCCATTATGAGGTTGAAAAGAAAAGGACTTATATCCTATCTCTATCTCCCTGCTTAATACCACTGATTGTGCTTTTTCTTTAGACAATTCATTATTAGCTTTGTCTTTTGTTTTAAAGTTGGTGTTTCGGATTAATTATTTTTTTATTCTAGTGTCAAGCCATTCCTTCCTTTGATTCCGGTGGTCCTTGTTTTTGAATTCCAATATACCTCCCTCCCTGACGGCGAGTCAAGAAAGCAATACGCGCGGACACACAACGAAAAACGTACCACGAGCGCAACAGTGATTCGAATCATCAAAAACTTACACAAAACGTAAAAAGTTATTTGTGCAAACGAAAATGGTGTTTTTCTGGGCCAGTGCCAAAGGGAGGAAATCTTAAGTCCTTACCCCTTTCATTCATTCCAGGATTGACCCTTAAAACAGTAACGTCAATTAGTTTACATAAAATTAAACGTTCCTTATTTTCTTCGAGCTTTAGAGGTCAGGCCTTGTTTATAGTCCCGAGGTCGAAGGAATCAAGCGTTCAACAGTTGGTATACAGATCTTGAATGATCTTAGTTAATGTATCAGATATATCTCTTTCCAGAAGTATCCTCACAACATCTTTTATCAACACCCTATCTAAGGCCTTAGTGAGAACGACAAAACATATTTATGCTTCTTTGTTATATTCAATTGATTTCTTCTTTAGTTGTCTTAGAATGAAGATCGCGTCGATAGTGGATCGATTTCGCCTAAAACCCTGTTGAGTTTCTCTGTTATTAATCGTTCGTTTCAGTTTTGTTTTAATAATACCTGTAAACAGCTTAAGCATTGTGCACAATAAGGATACACCTAAATAGTAGAATGGAAAAATCCTTTAGCCTTTCTTGAAAGTTGGTGTTGCGATGCTTGTTCTCCACTCTTGTGGTATGGTGCAGTCAAACAAAAATTTATTGAACAATTTATGTATTTCCTTCCCCAATTCTTGGCCAGAGTACTTAATTAGTTCGTTGGTAAGGTTGTCAATTCCTGGAGCCTTTCTATTTGTAAGTTCCTTTATAAAAGCTAGAGATTCAGTTCCTATAAATGTCTCTTCTGTAGTCGCTTCGATGGCTTGATTTTCTTGTCTAGTTGTATTTGCGTATAAGTTTTCAAAGTATTGTTCCTCCTGAGTCGTTGGAATTGTGTTTGTCTGTGTGTATTCGTTCACTGGTTTTCTTTGATTCTTAAGAAACTTCCACACTTTTCTTTATACATCGTATAAGTCGTGTTCCATATCTTTTGATAATCTTTATAGTTTTTTCGATTTTTTCAATATTTCACTGCGAGTGAATCTCAAATGAATTTTCATCATGAAATATGTCGTTTTGGTTATTTCGGCAGTACATGTTATATTCCCGACACATGCGGGCTAAAGGTGCGTGGTTTGTTGCATTGCTTAAAAAACAAAGGCAGTTAAAATATGTCTCGATGACTGAGTGTTCTCAATCCCGCATTTATTTATATTTTATTGAGTAGGTTAGTATCTACTGTAAAGTTTAATTCAAATTTAGCAATTATAATTATGTTTGCTAAAAATAAATCTGCGCCTCAAAAAAACAATGTTAATCGTTTATCTAATTTATTTAAAAATGAAATAAGGAAATATAAGTGGAACTCTCTGAAAGAAGAATTAAATTGTTTTGTAGATAATAAAGTATTTGTTTGTTTTAATTAAATTTATAACAAAAGTAAAACAAAACATTTAAGCCCAAGACTAGACCTTATGCTATTAAAGAATGGGTCACAAATGATTTATTAGAAGAAATACAAAAAAGAGATAAGTTTTTTAAAAGATGGAAAAATACTCCTACAAATAAATCAAATGAAAAATAATATGAATTAGTGAGAAATAATGTAACTAAAATGAATTAAGATTAATAAAACTGCTTTCTATAGGAGTAAATTAAAATATTTCTTCAATTATACTAAGAAAACGGACAAAATAAATAGGTTGTTAGGGAAAAGATTAAAAGCAGTTACGATTAAACAATAAAAAATATCATTATTTTTGGTACGTGTACTTGTACACACACAAATCTGGATTTTCTCCCAAGGGGGAGTAGGTATATATTTTTATTTATATCCCTACAGGCGATCTGCAGGCGATTACTAGTACTTAATTTAACTCGGAAGAGTCTTAACTACATAAAATAAAGTAATCTGCTTAATTAAAATACTTAACTTCAATATCAATACATAGATGGCGCTCCAACTCGCTTGTGGATGGTTTCTCAATTCGTAACATAAATACAAAAATCAAAAATGTTACCTGGTGTGGATATTCGCTAATAAGCGGAATGGAGAATGTTGTAGTACTTAAAGTGGCCACTTAACCCAGCCAATGACAGGTCATAAGCCCTGTAAACGCTCGAATATCCATAATCCTGAATTTGAAAAAATTCTACCTCATCTCTGTAGGGATATAAATAAAAAAATAATATTTTAATAAAAAATTATACTACTTGCACGTTAAATATGGGCCATGTGACTAGGAGCATATTCTGAGTAAATCATAAAAATGCGACTTTTTGGCATCAAACAATTAGTATTTTAAATAAACATATTATTTTATTGAAAAGCACTGTATTTTTCCTACTTTTTTCATACAAAGAAGTGCTATTTTCGGCTTAGTTTTTTTTTTACATCGTTTTTATCGATTTTCTTAGAATGTGCTCCGAGTCACATGGCCCATATTTGATGTGCAACGACGATATATTATATTAAAAAGTAAATTTTAAAACGTACAGGTCATTTGCTGGTTTAGTCAACAGATGGAAGAGTTGAGGAAAAGTGGATGTTCAAACATAGGCAGAATGGTGAATATTACACAGTGTTTAAAGTGGCCATTTATACCAGCCAATGACAAGTCATAAGCCCTGTAAATGCCTAGACATCCATATTCCCTTCTCAAATATATTTTCTCCCTCTGTTGCAACAAATTTAAAGAATACACAATACAATTTACAATTTACAAGAATACAATTTACACTAATATTTTAATCTTCTAAATTACAACAGTAAACATGTCACGTTTTCTTACATTTTTTCATATTTTTTTTATTTTTTATACTTTCAGGCATTGCATCATACATTTTCATTAATATATTTCCATTTATCTATTATTTTGTATATTTAGATGTTAGTCTTTTTTCATTAATATTTTTTGTAATATAAAAATTATATTTTAAAGTGTTAAAAATTAAATCTTAAATATATTTATCGTCTTTATCCAATATCTATTTAATTTGTTTTCTAATTTTTTAATTCCTGATTGTAATTATTTTATTATATACCATTCTCATGGTCCTGTTTTAAAGTATTTATACGTATTTTTTTAAAACTTTTTAATCGGCATTTAAATATAACCGAAATAAACGAAACATGAAATTTATTATAAATTGTAATATATTATACTTTTTCAATATCAATAATTGTATAATAGAAATTGGATTGAAATATTTTGGTTTGAAGGACCATTTTGTTAGTGCGAAAATACAAGAGTTTCCTTCAAACAATAATATTTCTATATTTTTTGATAAAATAAGTATAAAATTACAAAATGGTTACTACATACATAATTAATTATGATTATGATAAAATTATAAATTAACCTTTCAATGAAACTTCTTGGTTTAGTTTTACTTTTTATTATTTTGACAAGACTAGTGTCCAGTCTTGAAGATGCCCACTTAGGCGAAAGCGCTCGTTGGTCAAAATAATAAAAAGTAAAACTAAACCAAGAAGTTTCATTGATAAGTTTATTTATAATTTTATCAAAATCATTAACTATGGAGTTTTATCAAGAAATATCAACAAAAAACATCGATATTAATTTTAATTATAACGTTTCTACCTCTCTTATACAGTGTAAACTCGTAGTTCGCTTTACATTTATTTTTATACATATATACATAATATCTTCATTAAATTGGTGTTATATTATTAAGAGTAAGTTATACTTATCTTCATAATATCAACACTCAGTAATATATAGGGCATTGCATTCTCTAACTACAAGGTATCGAACTATACATAATTGGGCTGTAGATTAGCCTTAAAAAATATTCACGTCGATAGGTGAATGCGCCAACAATTTGTGAGTACAAAGGTGGACTCATCTCCATTTTTTAATATTTTCAGCCATCGTGTCGAAAACACCCATCGAGTATTTGTATTTTTCATCCAACCGGACACATAAATACTAGTTTTGATCTCAAAGATGTCTTAAATGTTAATATTAGGGCATTCATTTATTATGTTTGTACTATTTAAAGACAAAATAAAAAAAATAATAAAAAATGCGATGAAACCAGTCACTGGTAATTTTGATATAAGTATCACTTCAACAGTGTTTTGAAGATGTCTAAATGCTTGCAGACTGTCTGGATTTCATCATCTGGAGTTATTCATATTTAACCTGGTAAAAGAGGAAGTATAAAATTGGAAAATCGTTTTCAGGTGTTGCCTAGTAGGTGAATTGGTTCAGCCGGATGAATCTCACCCAGATGATAAAGGTTTCAGCTCTTTGACTTCACAAAAGTCAACAGACGGAAGAGTTGAGGAAATGTGGATGTTCAAACATAGGCAGAATGGTGGATGTTACACAGCGTGTAAAGTGGCCACTTAAACCACCCAATGATAGGGCATAAGCCCTGTGAATGGATAGACTTCCATATTCCCTTCTCAAAAATTGAAATATAAGTATCACTTGACTTTTCGGTTCAGTTTCAGTGCCAAAATACGTGGTTTATTTCCAAAAATAGTACAAAAATATAATTCAAAATAAAATCTGTGCTAAAACTATAAAATTGTTAACGAAAACTACTAACTTTAAAAAATTTTATATAGGTACATAGGGCACTATAATAGAACACCAAATGCAGCGTACCTTAATCATCTGTTACACGAAGATAAGGTGATCAGCCTTACGCTTCAGGTATCAGTACAAAGATAATGAAATATTGGGGTTTTACACCACATTAAAAAAAAAACTTCACGTCGGCGCTGCCAGGAATCAAACCCGGGACCTCAAGCATGGTAGGCGAATGTGCCTACTACTACACTACGAGGTGGACTTATCTCCATTTTTTTCATTTTATGGCATTTTTACCTGAGAGTATCTATCGAGTTGGAATACTCATCCAGGGTTCTGGTATCATTCGATTTTTATGTTCAGTTTTACTGGCAAAATACGGTGTTCATCGGCAAAAAAAATCATGTAGTTCTCTTGCAATACGGAGACATGAATACAATTTAAATAGTATAGCGTTGTTAACAAAAAGCAACTGGTTTAGTTGCTATATTTACATATCATTTAAGAAAATAAATTAATCCAAAATACCTACATTCAACATAATAAGTTACCACGCTTCCCCGTCTGCGTTCCCTATAATACAGTGCATAGATACGCCAGGTAGAAATCAATAAAATCCAAACGATATGTTTTATCTATGTTTTATTCAATTAAAAGTTACTAATACAGATTGCATGTCTTGGTTGTATAAACTTTGGGTCGTTGTGTTTAGATTAGGGATATCAGTGGTGGATGTTCCGATTTCGTCTAATTCAATTATCCTTTATTTTCTATTTCATATTTCCAAAACTTCAGAGTTTCATAATATTATCAGTTTTTGCTAGTATTTAGTATTTAGACAACTTTTAAGCACGATTTTCCTCGCAGTAAATTGTATGCTATAATGTATATAAAATAAATAATTATTATCCTTAGTTTTGGTAAGTTAACAAATCTAAGTTTTGTATTTTAATTGTATTTTTAAGTTATCTAATTTTCTTTGAATTCGATTGTTTATAATCATTAATTTTACGTATTTTTGTTTTAACTTGACACGAAATAATGTTTTTTATGGAGTTGGAACATAGTTGTCTGTTTTTTAAAAAGAAACGTTATAAATATCTAAGTAAATTTGATATAAAAATTAATCCGTTATAAGAACATTTTCGAATGGCTAAAGAAATTAGAAAAACATGTTTTCAATCATTTGCGAATTTCAAGTTTATTCGTGTTTAATACTAAATAACGTTTTTTTAGTGATGATTAGAAATAAAAAGGCATTATTTTGATATAACGAATGCAGTACTGCTTATAAGTGGAATCTTACTACTAAAATAAGAAAGGGTTATACATTATAATAAAATAAATATACAACAACTTTGTTTTTAACGACTAATTTTTTATTTTTTTTCTAGTGACCGGTTTCAAAGCTACACAAGATTCTTTATCAATGTTTTATCAGTTAATTATATTGTGATAAAGAAGTTTGTGTAGCTTTGAAACCGATAGGTAGAAAAATTAAAAACCAGTTGTTAAAAACAAAGTAGTTTTTACTACAAGAAATATGCATTTGTTGCATTATATCCACACTATCTATGTTGCAATAAACAAGGCGATTCAATCGTAATAATTGGATAAAAATAACTAACGAAAATACTATAAACATATTCATTCGGAATATGTTTTTAATAAATTGGTAAATCAACATTTGCCTCCTCTAATTTATAACTTCATAATTAAAATAAATTAATAACCAATCATTTTAAGATAATTCTGAATGCTTTACATGCGTTTACAATTCAAGTGTGAATATTAAAAAGAAACAAAACATAAGAACAGTGTCTACAGTGTCAAATTACCTTGCGAGCAAACAAGGTATTAAATATTCAATCGAATTTTGATAAGGTGGCATTAAGAAAAAGCTTTGGTTCTAAAATATCTCACACAGGGTGGAGCGCGAGAAGTTTCTGTAAAAAAACAGTACTCGTGTTTAGCCGCCATCTTCAAAGGCTCGATTATTTCAACGGCCCCTGAGGTCACCTGATTTATCCACTCGTATCTTATTTTCAAGAAGATACTAGGAACATGTGTATGAGACAAAACCTCGCACATAGAATGTATTGAAGATTGAAATTCGTCAATCATCGCCGGAATCAACAGACATGTTGGAGAGATCGGGGGAAATTTTCGTCAACGGCTTCAATTTTGCACCAACAAAACTAGACATCATTTGAATGGTGAACTTTTGCGCACACAAACAATAATTTTGAAGATGTTACAAGGTTCATATGATCATTTTAAAGAAAAAACATATGCAAAATTAAAGGAAAACAGATTTCTTGAGTAGTGCCGTGCCTGCTTGCCACGCCACAACCTGTATTATTTATTAAAATGGTTCAAAATAACATAATATTATTTCGATGAAAGGAATATCGAATTGTTTGGGATTCTAGAAACTTTATACAAAATTTGATTATCTCGTTTAGGCGGGTGAAAATTTAACAAAAAAATGATAAACTGAGGATATAAATTTATTTTACCTCGTATTTAAAGAAATATTTTAACAATAAACATTAAATATAAAGTAATGTGTATTTTGGCTGTTTGATCTCATTTTATCTTATTTAAAATAAGCAAATTTCAAAGTTTATTATGTTATTTTGTGTAAACATATATACGTCAAAAGTGGAAGTAATGTAAATGCTTATCCAAAAAAATATTAATATCTAAAATGAAATAATATAATCAAAAGACATCCTCGAAACAAATTATTTCATTAATACATTTTTGTTTTTATTTATTCAATTTTTTTTTTTATATACATTTTGCATGATTTAAATGAGCTGGTTAAGCAAAACAATAAAACATGACATGATTTAGTGTTATTATTAGCGACTTTTTCAATACCAATGTTTTGCGGAACATAAACGTAGAAAAGCGATAAAAGGAGTAATTTGAAGGAATAAAAATGTGTGGAAAATTCCCTCAATGCACGCCAGTGAACGCGAATGTTTGTATATGAAGGAAGGGAGGAATTTGCCGCAAATAAATTGCTAATCTAGTCAACAAAATATAGAAACCATAACGATATTTTATTACCTCCAAAGCCATGACCCGTAAATTCGCCGACAGAAGAACCTCGATGTAGTTTTGAACTGATCCTGTTCGTAACATGTTTATTAAACACACATTCCTGTAATCGCATCTTGCTACTGCACAACCTAGTGGTAGTGATTTTGCTGTATAGCGTAGTCGTCGAGAAGATTCTGCGCGATGACTAGTCCGGAGCCCACTTTGCAGACGAACCAAACCACTGAAGATGAGCTCAATAAGGTCAGAAGACTTACCATTACTAACTTCATCTAGCATCTCATCGATACATTGCTTTCCTATCAGATATCTAATGTACCTAAACTTATGTCCTAACACATCGCAGGTGAAGAAATGCTTTATTCTTTGCATAAAGTTAATTTTAATTGTGTTTATGTAAGAGGTATGTTTACTAACCAGGACTGACAGTGTTATTATCAAATGTTGCGAAGAATTCATCAATTACAATCACATTTATATTACAGAAAATGAGCAACGCCTACGGATAAACCTTGATAATAGACACCAGTTATGACAGACGTTGAGGGTAGCTTTGTATTTATCATTTGTTGTACACATTACCGAAAGGTATTTACTATTTTTGTTATTTTATTTTGGGATTTTGGACCATAACAATTTTCACATTAATACATTTTTTTATTTTTAGATTGATAAGGTAGTTTCCTCGTAAAGGTCATTTATATCTGATAACCGTCGATTATAGTTGGCAAAAAGTCCACTTATTTATTAATTACGCATTGTCACATACAAACACATATAACACACGTACATACACCCACGCAATCATATACTCGCGATACAATGACACTCCATATAATATTATTAATGAAATGCGTTTGGTTTTTTATGCGTAAATAAATTAATACAATTTAAGATTAGGTCGCGGATAATTAAGTAACTAGTGAGTGATAAAATGAATTAAAAAGAAAATCATTTCAAATAATTCATAAGCATAGGCATATAAACAATGGTAAGATGATAATCTTCTAAAACTATCGATAAAACGAAATATCTGATATTTTGTATTAATAACAGTAAACTACCAAGCAATACGCTCAATCTAGTCATTTACTCTGGTAAAGCATACCAACTTCTGCAACGGGCAGATTCCATAAAATACCTCGGCGTTATCATTAATAGGAATCTGCGTTCGCTGGGAGGCTCAGGTCCAGTAACTGGCTTCTAGGTTGACAGAGATAATATGTCATGTATTCTGCCTTTTTAAAGACACTCCAGAGGTTAGCATTCTCTGTAGCGTGTGTTTTGCTCAGTTTCAATCCACTGAACCCCATGGAATAGTTGGCTGCGGCGCCTATCATAAACCCTCTCATAATTTGACAGAAATTATTGCTAATGATCGAATTCGCTGCTCTCCAACATATCCACCAGAACAGTTAGCCTAGTGTATGAAGGAACAGGATGTAAACATTTTTTTCCTGAAATAAGCATTGACACACTTCTGGTCCAACAATAAGGAGAGGTCTCAGCAAAATGTTCCAACGAGGTTTCAACATAATATGAATGAGTAAATTCAGTTTTTTTATTTTTTTTATTATTTCTTAATATACTAATAAACTAAGCCATTAAAAAATATAAATCGTACATCAGCGCGATGGTTTTTTTATGTTTTGTATTTCTGAAATTACTCCGCGTGTGACGTTAGAGGTTCTCTTCCGCTTATTATCGGTCAGTTCTGTCGATTGGTCCGTAGACGGTAAGTAAACTGGATATCTTTCACAGCGCTCTTATTATTGTTTGATTCATATGAACTAGTGACGTCGTTCAAAGTAGTTCGATTTTATCAAAATATTTTTCGTACATTTTCAAGAAACTTTGCCGTACAATTTAATGATTCGGTGAAAACATTTTTTGCTTCCAATTTTTCTTAGGGCTGAAGTTCCTCATTATGTAATACCCAAAACCCGCACCACTTTTGCTCAAAGGCACCTCTCTTTTATCGCACCGAGAGTATGGAATATTTTGTAAGAGCCTAGCTCTCAAGGACAAAATGAATTTTCGAGAGAGAGATTCGGGACTAGATTTTCTTTAGGGGGAGGGATTTGAGTTGGAAACCCCTTAATGATTTTTCAATAATTTGAGGTGGTTGTTTTACGTAAATAAAATATTTGTCTTAATTTGTTTTTCTATACTTATGTGCTATTTTTAATGATGTTATATATAATATTATTATTGTACTACTTAGATTTTATTTAAGTATACTACTTGTCTTATCCTTTACGAAGGGCCCATGGTGTTGAAACTTGTGTCTCAATAAATGTAAATAAATCAATAATAATTTGTTAACGAACAAATAAATAAATAAATGCATGTTGTTAATAAAAATGGAATATAATTTGTATTCTAACCTAGTGTGTTTACCCCAATTTGAAATATTTGAGGGCATTTGTGCCGTGTACGCCGATAAAAAAAATGTTAATTTATTTAAAAAAAAACACAATTCTGTAACTCGTAAATAATTGCTAGAAAAATGGAAATAAAGTTTTGATATATTGAGAAGGATTCTAGCTTTGGACCTCTGACCCACAAGTCCGTGCAATGTTTAGAGTATGTTCAAATGTGGATTAGTAGAAGAATCAACCCTGGAGAGTTAGGTGATGAGAAAAAAAATATTTCACGTATTGAAACTTGAGACAGCTTGAGAATTATTAATTTATGAAATCTAATTACTACAGCCAATGATAGTCTCATATGTTAATTTAGGATCACGGTGAATAAATACCATATTAAAATTTAACAAAAAATATATTTTTTTGTACCTATATTTTAGCTTTCTGGTCATGGTCTATAGCTTCGCTTTTCTCAGAAGAGAGCTTGTTCCAATTCTTGACATACCACATCAGTCCTTAGCAATATCTTTTGTGTTCAGGGTGCAAGACATCGGAAAGAGTTACTCGTACATACGTCTTCATTGACTACTTTTAAGAAACGCCTGAAATGTTGTTACATTTTCTTAGAACCCTAACTTCCACGAACTTTATTGTTCCTTCTCATTCCTAGATCCTATGTTTGTGTCCATTTAAATTCTTTACCTAATCCCGCTTTCTTCATCATATTATGTGTATGGCATAAGTATTTTTATAAGTTTATGTGAGCGAAGTATGGAATTGGAAAAACAAAGATGGAAGTGGGATGAATGCAATGGAAATGCGAGTTGTATAACTGTGTTCGATAGGTGCACATCAAGATCCATATATTATGTAAGGCCGAGGTAGGCATTATGGACAAAATAAAAAAAATGCGTTCTGTGTTGGTTTGGACATGTACGAGTAGAGCGAATGGACGGCGCGCGTCTAAAAAGATTTAAGATGCGAATGTTGGATGCAGAGATCGATGAAGAACGAAAAAGACATAGAATGACCAAATCCAACAAATACTTGTAGATGGACATGTCAGAATTCAGAGCTAGATCTGTATACAAAGACAGAGTGATATGGAGTTCTATCCTCATTGCCTACCCTTACGGGGAAACGGCGATGGTTTGTTTGTTCGTTTTGTTTTGTTTATATGTACATGCTGTATCTGACCACTAAATTAAAACTGTAATGAATTTAATATTGTATTATTAGTTTTTATTAGTCTTCCGGCGGACATCCTGCCGGACACAATACAAGTACATGTATGCATACAGAAGTTTTTTTAAAGTACAAATTTTGACCAATTTATTTTTACCAGTCGGTTCTTTGGTTAGTTGGAAGATATTTATTTTAGCGATAAGTCCGCCAAAGTGCACATGTATATGTAATTAAAATTCTAAGTGTCCAAATTTAAATAATGAATTGGGCGAAAAAAATACTGAGTGGGCGAAAAAATACTGAGTGGGTGAAAATAATATATGTTAGGTTTTCTCAATATTTGTTTTCGCCCTTAGTCTTTCGCCCACTTAGTATTTCAGTACGCCATATTCAGTATTTTTGACACCCTTAGTTTGAATTTATATTCGATAATTTAAATACTACCCCTTGAAGTTTTAAAAAAGAATCAGGTTGTGGTCGCGGACTTACGGATCAGAGGTTAGCAGTGTTCACACCCTGCTCTATCACAACTTGGTTTCCATTTTCCAATAGTGAGTTATTTACAACTCGTTTAAAATGTCCCCAACATTGAAATGTTTGGGTAAATCATAAGAACGCAAATATTTATTTTTTTGGGAAAAAAAATATGAATGCAAAAAAAAACAAAGAGATTTGATTTGTCCAAATGCTTGCAAATGGATGGATTTCCTCCCTAACAAATTTAAATGAAACAATGAATCTAACGCCATAATATATATATATATGTTATTCTTATTGATATGTTTTATAGGTGTATATAATATGTATTTGTATGTTCGTTTTAAACCGACGTACGCGTATTGTCGTACCTACCTTGTTTTATTGTTGGAATTACACTGTATACTGCATTTTGTGGTTACCTAACGTATTATATGGGGTTCGTTGCACATTATTCATTTAGTGTGTGTGTGTTCATCAATTAAATTTAAAAAAACTTTTTTTTTCAGAGTAAAGTTTTGAAATTTACCATACTTCTTAAAAATACAATTTTTCATATTACATGACTAAAATATTTTCAAAAAGGTTTCAAAAGTAGGTAGGTCAGATCTTTTTTTCTTTTTTTATTTAATTAAACTTCTTACCAAGATCTTTCCTGTACCGTTTTCAATATAAATACAAGTTTTAAATGATTTTTAAAATTAAATTAAAGGAATTATTTTGTATATAACCAACTTTTATATTTACCGGTTTAGTCGGTTCTACTTACCGGTTTAATTGGTGTCCTGACGAAGAGATGGATACGTCTCGAAACCGGTAGACATAGAAAAGTCGGTAAGTGGTTATATGCAAATATTTAATAACATTTAGTAAAATGATTGACCACAAAGTAAATGCTTTAAATATTAACAGATTTTTTTTATAGTTACACACCCACACACACGCACCCTCCCTCATTCATTCACACATTCACATACACATTCACATACACATTCACAAACACATACACTCATTCACATACGCACACATGAATAAAAACGTGACATACATACAATTACGTAAACTCTTTTCTTATATATTATGTATTTTTACATTTACAGTGGTTTTTTTTATTGGCTTTAGTATTGTTCATATTTTTCTATTTATTTTTTATGTATTAGCTGTAAAAATCCCAAATAACATAAAATAAATAAATATGACAATACCAAACCATTATGCTATTTCCCCATAGAGGTAGAGATAGAACGCCACACCGCTCTATGTTCACAAACATATCTGTATCTTCTCACGCACGCAAGCTGATTATTCCGACTTTTGACATGTCCATTTTTTATGTATCCGTTGAATATGATCATGCCATGTTGGTCTTCGTTTTCTGGGTCCATTGAAATTCACAATCGGGTTGTGGTCCCGTGACTAGTATCGCGGGCTTACAGATCAGAGGATCGAGGTTCGAATCCCACCCTACTCCAAATCGATTTCCATTTTCAACGAGTTGAAAATTGCCCCAATGTTGAAATATTTGAGATTATTAATTGGGAAGTCTAGAAAAAACAAAGAGAGTAAAATCCAACCTTTTTTACAAACATTTCGACATCCCCAAAATAATGTTGATTCAAATAACTGGTAAAAAAGAAGTATAGATATTGAAAAGTATTTTCAGTAGTAGGTAAAATAACGAGAGGGTTGAGTTGTTTTTTAATTCTTATTTGTTAATAAATAGACTATCAAATTAAGCCAATTAAAAAAAATGTGTTTCGTATTATCTGCTTAATATTTTTAAGTTTAGTGATTTTTAAATTTCTCCGCTTGTGACGTCACAATTTCTTTACGGTGATTTGTTCTGATTTGTCAATTCAAATATAACATATACATTACAAACATACATTTAATACGTACATTTTATAAAATAAAAAAATACACGAAAGAGACTCATGTCAAAGTAGTAGGAGAATCCTGCTCCGGAAAACCCCTTCGGATACATGGAACAGATCAATCCAGAGCGATGTTGTTCAGCATAGCGGTAGCCCTTCCAATAAACATAACGATCGGCAGGTTGGTCCTGTATTTCGGAATATGAAACAATCTATTCTGACGCTCTCTTAGGTAATTATCAGGAACATACAAACCAATGATCACCATAATCTCAGGATTATCGACAATACCGCGCAACAATCGATAAGCGGTGGCCTCCGTGGTGCAGTAGTCAAGACGCTTGACTCACACACAGGTTCCGGGTTCGATTCTCGGTGAGAACATAAAAATTCAAATACAGTTTTTCTCAAACCTGGGTGTACCGTGATGTAATTTACCACTATAATTGGGCCTCCTGGCCTGTTGTGGTGCTAAAAAATAATAATATAAAATAAAAAAAAATAATAAAAAAAATAAAATTAATTAATAAAAATGTGTAGTCAAATACACATTCCTTCTAGTGTCTAAACTGTGTTGCCAAGCATACCCTGGAGAAACTCGGTCGGGTAGAGCCAAGGATAATACCCGCACTCTCTCATGTAGAGATATCTCAGAAACATCTTCTGGATTTTCTCTATCATAAGAGAGTGACTTGTGGGTTTGCTTCCCGGTAACCGGAAATGTCACAGTACTCTGTTATTTATTGATTCCGGAGAACTAGTGACGTCGCAGTCGTTCAAACAATTACAATTAAATGCAATATTTTTTACCGCGCGTAAGAAAACACTTTCATTTCCAATTCTTCGTTGTACTGAATTTCCTTATTCAGCCAAACTAATGTTACCCACAAAAATAAAGGTTTCCGTTATTTAACTTCACAAAAGTCAACAGATGGAGTTGAGGAAATTTGGATGTTCAAACATAAGTATGGTGAATTTTACAGTGTGTGAAGTGGCCTCTTAAAGCAGGCAATGACAGGTCATAAGCCCTGGAAATGTCCAGACACATTCCCTTCTCGTGGTCTCTTTCGGTTGCAATAAATTTATAACTCATTAATTCGTCAAAATCAAGCCGTCAACGTCAAATCGAATACAGATAAAATATTAAATGAAACAGGAAAAGGGGACAGACAAAAGATTTATTTTATTTTTCAACGTAATCCTCTTGTGAAGTTCAGCGTAGTAAACTTTCTCCCAGTTTCTTAATTGCTTTCCGGCTGTAACACGACACATGACATTTATCTTGTACGAACGTAATACTTTAAAAGCACTTGGGACGTTGCATCCTGGTCTGTAGACCGAAGTACTGTATTAAGTTGAATAGAATATTCTCGCATGTCGGGAATAACGTTAAAAAAATAATGTATATTTAGAGCGGATTTTAATGATTCTGGTTTTATTTTCCCCAACGTATACGGTACAAGTACCTTTTACACAGTGGTGTAGTCGGGCCGGAGCGCACCGGAGCGGCGCTCCAGTACTTTTTATCTGAGCGGAGCGGCGCTCCGGCTCTGGTCAGGAACAAATATTAATTAAAAAAAATATATCTACTAAGTCTCTCTACTTGGTCTTAAGATAACAAAAAAAATGTTTTAATTAGCACGTACCTATTTCAGTAATATTTCTGACATGGTCGACGAACTATTTGTTTAAATCACTGCAGCAAAAGCATTTCTGTCCTGCGCTACTTTTATATTCCACAGCTATACACAGGACGATTGCCTCTCGACTAGGAAAATATAAGCAGAGTAGTTTCCTATTGCCTTTTCTGGTAGATTTTTTTGTCGGGGTTACCTTCCTTTAGCTGGTTGGTTCTGCTCGCCTTTCATCCTTTCGTTATCTCCTGTGATCACACCGTTATGATAGTGATTCCATTGCCCAGGGTTTACAACTTAGACACTAACGAGTTGAACTAGTCAGTAGTGTTGCCAGTGGAATGCAACTGTTAGTTCGCAGCATTTTATAGCATCGCATCCACTAGCAAAATGTGGTTTTTACACTAGAATATTTCATAGTCCCTGGATAGGCCACCGGAAGCGTAAAACTTTTCCTCTTCTTATCATAAAATATATAAAAAACAATATACACTGCGGTTGGTAAACCAATACAGTGCCCTATGCACCATTATGTATGAAAAAGAAATGATAATTATGATGTTAAATCATCTGGAAGACAGTGCAGAAGGTGAACTGTACATTTCTTGAGTGTAAACAATAGATTATCAAAACATCCAAATTACTGATGACAAATTGCTGACAAATAGAAAAATAGTATACAACCTCAAGTCCCCACTAGGAAGTAAAGTAAACAATGGATAGTAATTATATAGTAGTCAGTCAGTTCATACGGTTACTCGCTTAATCAAGTGAAAAGTTAACGCAGTTACTCTCTCAGTTATTCTGTTTATTTGACATGTAATAAATACACTCAAAACATGACATCGTTTTCTTCAATCACCTCCAACTGGGTATCAGCTCCCGTGCTTTATCTACATGTATAAACCCTACATTGATAACTCTGACTTGATTAAAACACACTGATTTAAACGTGATTTTTTCTTAATCATCGATAACATGTTCAAATAAACGACAGGGGCTGGACCAATGACGCGGACCTCTGAAACAGTATAGCGCCGCGATTCAAGCAGAGATGTAGTTTAGTATAGCAGAATCGAGCTTTGGCGAGAGATCTCGACCGATAGGACGAAGTTCGGATACATCCTAAGAGCATTAGAGCAGTAGAAGTTCGTGACATCATCAACTCACCTTCAGACAACGGGGCATACAAGCTGTTGAAGACGGAACTAATCCGTTGCCTCAGTTCCACCCAGGAACAAAAAACTCGCTGACTGCTGGAGCATGAAGAAATTGGAGACAGGCAACCGTCGCAGTTCTTAGGGCTCCTACAAACCGTTGCAGGAACCCTCACTTCTAACGATGTATTAAGAACGCTGTGGACTGGACACTTGCCGCAGACGGTGCAGGTCGGGCGAGCTACACAAAAAGATGTTGACCTAGACGAAACAGGTGATCTGGCAGATGCTCTCGCTTATTCGTCCAGCAGACTGGTGATCTTGGAGTCCTCCGACCAAACCTTAGATGTAAAGTCGCAGCATAGAATGTTAATGTAAAAAAACAAAGGTTTTATTTTGTTTAATAAACCAATAGGACGAAATTTGATTGGGAAACGATGATTTATTACCAAGTACAATAAAATTTCGTGATTATTTTATCATATTTCCGAATAGTGTTGAAAAATAAGTTAATAATGATTAGAAATGAGTATTTCTGTTCCCTTAATAAATTATTAAAAAGCACTTTCAAAGTTCGTTTGTTTTCAAAGTTTGTTCGTGTTTGTTTATAAAATATTGCTGAAGAACTAACACACGGCCCTAACTGGATACAAAGTCTGCGTGTTTTCGTAAGACTTTCATTAATATAAGAAAAAAAATCCATGTAGCAAAAGAAAATTATTTTCGGTTTACCTGTATCTACGAGTATATGAACATTAAAAAAATGATTTTTGAAGACATAATTAACAAATAAAACTTCGCGATTTGATGCTAACTCTCATGTATGGGAGGGAAGTATGGAATCGGAAAAAACGTAAAAATCGGAAAAACATAGATGAAAGTAGGCTGTATGCTGTCGAAATGCGATCTCTCAGGCGAATGAGTAGTAAAACTAAATACGATAGGTGCACTAATGTTTAGATCCGTGCATTATGTAAAGCTGAGATAAAAATTACCAACAAAATCAAGAAAGGAGTTGGTATGGACGTGTTGAGCGCATGGACAGCGAAAGAACGGCTAAAAAGATTTAAAATGCGATTTTTATGGATGCAGAAATGGAGAAAGACCAAAAATAACATGGCATACTTGAAGAATCGGAAGAAAGTCAGAATAATCAGTGCGCATGCATAAGAAAATGTAGAGGAAGCGAGGTGTGTTTGCAAAGACAGAGTTATATGGCGTTCTGTCGTCTCTGCCTATAACACGGCGTATGTTTGTTTGTGATTATAGCATAGGAGTATACCCGTATTTGTTAATATAATAGTATTGTATTAGTATTTTTTTTCCACATCGTCAACGCAAGGGTACGTAGCTAAATATATTTTGGACGTGCATTTATAAATCCTTCGCTGTGCAAAATTGAACCAGAGTCCCGGACAAGTGTTTTCGCCACGATGGTTGCTCTCAGGTAAACATCCTGAAAAAGGAATCGGGTGGAGATAACTTTGTCTCATCAACCTTTTTGAAGCGGGTCAATTTTTGGAAGGGTCCTTGTGAAATATTTATTTAAAAGGTGTAATGTTTCACTGTCCTAGACTGATAACTGATGCGTGAGATTGACCACCTTACCTTCATGTAACGGATAATCAAACTACGCTGCATTTGCTTTACTAATGCCGTGCTCTTCGCACTACTAGTTGCGAATAGGTGAGTGATGATATATGATGACCTGAAAAAATGACTCGCCTACAATCTGTATTGAATGCCGCAGCGAGACTTATTTTCGGAATCTCTAAGTTCAGTCATATCACTCCACTACTTCGAGAACTACACTGGTTACGTTTTCCACAGAGGGTCGAATACAAACTCTGTTGGCTTATGTATAAGTCACTGCACAACTCTGCTCCGGAATATCTAAGGGAACTATGCATTCCATTCCATTATATCTCTATGTTGAACAATATCACTTTGGACATTGACATTTTTAACGTCTCTGAGGGAGTTTTTCGTTATAAGATTCTCTTACTTTTTTAACATATTATTCTTTGGATATTATGTATACTAATGTGTTTTTTTTTATATATACCTAATTTTACCTAATTATTTCTATATGTATGAATTAAGATATTTTATTTTGTAATGTACATATATATGAATAAATAAATGATAAATGAATTCCAGATGAACTAGCTGACAGGCGTCTCACGATTAGATCAGCTACGTCTACGGCGAGAGGAAAAGTTATTATACCTCTACGCAAACAGCGCACTAAATTTAGTGAACGCGCATTTGCAGTCGCAGGCCCTATGGCATGGAATGCTTTTCCAGCAGAGGTGCGAGGCTGTGAAAGTGAAGTGATGTTTCGGAAAAAACTTAAAACCCACTTGTTCTCTAAATCATTTGAATAAATCCGTAGCATGTGACAACAAAATAAATTATTTTAATTAAATTACAAATTTAAAAGAATCACTATGTAAAGCGCCCTTGAGGTATTTTATTACGAAAATGGCGCCATATAAGTTTTCCATAATAATAATAATAACGTAAAACTGTGAAGAAAATAAATATAATTAGTTAAAACATCAACATGTAGAGTTACTAATGTTATAATATTATAACTAATGTAGGTACATACCTTAGAGTATTAACCTAATAGAGTCAGCCATATGGAGAAAAACTGTTTTTTATTTTTCATTTTATTTTTGTTTTATTTTATTAACATAAACGGCAAATCTGCCTTTTACAAACATTTATAATACTACATATTTGGCTTAATTTTCTGAAAAAATTTTTTTTTTCTTTCAAGTTTTATAAAAAATAAAATAAACCTAAAAATTATCCAAGATTTATATTAAAAAAATTAACCTAAAAATTATTCAGCATATTTAGTAGAAAGTTTAAATAATAAAACATTCTACAGTAATACAACAAGAAAATCATAAATACTGTTTCATACAGCTGGGCAAAGCGAACAAAAAACTGTGAATATTATGAAATTCATGAATAAATAAATATAATTACCATTCGCCATCTTTAAAAAAGTTCAAAAGGTTTATTCTATAGAAACAATACCCTACACTAAATATATCAGATACGTGGGAATAACTATTGCCGAGTTCATGAAGTTTATTTAATACGGCATTACATGTATACACTGTCCGTGAATTGTTGCTACAAAACGGTGGCACCTGTCTAGTCATTTTTCCAGGCACCCTGAAGTTGATGAGAGATAATAATTCAGGGCAATCCCATATTAAATTTACAATTTTGAATAAATTTAAAAAGTATATAATTATTCTATGATTATTGACCACAAAGTTAGCTACAGATTACAGCAATACAACGGGCCGTAAGTATTTTGGTTGGAAATTGCACGCGCTAACCGAAAACGTCCGTTACACGTTTGTTGTTAAACTAAAAACCAAACCTAAAATTTGGAACGCTTTTGTTCTATGCAATAGAGCTTAAGGGCTTCTCTAGAGAATTATTACTCCGAGTTACATACATATATGTACAATTGTACATTCTTATACAGCAGAAAAACAATAATTTAAGTTGTAAAACTTTAATTAAAAACCACCTGGGCTGGTATTACAAACATTCCCCCGGCCGTAGAAAATCCATTTATCTCGTATATTTACATACAAAATACACGAGATAAAGTGTTTTCTATGGCCGCGAGGGCGGTTCAGAATTCCACCCCTAGTGGTCAATTAAAGATGTTTGTCTCGATCAACAATATTTTAATTTTGTCCAATTGTTTGTAGACAAGGGTTGGATTCAACCCCCTTTTTCTTCATCCGGTGTCTGTTCGGGTCTCCCCGACATTGGTGATCACCGCAGCGAAAGCATTTCTGTCCTTTTTTCATTTCTGTATTTTTATATTGCAGCCAGGACGACTGTTAATTGATGTTCTTCCTGGGAAAAGATGACCAGAGTGGTTTCTCGTTGCCTTCTCTGGTGGATTTTTATGTCGGGGTTACCTTCCCTTAGCTGGTTGGTTCTGGTTTCGAGGCACCAGAAACTCGCCTTTCACCCTCCCGCTATCTGCTATGATCACACCGTTATGAGTGTGATCCCATTGTTCAGGGTTTGCGACGCGGACGCTAAAGAGTTGGACTAGTCAGTAGTGTTTCCGGTGGAATGCTGGGCGTTCGCATTGTTTTATAAAATCGCACCCTCCAGCAAATTTGACTCACTGCGATCTTATGACATTTTGAACCCCTTAAGATGTTCATCCCCTGAGTGAGCTGTTGATATTAACATATTACAACAGAGATGAAGAACATTTTAGAGAATGGAATATAGAAGTCTGCGGCTGGTTTTTGTGGCCACTTTACACACTGCCAATGACAGGTCATAAGCCCTGTAGATGCCTAGACTTGGAGAATATTTTTGAGAAGGGAATATGGAAGTCTTTTAAGTGGCCACTTATACCAGCCAATGACAGGTCATAAGCCCTGTAGATGCCTAGACTTCCATATTCCTTTCTCTAAAATATTCTTCATCTGTGTTGTGATATGTTTATCACAATGTTTAATACGTCAATTAAAAGTCCTTAACCATCACTTATGCATAACATTTTTTTATCGCGTCGATAATTACCTAAAAGAGGGGCCATTGTGATTGAGTAGCAATAAAAGATTCATAATTTGAATAACGGAGAACACTTGATAGAAGGAAATATGATAGTTTGGGCATTTACAGGGCTTATGTTCTATCATTGGCTGGCTAAAATTGCTAATTTACATACTGAGTAACATTCAGAGTTCTGTCTATATTTGACATATCACCCTATAAATGGCTAGACTTTTATATTTCCTTTTCTAGAGTGTCCTCCATCTCTATTATAAAATTTTAATCTAAATAACTCCCCGGGGGCTGAAATCCAGTCCTTGTCTATAAACATTAGGACAAACTCAAAATAATGTTGATATTCATATCATTTATTCATAAAAGAAGTATACATATTTACTTGCGTAGAAAATTCATTAAATTTTTTAAGTCTTTTCAAAGTTAAGTGTAGATTTTTAGTCAATTTCGGTTTTGACAAAAAAAGAGAATATATATATTTATTAATAAACCTAGAATACATCCCCATGGCTACCATTTTTTTTTCAAACTGAACAGTTTGGGTAGATAGAAAGAAATTGCTCTAAGGCAATATGCACGTTTTTATACATATGTGTATAAAGGTTTAATAATCATATATTTTACATCGAATCAGAATGAAAAAGATAGTTAAGATTCCGATACTGTATTATAATTTATATTCTACCGGAATATAAAAACTTTGTTGGATCAGAACATTATCCTCCTTTAGATACCCACTCTTCAAGTAACTAAGGAATGCCATTCCAGCAACTTGTTTGATCAATACTAGAGCAATGGCGTGTAGCAAGTAGCAAGAAGTATATATAACCTTATATACTCGTACAAACCTTATACTGGCATTTAATTTTAAATCTTTATAATGCCAAATACTACCCCACCAATGAAATATTCAGCATTATGGATTAAAATATATTTTTAACATGATTAATGTTATGATTAGATCGAACCTAAGATTATATTATAAGTACACCACTTTAATATTTAAAATAAATGATAAATGCATAGTCAATATTTTAAGTTGAGGTCCTGGGTTCGATTCCTGCCAGGGTGGATCTAAAATATTGATTTAAAAAATTGTACGAACTGCAATATTTCATTGTTTCTGCGCCGCGATTATAAATGCCATCTTTAACGGTACATATCGAGACGGTATAAACTAACATCAATATTAACGCACCTAAATGTATGATTTTAGGCCGGAGCGTTCTTATTAAGTTTTTTTCTTCGTTTCCTCATTCACCTTGTGTTAATGTTATTTTCCTAAAACATATGGTTCCACCGAGAATTCTTAATGGAATATTTGTTATAATAAAAACAACATATAACAACAAGGTTTTTTTTAAAAAAAAAACAGTCATTTTTTTTATAATCATTGATCAATAAGTCCACTTATATTCACTACACACTCTCGCATGCACACAATACTCACACACCCATACACATATACACACACCCTCACACACCCTAAATATATATACTCACCCTAACGAACATGTACAACAATAATTAAACGGATATACTAAATAAGAGTACGTATTGTTTTTTATTTATGTTATTTTATTGTGACTATTATCACTATAATTCATTGATATACATTTAAAAAAACTTATTACTACCTTAAAACTTTATTAATAATCTAGTAAAATTATATTCGATTGTATAAGTTGCATCTATCTTAAATTAAATTTTATTAAAATTAATCTTACATAAATTCTAATAACTGCTTTAACAACATACGAGTATAATGAAAACTAAATTTTAGTCTATGCATAATTTTTAATTTTTCTTTTGTGACTATTGGTGTTCACATATAATTAGTGAAATATATTTAGTGTTATTATTTTTTATTTTATAAATTGTATTTCTATTGTGACATCTTTTACTGTTTGTGAACTGAAAAAAAAAAATGTATAAACATTCATAACCCGTAATTGAACATGTTTGGAAAAAAAAATGTAAATTTATTATTTTTCATACCGAAAACTTAATTTTACTTTGTGGATATAATAAAGATACATTTCTGCACCTCAGAGGCAGACGGATGCAAATCCAGAATTCGATGAAATGACATTTCAATTTTTGTCTTCTGTTTATGATCGTGTCCATTGATTTTGAAGAAATCTAAGTCTTATAATGAATGAATCAATGTGTTAAGATTCTGAATATACAAATTAATGTTATACATTATTTAAACATCACATAGAGAAAGTAGATTCTTTAAGCTTGTGTTAAACATTTGACGTTTGGATTTGCATCCGTCTGCCTTTGAGGTACAGATTTTAACTTCCTTTTAGAATACGGACCATGGAGCGGGACGCTGGTGACGTTAACTTCATGTAAAAGATAGAAATATGCTGCATTTTGTATACCAATTTACTGCCCTATGCACCAATGGGTGATGATGATATTTTGATAATTCGCAAATGTTTGTAGACAAGATTTTATCAAGATTAACAAATATATTTTTTTTAATAGACGGAAAACTTATTTTAGAGGGAAATATAAATCTCTAGGCATGTACATGGTTTATGACCTGATGGGTGGAGATGTTAGTTTCCTATTTGAGACATGAGTAGATTTCAATTGAGTAGATTTCAGTTAAAATCAAAGGACTAATTTTCCTCTATGAGCAGCTGACAGATTCTCCCCGGACCGCGGAAGGTAGTAGGTTCGTAACCGCTAGTGCTAACAACTAGAAGACAATTTTACTTCCCGGGCGGGAACTTTAATAGAGGAAGAAAGCCCATGAAAATAAAGCATATTGAGGTATTAATTTTCTTGTGAGTGTATATTATTTATAATACTTTTGTAAATGTCTCTCATTACTATGATATTTTTTAAATATTATTTTTTTAGTAGAATAAGATTGAGACTTTCTAAGAATAGAGTATCATTTGAATTAATCGGAGATCTGTATAAAGCAAATAATTTTGTCGAATCAACAAACAGTTTGATTGCACAATTGATATTTCGTTTTTATTTTTTTTTTATTTTATAAATTTATTGCATATATTCGTATAGGGTGGTCCAACCATAACACACGATGTTAATTGTAAATAAAACAGAAAGTTTTCAGAGAATTATCTAAATTTTTTTATTATGATAGAAAGATCTATGACAATTATGTGTGAAAAAAATATCGGCCAAATGCTCGCCTCGGCTTCAGTGGCATACCCCTATCCGATGGTCCATATTTCCAATGACGCTAAGGCATAATTGAACGTAGTTATGCAGAAAGCAGAAAGCAGTCCACAATTTTGAAAAAATGAGATATTGATATTATCGGGTGCGGTAAGGTCAATTCTATGTTCTGCTAAAAACAGCCAGACCGCTTGTATACAAAAAATTGTTTTAATCACCTTCTGAAAATGGTATCAATCACAAAAACGGTATTTCTCAATTTGCAGAAAACACTCACAGCACTAGAAAATCTTAACGAATTTAAAAATCATTAAAACTGGTCAAATACATAATTAAATTCTTGTTTGTAATGTAAAAAAAAACACTTATATATTCCTTGTTTATCATTTGTTAAAGTCAAAAACATTCCAACTGTTGTGGAGATTTGTTTATTCACTCTTTTCACAAAGGTCATATTATCTCAGTTTCACTTTTCTAAAGCTGGCTGCTTTCTGCATAACTACGTTCAATTGAGGTTCTCTGCCGAATTGTCTCATCCTTTAGCTCTTACATTATTCTTGGCTTATTACTACCAGGGAATCTTTATAAAACTAGTGAATAGAAACTGAATATTGAGCGTTCTCATGTTAGGATAGTCTCCATTTTACATGGCTCAGCCTGTTCTGAGATGAAGTATATAAAGTATATGACATTTGAGTTTTAATGAAAACAACAACTCCACCATGATGAGTATAGTTTTTCAAAGTATAGTGATGGGTATATTTATCGATATCTTTCGGTATATATTCATATAAAATTACAATTCCTAAATCATTCAAGGATATATAGCAGGACCATGAGCTGAATAATGAGAGAGAATATTTTGATGGACTATTTTTCTAACAATTTGATTTTAGGTTCTTTGGACACATTTGCTATAACACATGGAAATGGGCTAAATTTTTTAATCATTTCATTGATTTCTGACATGTTGAATGATAAAAAGACGCTGGAGAAGACACAATGAATGTCTTAATCATGAAAATTATTACCAGGTGACAAAGAATAGATAATGAAACACAAAATCCTGGAATGTAAAGCTTTTTGTTTTGTTATATTAATATTAATAATTCCTTAGGAGGTTAAGTCGAATCCTTGTCTATAAAAATTAGGATTAACTCAAAATATGGTCTGAAACTCAAACTTAAAACACCTACAGGTCCAAGAAATAAAATTTGATAAATATTTTCTATCATGTAGTAGACATAATTCTGTTAGAAAATAAAAGAATTTGAGATGAATAAGTCACTCAGATACCAAAATAATATTTAAATCCCTAAATTCTATACAAGTCATGGTGAAAAAGCTTTGTCTTCAATGGTATCAAAACTTACAATAGTCTCCCTAATGAACTAAAAACTATTAAAACATATATATAAAAAAATAAATTCAATTTAAATTTAAAGATTTTTTTTGAACCCGTGTAAAAACTGTATTCTATTTTATTTATCATTAATGTATTATTATTTACAGTTTTTCTTTTTATATCGCATCGCAAGTTTTTTTTTCTCATGTAGGTACTCATATATTTAAAATTAAACTCGTATAAATTCTAATAAATAAACAACCATAACAGTGCAAGTCACTCTCTAAGCACAGGAGCTAGTTAGTTCTTTTTTTGGAGAGTAACATTTATAACATTTACTAGATGTATATACGTAATTTTGTATTAGAATAAAAAAAACCTTTACTTTACCTTTGCTTATGAATTAATTTTTAAAAAATCTCAGATTTATCAATAAAGCTTTCATCTTTTTAAAATAAACAAAACATCACACCATTTCTCTGTAGGGGTAGGCAGAGAGGAAAGAACGCCATATCACTCTGTCTTTGCATACATACCTCGCTTTCTCTACATTCATACATATTCTCATGCACGCACGCCGATTATTCCAACTTTTGACTTTTCATCTCTTAAACTTCACAAAAATCAACATTTAAAAGAACTGACCACATATGGATATTCAAACATGATATGTTTTTATCAAAGGGTAAATATATTTGAAAAATAACATTTTAGGTGCATATGTACATGCATGTAAAAAAAATCACGTTTAAACGTTTCAGAATGGTAAAATAACGGCATTAAAAATACAACGAAACATAAATACTTAATTTGTTTTAGAAATTACCTTGATTTTTTCATAAAAACACGGTTTTAAAAAAAGTTTTTATGTTAATACCTATATTGTTATTGTTCATCCACAAACGTGTGCATTTTTCACTATAAATGACCTTACTTACAAAAAACGCATACTCATATACACACAAACACATACACATACATATACAATATACATACTACGTTTACATGCTTATGCTTATTTATATTAGAAACGGTGAATATACATTGTGTATAAAGTGGCCGCTTAAATCAGCCAAGCCCTGTAAATGCATATTTTCTTCTCAAAATATTTTCCCTCTCTGTTGCAAGAAATTAAGATATGTATTTTACGTTTTAAATATTCGTGTATGTATAGTTCACTTAATTGGTGCACAAGGTACTGCCTTTGGGCATTTAACATTGAGGCATACAAAAATGAAGTTATGCACATTATCCCAAGGCAAATATATGTTAATAATCCAAATTATAGAAAATATATAATAAATACGAATGCGCTAAAAAATAACATTTGCATCAATGGTATTATGATTTCACAAGTCAAACCTACTATAATTGATTTACCCATATTTAATAAAAATGTGAACAATTTTTTTATGAAGATTTCCATATTTCGATCTCTTTATGACGATCACAAACGTTAATTAAAAAATTACACCTGTCGCATACTTTTTTCGTATCAATTTGATTAAAAATTAATTTAAAAAAATGATTTTATTTTGTACTAGTTCAGTATGTATATATACATACATGTAATTTTTAAACTTTTTCAATTTTCTTTCCCAGATTGCATAATGTAAACATTATTTTGAATTTATTTCCATGCCTAGTATTCTGTTTATTTTGTTATTTTCAAGTATTTTTCATACCCTTTTTAATTTGTAGTATATCATAATTTTTAATTTTTCTGCTTTTGTAAATAATATAATAGTTTAAAATTTAAAAACGTCTTTAAAAAAAATTGTTATCTGTATGTCCCTAAATGAGTTTTTTAAAAAAAAATCTCCTTGGGAATATTGTATATAATTATGTATAATATGTTTTCAATATCATAAAAAAAAACTTTAAAAAAAAAAAGATACTTTTTTTACTGTAATAATTTATAAACATTATATGTAGGTAATCCGGTTGTATGTAAAATGTTTTAAAGATAAACGTTGAATGTTTTAATTGCGGATGTATATTATTAATAATCCCAAACTCAAAGCTATAAATGAATGCGTGGAATTGGAATAAATAGTCCACCACGTTTTCACTGAAATAATTCCGCCAATCAAAAGTGGAGACGCCATCAACACCATTATGTCAATAAGTGTCGTTACTATGTTGGGCCACCCTAATGTGCCATGATGAACGAACTAATAATCCTAACAACCCGTATGTGATGTGTTACAATGCAAAAATATAAAAGTTAACTAGCTTCTTCTGTTAAAACTTCTGTTAATTTGTGAAATGAGTTCGGAAGAAGGGAAAAAACCGCCAAAAAAGAAAAAAACACTGCAGAGATTCGGATCCAAGATTCTCCTAGAAAGTTACCAAAACAAAGCCAATGGAAAAAATGGCGGGCGTCCACCCAAGGTAATTTCTCAAAAGTAAATTAATAAATATTTTTGTATTCAGATAAGGGATATAATTGATATTCTTACTAATGCCTCAGGCAGATTATTACATAACAGATATTACAAACTGATTTAATAATTACTCGTGTGTTGAATGTTATTTAAAATGTGTGATTTTGTTTTCGACAATAATTAAAAATTAAATTGCCTTTGAAATGTGTACAATCACATAAGGGTGTACCATTATTTACAAAATATAAAAACAGTAATTATAAATAAAAAAATCGTAATTTTAAATATAATAATAGGCAAAAAGTTAATTCAAGACGAGGAAAACATTTTTCTCGATGTAAATAGTATATTTATACCGATTCTCATTGTACAATATTTTTTCGTTTATATTTACATAAAAAGAAATGATATATAATTGTTTTTAACCTAATTTCTCTTTTTAAAAAATGCCATTTATATATTTAAATTTACGTCGGCGATATGTAGTTATATTTGTTTACTAACTTTGATAAAATGCATTATTATTTTATATTTGTCGACACGAAATACGAACTGAAAAGAAAATGTCAACAGGATATTTATTATGATAGGGATAAAATAAATAATCATTATATGATTAATAAATTTAATAATATGCGTGCAGAATGATCGCGTGGATATGGCTGGTATAAGTAGTTGTTAGTCAAAATGTCAAATAAACAGATAAAACACGGGTAAATTCATTTATTACAACAAGCAAATTGCTATTTTTTTTATTATACACTGCTTAATGCCTTTAACAAAATATATGACTACAAAAAATTAATATACCTTGGTTTTAAGTGATGTAAATAAACAAATTACATTAAATATTCGAATACGATATTAGGGAAATCAAAATTAAGATGGAAAATTTAAATTAAAAAAAAACACTCAGTCTTAAACTCAGAGTAATGTGTTTCAGCTATAGAGATGCCATTTCGCTCTATTGCATAGAACGAAAGCTTTGCAAATTTTCGGTTTATTTATATATTTACATTTTATTTTGTTTACATTTTTTAAACATAATATCATCATCATCATCTTCCTTTTCCGCACTTAATGGTGCAAAGGGCACTGCATTGGTACACTTATCACAGCGTATCTTGATCGTTTTTGTTACACATAGATAATGTGATCAGTCTTACGCTTCAGGTACCAGTCCAGGGATCATGAAATATTTTGATGTGAAAACACCCTTTTTTTGTTGAAAAAAAGAAATATTTGCGTTCTTATGATTTACCCAAATATTCCATTTTTAAGGCCATTTTCAACGAGTTGTAAATAACTCAAGCTCAAATAAATAATAAAGAAAATGGAAATAAAGTTGGAGTAGAGTCGATCGAACCACGAACTATAGGTCCGTGAGTCCGAGACACTAGCCACAGGACCACAACCCGATTCAAATAAATAAATATTTCATTTCAACCATGTCGGGAATCGAACCCGAGACCTCTTGCATGGTAGGCAAACGCGCTGACCATTACACCATGAGGCCCACATATTAATAATAATTATCACTTTATTTATGAAAATAAAAAAAACTCACATGGGGCTTGGCCTGTGCGTGGGTATACTAAATCTAGAATCAACAGACAAGTTCGGTTTAACAACAGACGTATCGTCCGTATACCGTCCGTTGACGGTTTCGTCACTGTGCTTTTAATTCTCGACCTTAGTACCTACGGCCCACTGTTTCGCTGTAAGCTATAACTAACTTCGTGATTGATAATACTAGAATGATTTTTGTCTGGATGGGCGGCTCTATAGCGAAACCGCGTTATAGCTCTAAGGTCCAAAAACAAAGTGTTTCCACTTTATTCTATGATAACCACAAAGTAAGTGCACCAGTTTGTCGGCCTCGCGGTGTAGTGATAAGCACGTTTGCCTGCCATGCAAGAGGTCTGGGGTTTGATTCCCGGCATGGTCGGCATGAAATATTGATTTAAATAGGTGATCATCCAGCTTCACGTGACAAGAAAATGATTAAGATAATTTGCGATTGGTGTACCAATGCAATGCCCTATGGACCATCAGGTGCGTAAAGGAGAAAAATGATGATGAAGTAGGTATAGACAAATAAAAAACAAGAAACAAACCATCACGCCGTTTCAGAGAGGATAGAACGCCGCCATATCACTCTATATTTGCATACAGACCTCGCTTCCTATACTTTCATACATCTTCTCACGCACGCACGCCGATTATTCCTACTCTTGACATGTCCATCTTCAAGTATTTGATGGACTTGATCGTGCCATGTCTTCTCGGTCTTCCTCGTTTTCTGCATCCATCAACATTCGCATTGTAGATCGTTTTAGCCGTTCTTTCGCTGTCCATTCGCTCTACATGTCCAAACCAACGCAGCACCCCTTTCTCGATTCTGTCGATAATGCATGTCTCAGCCTTACACAGTTCACGGATGTCGACATTTGTCGACATTATCATGCATCTTTTTACCACACATTCGCCTGAGGGATCGCATTTCGACATCATTTAACCTAATTTCATCACCATTTTTCCAATTCCATATTTCGCTCCCATACATTAGAGTTAGAGTACATAATTAGATACAATACAATGTAAAGAGAAAACAAAATAAAATTAGAAAAATAATTTCTGGCATAAGGATTTTGGGTTCGATTCCGGTGAGATCTGTTGAATTCACCAATATGATAAGCACCCTTTTCCTGTTGTGTTGAATATAAAAAAAAACTTTAAATCGATCAATACTTTTTTAGTCGTCAAAAAAATATTAAAACAGAGATTGATAACATTTTAAAAAAGAAATATGGAAGTCCAGGCATATACAGAGGTAATGACTTGTGTTTTGCTGGTTTGTGTGACCACTGTACATACCGTGTAACATTCACCATTCAACAATCAACGCTTGGAAGAATTTAAGAAATGTGGATATTCAACCATAGTCAGACATCCATTTTACATTCTCAAAAATGTTAGTCTCATTTATGTTGTAATGAGTTAATCTTAATCAAATCAGGTTGTGGTTTTGTGGCTAGTATCGCGGATCCACGAATCAAAGGTACGAGGTTCGCAGGCCCTCTACCGCAACTTGGTTCCCATTTTCTAAAAGTAAGTTATGCACAATACGTTAAAAATGGCATTCGAAATTGAAATGTTTGTGTAAATCATAAAAACGCAAACATTTGTTGAATAAAATCACTAGACGGTTAAATCCAGTTCTTGTTCACAAAAATTAGAAGAACCTAAAATATTGTTATTAATTTAAAGGTCGGAAAACATCTCACTGAAATATACCTTATAAAATATTGTATGGATTATGTAGGAATATACAGAGAAATTTTCAGAAAAACATATTTTTTACGAGTACTAAAAAGTATTAAAAATATGAAATAGGATAATAGCTTTATTCTCAAGTGAATACGCATAAAAAAATATTTGATAACATAACATTTGCTGATCTTCTTATTATTGAGTTGTAAATAATATATTATTCAAATTCATTTCAACAGAAAGGGAAAACGTTTTTGAGGTCTAGGCATTTACAGGGCTTATGACCTGTCATTGGCTGGTTTAAGTGGCCACTTTACACACTGTGTAACATTCACCATTCTGCCTATGTTTGAACATCCACATTTTTGCGGTAGAACAAGCATTTGGACATACTCAAACATTGTTGAATTACTTACTACCTGGTAAAAGAAGAAGTATAAAAATTGGAAAATTGTTTTCAGGCGTTGCCTAGTAGGTGATTTGGTTCAGCCGGATGAATCTCACCAACATCATAAAGGTTTCAGCTCCTTTACTTCACAAAAGTCAACAGATGGAAGAGTTGAGGAAATGTGGATGTTCAAACATGGGCAGAATGGTGAATGTTACACAGTGTGTAAAGTGGCCACTTAAACCAGCCAATGACAGGTCATAAGCCCTGTAAATGCCTAGACTTCCATATTCCCTTCTCAAAAACGTTTTCCCTCTCTGTTGAAATAAATTTAAATATGAACAACTCCCTAAGGAGAAAATCCAGCCAGTCTGCAAGCATTTGGACATACTCAAACATTGTTGAATATATTATTCATTTATTACAACAGGGATGAAGAATATTTTGTAAAAGGGAATAAAGAAATCTAGGCATTTACATGGCATGTTATTGGCTGGTTTAATTGGCCACTTTACACACCGTGTAACATTCATAATTTTGTTGTTTGAACATCTATATTTCTTCAATTTTTTTATCTTTATGATGTTCAGAAGCTGACACTTTTATTGATGCGGGTTAGATTTTGACTGAATTATTTCACCTACATACTATGCAACGCCTAAAAATGTTTTTCATTTTTATACTTCTATTTGGACCAGCTAGTTTTACTATCAACATTTAGAGTTTGTCAGAATTTTTGTAAGCAAGAATTCAATCTCCTTGGGAGTGAATAATATTAAAGTATTACAACAGAGATGAAGAACAATTCAGTCAGATTCTCACATCATCCGCATAAATAAAGGTTTTAGCTCCTTAACTTCACAAAGATCAACCGATGGAAGAATAAATGAATATAGATGTTCAAAGATTGGAAGAATGGTGAATGTTTCGCAGAGTGTAAAGTGGTTACTCAAACCAGACAATTTTTTTTATTTTATTTATTTTGTTCATTAATGCCCAAAGGGCATTTACAAAAAAAAAATAAAAAAATACAAGCTAACATACTAAAGAATAAACAGAATACACAGAAAAAATATGTAAAATTAGTTAGAAAGGATATAATAAAAAGTTATACGAAGTAAAAAAAAAAACAAAAATAACAAAGGTATGCAAGAAAAAACAGTTAGCATATAAACAAAAAATGCAAAGATATAAGCTTATAAAATAAATTATGTAAAGCAAACAAAGTAAATAAAGTGTTACGGTAGGCAAGAAAGAAGAATTTTAGTTAAATTAATAATCAAGCAAGCATATATTTTCGCGAAAAAAGAAGAAATAAAAATATGTCTATTTGAAATGCTTATTTGCCAATACAACAAAACAAGTATAAGGTAATAAAAATAAACAAGTAAGCATTTTTTCAGAAAGGTCATAAGCCCTATAAATGCGCATTCTTCTATAATCTCTTCCGTAATGAATTCATATTGAAAACTCCCTAGGGGGTTGAATCCAGTTATTGTCTACAAAAATTTGGACCAACTCATCAACACAAATTACACATGTATTGATTATCTACCAATATTAATGTAAATTGAGCAATCTGAGTTATTTATTGATCAAGTATTTTTAATCGTGCTTAATTTGAGCGCAAAAAATGAACTCATACGCCTCTATAATGATTAAGTTAGGTAGATTCCTCATCATGTTAATCATTTTTTATTTTATCAATCAATATATTTTTATAAATAGTACCTACGTACGTGTTTTTAAATTCTAATACAAATCTACTTTTATACATCTAGTAAATGTTATATCTGTAACTCTCCAAAAAAGAGACTAGCTCTTGTGCTTGGAGAGTTACTTACACTTCTTTAAAAAAATAAATAAATTATTATTGGCAATTCACCCTATGAAGGATGATTTCTGCTATCCACGTGAATAATTTTATGTAGACTGGGATTGTTAATGCACTCGTACAATTAACATTATGTGCAAAAAGTTAAATAAATGAATAAAAATAAAAGTTCACACCAATCTCACTCGGAAATTTTCCTATATGATGAGTCACTTCGGGGGTAAGTGAGGATAGGAGAAAAGTGACATTTAAAGATATATTTATTTTTGGAATTTTTAAATAATTATTGTATTCGCTGCATAATGTGTTTATTGAACTTAAAATACAAATTACAAGCACTTTTGCGGGCTTATTGCTAAAATAAATATATTCCAGCCAACTAAAAAACAGCCTGGTCAAAGAAATTTGTCAAAATTTGTACTATAATTTAAAAAAAAAAAACTTAAATTAGCTTGTCGGCCTCGTGGTGTAATGGTGAGCGCATTTGTCATGCAAGAGGTCTCAGGTTCGATTCCAGACATGGTTGATAAAATATTTATTTAAAAGGATGTTTTTCCGCTAAAAATATTTCATAGTTCCAGGACTGGTACCTGAAGCGTAACACTGATCCTCTTACCTTAATTAAACAAAATGATTAAGATACGCTGCAATTAGTGTACCAATGCAGTGCCCCATGCACCATTGGGTGCAGAAAGTGAATGATGATGATGATGATGAAATTAGCATATTTATTTTTGGTGGGTAAAAAGAGCTTGAACGTAATATATATCAATAAAAAAATAATTTTGTTATGTGTACTATGTTACTATGTGTATGATGAGGAATATGTGATCAGGGTCGCGATTACATACCCTATCTTCACGGGTACATATCGAGACGGTATAAAGTAAAATCGATATTTATGTCTGAAAAGGAAATTCGTAAGAGAATTTAATGTACCTTCGTCGGTAACCTGTAATTGAACGTAGTTATGCAGAAAGCAGCTAGTAAACAATTTGGAAAAAAATAGATATTAGTGTTATCGGGTGCAGTAAGGTCGATTCTGTGTTCTGCTAAAAACAGACATACAAAAAAAAACTGTAATAATCACCTTCTGAAAATAATGTAGATCACAAAAACGGCATTTCTCTCAACATATTATACATTTCACTCCTTTGGGAAAATTCGAATTCCTGAGAGAATGAAATACAGCCTTATCTACAATCATTTCGACATACTCAAAATATTTTTGATTACACTTACTGGTATAAAAAGAATCATAAAAGGTGAAAAAATTGGCCATATGAATCTCACCCGCATCAGTAAACCCATTTTCTCTTTTTTCCTTTCTTCGGATTCACTCATACAAGCAAGAATTTTTTATTTTTTTTTAACTTCGAATTGATTATGTTTTTTCCTCTACTGACCAAATTCATGAAGAAAAACCGCGAACACATATTTACACTGACAACTTTCAATGTCCCTTTCACTGTCGCTCTAAAGCGCCCCTCATCGTCTACAAGGTAGGGAAAAGGGGAAGTATAAATAAAATAAATAAATTCATTACCCAGTTCAAACCCTTTTATGTAAAAAATGATAGAAAATATTAGTATCTACTTTTTGAAGCACCAGAATACCCCCAGATGACCCTCAAGGCTGGTCACCAGCGTCCCACCCAAAAGAAACAGACTCACCCAAAGACTACTGGTTGCAAACCAACTTTTACCACCACTCATACCTACTCAAACTGTGATTGTTGAAAAATTTTACCTCATCAAGCGAAATCGGTAAAGGAGACGTATATTTATTTCTCAGGGAAGTTCTCAGCAAAAGATGTCCACTGAGAGGGGCACCCGCAATAAAAAACCTCAGGTTCCAGACACGTCCGGTGACTCTGTTTAGTAAAGGATAATTACCCCACCGGCATGGACATGAGCTCCGCACCTCAACCAGCATGGATCCATTCCTAAATATATCTGGTATCTACAGGCCCAATAGGCCAGGGGGTTACCTCGGTCAAGATTGAAAGGCCCCCAACATGTCCAACCTTTGAAATCACCCTTCCACAAATGCAAAAAATGCCCTCAAGTTGCACATATTTGCCACTAGCTCGGTACACTAATCAGGTCTCAGCACCTTACTTAGACTACAAACCATCATATCAGACCAGGAGTGGGCAATTCCACATAATATGGGACGCTCTTTAACTGGGTTCACCGCAAGCACACGCTGCACAATGTACTAGTCCCAAATCAAAAAGTTTTTTGCCAAACTTGCCGTGTACCGATAGCATCTGAACCATGTTGTGGTTCAAGCAACTCATACCCAACTTCAGTCTCATTGAGATGTCCGAGAAAAAGAAGTATGTCCACCTTTCCGTGATCGCAGCGTCCTACCTATTCTGCCAGACCTCCATCGTCTTCATCTTGATTCGTTGAAACTAGGATGTTAGTCTTTCTGCCTCTCGAAACTGTAAAGTTGTGTCAAAGTAATCCACCACCTAACCCTTTTTTAGTAATTTCACCGACGTTGACTCCATCATCTAAAAATATGCGGAAGTTTTTCAGCTAAAACCGGTAGAACGTTAGTGGATACGGTTATGTAGGCACTCGTCGTAGCTAACAGAGGTAGCCCACTCAGAAGGGTTCTTTGCACATCCCTAGAAGAGACTCGGAGCTGCGTATGTCAGCTGCGCTTCGTAGGTTCTTCTATAGAGCGTACGGATTTCAGCACCCCCAATACCCCCAATTCACTCTGTTTATCCTTCTTACTTTCATGAACAGGGAGAAAGCTTTCGTGGAAATTGGTTTTGCGTGCGCCAGAAACAAACCTGTCTTGTCCAGGTGCCCGCTGAGGTATCTTACCTCCATAAAGAACCATAAAAAATGATGTTTGGATTTCTTGTTCTGTCAAGGTTACCTTTTACCATTAGGCCCATCGTCTTCTGCGGTGAAAATATTAGTTTATTTCTACACCCCCATTCCGACACCATTGACAGTGCCGCTGTGCCTTTGATCTCAAGTCCCCTTCTAGTGTCGGCTGACAGAAGGGCGTCATCCGTGTATGCGATGCAATCACATTCATCAGGGAAGGGCAGTCGCAGCAAGTCATCAAAGACTATGTTCCAGATGGATGGGCCCAGGATGGAACCCTGTGGGAATCCTATCGACGTTGATCTCTTGACCCTAACAGATCCGTGGATCACCGAGCGATTTTTAAGGTAACTTCAAACAAAAGTCAACAGATGAAAGAGAAGAATGGTGAAAGTTACATAGTGTGTAAAGTAACCATTTATACCGGCCAGTGAGAGGTCATACGCCCTGCATATGCCTAGTCTTCCATACTCCCCTCTAGAAAATATTTTCCCTCTTTGATGCAATAAATAGAAATAGAAATATGATACTGGTGCGGATCTTATCGAGGTTTTATTAAAGATGTATGTAGATACTATATAAAAGGCTGGCGTTGCACTACTTGTATAGAGCGCCATTACATGCATAACACATGTACGATATATTGCAAAACAACCCACACAGGCTGTCACTATCGCCCTTGTGTGACAACTTGTACTATCAAATAATAATAGAAAAATATTGTAAATTCTACCAGCTATTGGGATTTTTATAGCCAGTACCAGTTTGTGAGCCTTCCAAACGAAAGCCAGTATGATAGGTGTCGTAAAATTTATCACTCAAAGGGTAAGTAATTGCAAAAGTAATGAAGAAAATATAATAGATAATTAAAAGAGTTCATTGAAATATCTTAAAAATCAGTTCAGCAAATTTAATTCAATAATTAAGTGTGCAATTGGTGTATGTTTTCTCTTAACTATGCATGACAACGGCTTAAATTTTAATTCACAATAAGGAAGTTCAGTGTTACGGGGAATTAGCTACAAAAATGTTTTCTTACGCGTTAAAATTAAAGCATTTAATTGTACGGCGAAGTTTCTCGAAAATGTATGAAAAATCAATTAAAACTAACTACTTTAAATGGCATTACGAGTTTTTTTTTATCAACCATTGATAGTGGCTGTGAGACAGAACTCACCGTAGAGAACTTGTGACTTCACAGGCGAAGTAATTTCAAAATCGCAAAACTTTTATAAATCATAGCGCTGATAATACGACTCATAAAATTATATTTTTTTATCTTAAATTGATGGTCTTATTAAAAAAAAAATAAAAAAATAAAAACTACTAAGATTTCTCTTTAACGTTGTTTAGTGCTTGTAAAAATAGTATTGTTTTGTATACGTATTTATAAAAAGATAACCTAACTTTAAACAATCAAGGAAAGTAAATGACACAATTTGTGTTTTTTAAATATTGTTTAAAAACTTCATTATTATATAACTATGAGAATGTTAGAAGTGGAATGTAGTAATTGGAATCTTCGAAAACTTTCTTGGTACATTTACAATCCATCTACGGTGATTGAATCGAGTTATGGTCCCGTGGTTAGTGTCGTGGATTTACGGATAAATTGTTCAGCGAAATAACGAAATTCATCGCTATCCTTCGAGGGGGGTGAATGTTTCAGACTCCCCGAAACAAGAATCCCGGCAACTCGAAACAATCTGTATCATAAAGGACTTAAGATATTTAATGAGTTGCCTGCAGATATTAGGGATGCTGGGTTTATCGCATCGTTTCGTGGGATGGCGATGATTTTTGTAAAAAACAAACATCCATAGGTAGATATGGTGTCATCGGAAAGCGTCTGGATTTCATAACAATGTTTTGTCTTTGATTTTTTTTTGTATAAATATTGTTTTTTGATATAGGTATAATTATGTATTAAAATTTCATTTGTACAACTATCTAAAAATAAATACATTACAAAGGGCCGAGGTTCGTATCCCACTCTACCACAACTTGACTAGCATTTTCTAATTAGTAGTGGGTTATTTACAACTCATTGAAAATGGTCCCCAAAATTGAATTGTTTGAGTAATTTATAAGAAAGCAAATGTTTTTTTTTTAAAAAACAAAAAAACAATTCTACAGGTGACGGTTGTTTTTGTCAATTTAAAAAAAAGAGTTTTTGGACGAAAGCTGTCGATTGGCAAATAATCCAAAAGTAAAAGCAAACATTTATTTAATAGTTAAATTTGTACGTGTACTCAATTAAAACCTCAAATAATTTACTAGATAAGCCCTTTAGCTTTGTTGCATAGAACAAAAGCTTTCAATTTTTTTGGTTTGGTTTTTAGTTAGGTTTAACAACAAACGTGTAACGGACGGTTTCGGTTTTCGCTTGCAATACTTGACCCGAGTACCTACGGCTCGTTGGATTGCTGTAGATTATTTTTTTCCATATGGGCGACTCTAGCAACTGACGTGTTATTACTCTAAGATTAAAACACTAGGTGTGTGATTCGTTGAAAACGCGCATATATCGAAGAAAACGTTAAATAACATTGTCGAATTTAATTATTTATAAATTTATTCTATAGTCCAACAGGAACGCCAACTATATGATGGAAATTATGTATTTTTATCGAGATTTCAGGATATGGTAATTAGAACACTATTGGTGGTTATTATGTATTTTTTTATATTTTTTAAAATTTCATATATGGGGATAACCAACAGCTGCATTTATCTTATATTTAAAACAAAACAAATTATAAATTAGCCAATTACAGGTTTTCACAAGTATTGTAGTATATATTTTTTAATAAGTTTGACATGTCATCATTCAAACTCCATGTGTTGCTGAATTATCTGTATGTTACGCTGTGTGGTAATTTAATACATAGGTAAATTTATTACATTATTTTTTATTTGATTGTAATAACATCACACGGTTATAAAAACAATGCAAATTGCGGTGTATTTTCATTTAAAAAATAGTTTAATGTAAATTACCTTTAAATAAGAAAGAAATTGCTTGTTACTAGTTATTTATCCATTTTAAAGCCTTTTATAATTTTACATCAATTATTATTGAAAATAATATTCCGGCGCCCTCCAACATACTCATTAGAACAGTTGTTGAAAGGTGCTAGATATGAAACAACTGTACCTAAAAGAAGCACTTACACACTTCTGGTCAAACAATAAAGAGAGGTCTCAGCAAAATTTCAGTACGAGGTTTTCCCAGAGCACGAATTATATCATACCCAAAACCCGTACGACTTTTGCTCAGAGACATCATTCATTTATCGCTCCGAGAGTGTTCAATATTTTGGAAGATCGCATTAAACTCTCAAAGACAAAAACTATTTTCAAGAAAAGAGTTAAGGACTGGATTTTCCTTAGTGGGAGGGATTTGAGTAGGAAACTCTCGAGTGATTTTACGAATGTTTGAGTTTACTATTTACTATATTGATGTGCCATATTTATGTTTTTCAAAAATTATTTTTTATGTTTCTGATCCTACATTTGTGGTGATATACTCATGTGTCCGTGTCAACTAATTACTCGTCCCTTCTCAACACAGGAATTTTAGTACCACGGAGTTTGGACTTATGTCTCAAAAAATATACAATAAAATTATGTATGTACATAAATGAATAAATTTATTTATTTATTTATTCAAACTTACACTTACATATTAATGATTTTTTTAAGGGTTTTTAGGCATAATAATTAACAATAAAAAATACACAGTAAAATTGATTAAATTATAATAGCATGTGTTGCAATAGAATAACAATCCAGAAAAACAAAATATACATAATAAATAATAAAATTCTAAAGAAGACAACGTAAAAAAATAGTCAGATAAAAATATTTCATTATAAATTATGCAAATTTACTTACATATATAATCAAATATACAAAACAATAGTATCATTGAAATCAATAGAAAATAATACAAAAACACAATTGAAATGATAATTGAGATATGGTTTCTATAAACTTACTCTATACTAAAGTAAGAAATGAGAAAAAAAACATAAAAATATCAAGATTATATAAATAGCAAATAAAAGTAAAAAAGGAAAGCACTTTAGTCAGTTATTGCTTATCTCGAACTTAAAAAAGCTATTAGCTGGAAAATTGATCACTTTACACACTGTGTAACATTCACCACTCTAAATTAGTTGGAATTTTTTTTCATCAAACTCATCTATCTGATGCATAACGTGAAGTAAAAGAGCTTTAAAATTTAAATTTGTTAGAATTGAAATATTATAACATATTTGATGATTGATAATTATATCTTAATATATATAATTACATATGGATAATAATTTGAAATTATTATGATATATCATGTTATTATTATTTTAAATATCAAAATAATATATTGCTATAATTTTGCTGTGTAATAAAGTTGTAAGAATTAAATTACTAAACGAAATACAAAAAAGGCATAAAAAAATAGACTCAACAGTTAATTTTCCGTGGAATCGGTTTTCCGGAGAATATCGGGTTATATGATCGAAGTCCTTTATGATCCTATCAGAGTTGTGTGTGTTCTGGATAGGTTAAGGAAAATATTAAATCGGTAGCTATTGTTGAAGTAAGAGCTTATTAAAATCTCTCTGTTATGTTACCCCAACGTTTGATCAAAGCGGAAAACTGCGAGATTAAAACTTTGTATGATAAGATACAATATAAAATTTCTAACAAAGATAATCTAGAAATAATGTACGAGTATACCGCGCAACAATGAAAAATAATATATTTGTTTGTGATCAAATGTTTATTTATTTATTTTATTTTATTGAGGATTTTTACAGCTATAACATACAAAAATAAGTAGAAATATATTAACAATACTATAGCCAATTTAAAAAATCCACTATAAATCTAATAACACATAATATATAAGAAAAGAGTAATTGTATATGTGTGACGTTTGTATTTATGTATGTGTATGTGAATGTGTGTTTGTTCGAATGAATGAGGAAGGGTGTGAATGTGTTTGTGTGTGAATGAATGAGGGAGAGGGTGCGTGTGTGTGGGTGCATAGTATAAAAAATAAAATGATAAAATAATTAAAAACTTATCATTATATTGGTAAGAGCTTGGTAAGAAGTTTGATTATAAAAAAAAAATAAAAAAAATAGTTTACACCTACTTTCGAAATCTTTTTGTAAATATTTTAGTGAAGTAATGTTATAAATTGTATTTTGAAAGTATGATAAATTTCAAAACCTCGTTCCTGTAGCTCATTTTACTGTTTTTTTTTTAATAATTGATTATCAATATCATCTCTCTTTCCGCAATCAGTGGTGTATAGAGCACTGCACTGGTGAAACAAAATGAAACGTAGTTAAATCATTTGTTTAAGGTAAAGTTATTAGACTAACACTTTAGGTGCCAGTCCAGACACCATGAAAAAATGCAGTCAAAATTAATATTTCACCTCCACTATCCTAATAATCGAACCCAGGACGTATGTATACGTACATATCTAATCTGGACTAAAGGACTTAGGACTCTGGACTTAGTTTTGAGGTGCGGAAAACGGGACAGCGAAACGTCGATTTTGTCTATTCTAACAAAAGGTTTGACATGCAGTTATCTTTTTCACACAGTATTGGGAGGCAACTGCAAGACAGTGACAGGAAAACAATGTTCAAATATATATCCAAAATAATAATGTATACGTATATATCTAATCTGGACAAAATACAACAATTGATGTAAAAAAACAAACAAAACAAACCATCACGTAGTTTTTCCGTAAGGGTAAGCAGAGGATAAAACGCCACATCTCTCTTTCTTTGCATACAGATCTCGCTTCCTGTTTATTCATACATCTTCTTTTGAATGAGGAAGCGAGGAGGAGATTATTTCGACTTTTAACATATCCATCTTCATGTAATTATTGGATTTGGTCATGCCATGTCTTTGTCGGTCTTCCTCTATTTCTGCATCCATCAATATTTGTATTGTAAATAGTTTTAGCCGTTCTTTTGCGGTCCATTCGCTCTACATTTCCAGACCAACGCAGAGCTCCTTTCTTGAATTTGTTGTTAATGCTTTTCTCAGCCTTACAAAATGTATGGATCTCAACATTTGTGCATCTATCGCACATATTTTTACCACACATTCACCTAAGAGATAGTGTTTCGACAGCATTCGATTTTGTTCATTTAATCTATATATGAGTATAAACTCAAATCTAGCAATAGCAAAGCATTGCCGGGTTCGGCTCGAAAGTGTATAATAAAGTGTTAAAAAAGAAATGTCCGCTTTTTTCATAATTTAAAAATGAGCGCCAAAAGTAAGGGTAAAGGTTACGCGTCATTCGAAAGGAAATTTTCTTCTCTACAAGGTTTTGTACTTGATTTTACGTTCTTCCTTGTCTTCTTCTTATCAGCCCGTATTTTTCCACTGCTGGATAAAGATTTGATTACAAATTTTACTGTCCTGGGCACTCAGTTTCCCTCCATGGCCAATGAGTTCGACGACGTTGTTAGCCCATCTCCTCTGCGGTCTCCTTACTTTCCTTTTACTTTCATAGGGTCTTCAGTTTAGTATTCTGGTGGTCCACCTTTCGACTTCTTGTCTCGCTACATGACCCGCCCCCTGCCATTTTTGTCTTCCCACTCTTTCTGCGATATCGGTCACCTTTGTACGGCGTATTATCTCCTCATTCCTTATTCGAACTCTCAAGGAGACGCCTAATATTTGTGTTTTCATAGACCACTGATTGCACGTAATTTTTTAAACACTTCTATCAGTGAGTGACATGGTTTCAAAACCGTATGTCACCACCGGCAGAACACAAGAGTTGTAGACTTTGGCCTTCAGATTATTTGGGATTTCCTTATTTCTGCAAACGTGTTGCAGCTTTCCAAACGCAGCCCAACTTAACCCAATTCGTCTAGGCAGTTCCGCAGTTTGATTAAATTTTTCCAATTTCATGTTGTGCCCAAGGTAAATGAACTCGTCAACAGCATCAATAGTTTAACTACCAGAACATATGTTGCTAGGTATTGGACTCAAAATCTTGGTTTTGTCTATATTCATTTCCAGACCGATCTATTTAGACGCTTCGTATAATTATTTTACCATAGATTGCAGTTTATTCACCTCTTCACTTATTATTGCTATATCGTCTGCAAAACGGAGGCGATTTAGATACTTACCATCTATTTTTATGCTTTTGTTATTCCAACTATCATTCATTCAATCATTCCAGCATCTTGAACACATCTTCTATGGCTAATGTAAAAAGTTTTGGAGATATCGTGTCACCCTGTCTTACACCCTTTTTGATCTTAACTTTCTCCGTTTTTCGATCTTCGTTTACTTTTATATCCATGGTAGCATTTTTATTTACATATTTAATAAATGTTGCGTATCTAGAATCAATCCTGGTATTTTCAAGTACATTTATAATTGCCTAGGTTTCCACAGAATCGAATGCTTTACGATAATCTATAAAGGCCATATGTATGTTTATGTTATATTCTGTGGTTTTCTCTATAAGCAGACGTATATATTGGATATGGTCTAAAGTTCCAAAACCTTTGCGGAAGCCAGCCTGTTCAACAGGTTGGTAGAAGTCAAATTTCGTAGTAATACGGTTTGTCAATATCTTTGTCATTAGTTTGTATAAATGAGGGAGTAAACTGATCAGCCGATAGTTTTCTAAATTTTCCTGGTCCCCTTTTTAAATAACAATTTTACTTTGTCATTTTTCCAATCATTTGACACCTTTTAAAAATATATTTTACATCAACCATGGCGGGAATCAAACCGGAAACCTACCGATAAACGTGCTGACCACTCACTACGAGGCCGAAAATACAAAATACAAAAAAAACTATTTTGATTTTTAATTTAGTAAGGAACGCGGAGTAAAGTTTCAGCATCACTTATTGATTGAGTTCGATCATATGACGTTAGAGATAATAAGTCGGTAGACCATCCCGAGGGAGATAGAGATAGTACAGAAGTTAAGTATACCGTCCCGGTATGTGCCGATGAAGATAGCGTTTGTAATAGCTTCCCAGTTATAGAGTATAGAAGATAAAATAAGTTATAGAGTCCTGGGGGACCCTCTGTCAGCTGCGCGTAGAGGAAAGTCAATTAAATTGTTCCTAAGGAATACGAACTCTATGCATATTAATAAGGGGGGAGAAGGATGTTTGGATAGAGGCTAACGAGTCATCCCCACTCCTCGGATACTCTCAATATGGCCTGAACATAATAATATACAGACGCATATGGCTGGCAATTGCGCTAAATATAGCTAGATATTTAGAAAGAAGATGTGATTAAATTGTCGGGTTTCTGGCACAAGTTCGTAACTACATATGTGATGTATTCATAAATGGCATCAAATAATCTTCGTTTAAAAATTGATGATATTGAAATTGAAATACTTCATATCATATAACATCTTGGTAAATTGACAAATTAATCAAAGAAAATATTGAAAGTTATAATATACCTGGGTCTCGAAGTAAACCTCGGAAAAGATAAAAGTGTAAATAGCGAGGTCTATCATGGGCTGCCTTTGGTAAGCTCTTTTATATCCTGAAGTCTCCGAAGTACCCACATTTCTAAAAGAAGAAACTTTTTGATGCTTTTGTTCTCCCTGTACTGACATAGCGCTGTGAAACTTTTGTGTTCGCCAAAAGAATTTACACAAATTATCTGTGACACAAAGAGCTAAGGAAAGGTGAATGCTGTGTATTATAATGTATTTCGTTGAGAGAAAAAAAACCAACTCATGGATAGGAGCGAGATCAAAGGTCACCTATGTGGTCCACAGGGTTGCCAACCAGAAATTGAGCTGGGCCGAACCGCAGACTCAAGATGGACTAAAAAGGTCCTGAGATGGCAACCTAAAACAGGCAGGAGAAGTATTGGTAGGCCCAAGGTAAGATGATCTGATGACATAAGATGGGTTACAGGAAGTGGTTGGATGCGATTGACTTAGGATGGGGAGATGTGGAAACTTAAGGGGGGCCTAAATTCACCATTGGACAACAGACGGCTTATGATGATGCTGATGGTAATTTCGTATTTTATTTTTCATATTTCTTTTGTTTTTATAAATACAAAATAATATAAGCCATAAGCCTTGTAAATGCCTAGACTTCCATATTCCCTTCTCAAAAATGTTTTCCCTCTCTGTTGAAATAAATTTTAATATAAAATAATATATTTTACAATACTCAACTTTCAGTTTTATTTGTATTGTTGATTTTGGGTTAACTTTAAAAGTGCCATATCTCACAACTATCAAAATGTAGTTACCGTCCTGTGTGAGAAACTCGACGAAATGTGCAAGTTGTACTGATGATCTGTCATTGTGAAGGTCTGATACTTAGTAAATTTTAGAAAATGACAGCAAAAGACGTTTAAAATTGGCTCTATGACCGGTGCAAAAATATATGAATAGACTTATTAATAGACGAATTAAACCATAGACAAAAATTACGAGAAGAACTTAAAGATTTAAAAACAGCAATTGATGAATTAATAAAAAAAAATGCAGGAAAACAAATTAATATACATAGAACCTCGGGGTAATAAGGCACCACAGCTGAAGATATGGTATTTCGCTCTATTGCGCGGAACAAAAGCGTTGCAAATTTTTGGTTTAACAGAAAAATGTAACAAATGATTTCGGTTTGTACTTGTGATTCTCAACCTGAGTACCTACGGATCATTGTTTTGCTGTAAACTATAGCTAACTTCGCGATTTATAATCCTAGAATGATTTTTGGCCGTACGAGTGGCTTTACAGCTGTGGCGCCTTATTACTCTGAGGACAGAACTAATGAAGCAAAATACCAAAATATGATTATCAATCGGAATCATATCTTATAAATATGATTAAATTGATGTATATTATACTGTTACCAAAATTGAAAAAAAAAACTTGAAAAAAAAAAACAGAATTACCTACCTAATAAAATATTTTAAAAAAACTATAGAGAATATAAATCACGAAGAACTTACTAACGATTGTCCAATATCTCTCATATTGAAAGTTGCAAAAATTTATGAAAAAGTAATAAAGAAAATCTTGCGAACTGACAAACAGAATAAATTACTAAACGGAAATCAAAATACACAGCTTACGAGAAAATTTAAGCAATCTTTGATTCTAGAGCGAAAGCTTTTGATAATTATAACCAAATGATCCAAATAATCTAAAATCGACAAAATTGACGTTTCGCTGTCCCGTATTCCGCACATCTAAACTGAATACATTTTGTTGTTTTTTTAGAAAGAGAACCAGAATGAAATTTTCTGTGTCAGAAGTATCTTTTGCGTTTTTCAAAAACAGTTATCGTATTTGTATATCGTACGACGAAGACAGCAGATAAAACTGAATGATTTTAAAAGTTTGATGATTCTAGTTCCCATAATAAATAATTTATCAAAAAAACTAAACAATTGAGACACGCCAATTGTAAATATCTATATATTGTGTAAAAAAATCAGTAATCGAAGGCCATTATCCAGCGAGAAAATGTGGGAATACGTTTGTATGAAGAAAAGTAAAGCCGCGTTTCTTCTTTAGCTTTACTTTACTTTATGAAGTCAAAATATACTGAAATTATTTTGCTGCAAAAGAACAGCAACAACTGTTGATTTTGTAGACAAAGCCAAGAATCGATTGAGCCAAAGTTTTAAGTATGATTCCCGAGTTATAATCTCAATTAATTTGAATTAATAATCAGCCGTTTGTACTTCGTGCTGTTCATAATTAAAGTGATATAATTTAGTGTCTTTTGTTCATACCGTGCTT